>NC_053160.1:77263792-77578480 GCF_016835505.1 Polypterus senegalus | reverse complement strand
TGATGGACTGAAAGCCAGAAGTCTACGTGACCATCATCATCAGGTCCTTCCATGAAAACCCTAAATACAAAGAGGACTGTTTGACTTATGTTAGGTAGATTGCCCAGAGGGGACTGGGCGGTCTCTTGGTCTGGAACCCCCATAGTTTTTTTTTTTTCTCCAGCCTTTGGAGTTTTTTTTTGTTTTTTTCTGTCCACCCTGGCCATCAGACCTTACTCTTATTCTATGTTAATTAATGTTGACTTATGTTTATTTTTTATTGTGTCTTCTATTTTTCTATTCATTTTGTAAAGCACTTTGAGCTACATTTTCTTGTATGAATATGTGCTATATAAATAAATGTTGATTGATTGATTGATTGATCTATCCATCATCAAACTCGCTATATCCTAACTACAGGGTCATGGGGGTCTGCTGGAGCCAATCCCAGCCAACACAGGGCGCAAGGCAGGGTGCCAGCCCACCGCAGAACAGCAGTACACTAAGAAGAAAAAGATCAGCCTAACCACTTAACACTTTGTTTTTTTACTAGTTGCACCACATTGCTCTCCAAAAAACCCAATCTTCAAAAGCCCAGGTAGAAGTCCAAGTGCTGCTGGGTAGTCAACAGATTCTTAAAAAACAGTGTCCTCCATTACAACTGCTGTGCTGTTGGAGCTGGATCAACTTGAAGAAAATCCAGGAAGCCCATTTGCACATTTTTGTGTGCATCACAACTGAATCAATCAATGATGAAGCAGAGAACTATATAGGAAAGTGTAAAGTACACATTAAGAGCCAAGTAATCTCACAAAATTTGCATTAAAATTTGATTTGGCAGTGATCTTTAAGGAACACAATATGAATATATATCATATTTTAGTACAAAGAAATTAAAGTGATAATGCTGTAAAAATAGAACAATAATGGGCATTTTTTAGGTTTGATTAGCAGCATCCATTTACTACTATATGTGGTGTGATTCAAAGCACTCATTAATTGAGGATCTTTTAACATGGGTTAGTGAAGAATGATGAAAACAAACCTGTTTTTATAATATACTGTATGTTAGTTGCCTATCTGTTAATAAATTATTGCATTCAAAATGATAAACATCTCAGACCGACAAAGAGAAAGAAAATATTTAACCTGGGCTAGTAGAACTTTCATGGCCGAATGGCTAATAATAGAAAACTTTAAGATTTGTCCCTGTATATATACCCTTTAACATGCCTCTCAGATGTAATGTACACTATTAGCACATTTACTTAGACAGTTGTGTGTGACCAAAGAACGTCCACTGTATTACAAACATGACAATTTCATGCCTGAAGACCTTGCAGTTCTGCTATTTCTGCAAGTTTCGTATTAGTGCTTGGGTGTGTGTCTCTGTTGTGCCAGCTACCATTTCCCATTTGGAGTTACCAATGCTCCTAGTAGCATGTGAAAACTCTGAAAGTTCAAAGTCAATGAATGGGACCTAATTATTTAGCAAATTAGTGAAGCTGCCATACATCCTAGTAAAACAAAGTCAAAAACATTCTGGGGTTTATTTTATGACAGTTGCACAGATGTAATAAAAAACAATTCATTTACTAAAAACAGCAAACCAATGCAGGTGTATTCACAAACATACTGTTGTCATAGAAGGTGTCATCTTTTAGTTGACAAGCATCATGTTAGAATTCTTTAGTGCCTTAGGACATTCTATTTTTCCTCAGGTGCTTCATCATTAAATCCTGCTAGAATGAGGGGAGTACACTCATTTGGAAATGGGAGCCATATTGGCTGAAATCTCACTTACAGAAGACCAAATAAATACCTTCCAAAAATACAGTCATATCTCTTTACTTAATATATGTCTAAATATTTTAATTACAAAGTTCATACAAATCATCTTTGCTGTGTTATCAGTATGAATATAATAAACAGAAAAATAAAGCTCCCTGATACTGTGAGGCAGCAATGACAGCTCTGCACTTCCACTCTGCCTTTGTGAGAATATCTGCACAAAATGTACTAAACTTAGCCTGATTGAAATCTAATGTATTCCTACAAAGTCTGTTTAGTTTTTGTCTGTTGATTGCATGCTACATGTATGCTGAGCCTCTCTCCTGTTAGCTGTCACTATACTACTGGATCACACACGTCCAGCAGGCAGTATCTTTGCAAAACAATGCAGTGATTATTGAGAAATAATGCAATCCTTTTTCTTTCTTTTTAAACTGAGTGGTAGGAACGAGCTTCTGTACGATTTAGTTTGTGTGTCAACATTAGCAGTGTACCCGGGGTAAATGCCAAATCTTTACCCACCATGGCCACAGTGAGAAAACAAGTGAACAGGAAGAATATACCTTAAGAAAATAGTACATAGAACCTGTGATAATATGCATTACTTTTTGCTTATTTATGTTGTGAGAAGCAAGCTTCATAAAAGAAGAATGCATTCTTCCCTCAATTAAAACCTTTCCTGATTCAAAGTGGAGGTATTTGGTAAATTAAAATCACAAGAGCAGTCAATTTTCTTTTTTAATTTTAAAAAATTGCTTCAGTTTAGAATATAAAACTGCTCAAAAAATTAAAGGAACACTTCAATTTTAAGATCTCAATGGGAAAAAAAAATCATGCTGGACTGGGTAATGTGTTAGGAATGAAAGAATGTCACATCGTTTGATGGAAATGAAAATTATCAACCTACAGAGGGCTGAATTCAAAGACACCCCGAAATCAAAGTGAATAAATGATCCGACAGGTTAGTTCATTTTGCCGAACTTTCATTGCAGCAACTTAAAATCGTACTCAGTAGTTTGTATGGCCCCTACATGCTTGTATGCATCCCTGACAACATCAGGGCATGCTCCTAATGAAGTGACAGATGGTGTCCTGGGGGATCTCCTCCCATATCTGGACCTGGGCATCACTGAGCTCCTGGACAGTCTGAGGTGCAATCTGGCAGCATCGGATGGACCGAAAACATAATGTCCCAGAGGTGTTCTATTGGATTTAGGTCAGGCAAGCATGGGGGCCAGTCAATGGTATCAATTCCTTCATCCTCCAGGAACTGTCTGCTTACTCTCACCAAAGAAAGCCGGGAATTGTCGTGCACCAGGAAGAACCCAAGACCCACTGTACCAGCATAGGGTCTGACAATGGGTCCAAGGATTTCATCCCGAAATCTAATGGCAGTCAAGGTGCCGTTGTCTAGTCTGTAGAGGTCTGTTCGTCCCTCCATGTTTATGCCTCCCCAGACCATCACTGACCCACCACCAAACCAGTCTGGCTGAACAATGTTACAGGCACCATAACGTTCTGCACGGCTTCTCCAGACCCTTTCACGTCTGTCACATGTGCTCAGGGTGAACCTGCTCTCATCTGTGAAGAGCACAGGGTGCCAGAGGTGGACCTGCCAATTCTAGTATTCTATGGCAAATGCCAATTGAGTTCCATGGTGCCGGGCAGTGAGCACAGGGCCCACTAGAGGACGTCAGGCCCTAAGGCCACCCTCATGAAGTCTGTTTCTGATTGTTTGGTCAGAGACATTCACACCAGTGGCCTGCTGGAGGCCATTTTGTAGGGCTCTGGCAGTACTCATCCTGTTCCTCCTTGCCCAAAGAAGCAGATACCAGTCCTGCTGATGGGATAAGGACCTTCTATTAGGGGTCCTGTCCAGCACTCCTAGAGTAACTGCCTGTCACCTGGAATCTCCTCCTCCACCTGCCCTTGAGACTGTGCTGAGAGACACAGCAAATCTTCTGGCAATGGCATGTATTAATATGGCATCCTGGATAGTTGGACTACCTGTGCAACCTCTGTAGGGTCCAAGTATCGCCTCATGCTACCAGTAGTGACACTGACCGTAGCCAAATGCAAAACTAGTGAAAAAACAATCAGAAAAGATGAGGAGGGAAAAATGTCAGTGGCCTCCTCCTGTTAAACCATTCCTGTTTTGATGGTCGTCTCATTGTTGCCCCTCTAGTGCACCTGTTGTTAATTTCATTAACAGCAAAGCAGCTGAAACTGATTAAAACCCCCTCTGCTACTTAACTGACCAGATCAACATCCCAGAAGTTTTGGTGACTTGATGCTATACTTTGATTAAAAAGTGTTCCTTCAATTTTTTTGAACAGTATATTTTCATATAGCAAATAAATATACTGTATACCATGAATGTGAGAAAATGCTGAAAAAATACCAAATTTATCTTTTAAGGTTGTCCACTGTTAAACAAGTATCTAATCAAAATTTTGATAGCATAAGCACAATTCACATGGGCAACACCTTCTAAAAAATAACATAGCATGTCTTGCAGAAGTCTAGTAACACGATTTAAAAGGACAAATGCTTACTAAGGGCAAGAGGCAACTTTAGTTTTGCAAGTTGTCATGGTCTTAGAACCCCTCTCTGATTATTACATGAGTCACACATAAGTGCCAGATTGAAGAACAAGGGGGCACAGGGGGACCTCTAAAAGATAAGGGGCTTGACACTATAGATCAGTGGCTTATGTCCTTGAAACCCCCTAACATCACCACTTCTTTGGCCCCATTTGTCCTCCGTATCACTTACAGCATACAGTGAAGCTCCTGACTTGAACTCAGGTGAGTGACAAAATTATCACAGAGCTTTGGTTTTCTTAAGTGAAAGTTCACTTGCCACAACATAGTAGTCATGATCGCATTCAGTGATACTTAGCAAAAGCAAAGAATCTTTCCATTTTGAAACACTCCTGGGACAAGGCAATTCTGCAGAGACTGTAAACAGTGTTTCCTTGATGTTCATCTAACGAACCTTCTTCTTCTAGAATCTTTAAACCTTGGATATATTGGTAAAAAAAATACCTTACATCAAACACTTACACATCAATGTCTATACCCAAAAGATCTAACTAGATAAAATATAGACAACTACATGCTTCTGAGGGCCAATTTTTGATTTCCTCATTTCCAAGAAACCTTTTTATAATAATTTCCATCTGAAAAAAAATAAAAATTCTTGTTTGCCCCCTTACTATAATGGGTTTTCTCCAAACTGGCAATGATTTAAAAAGCGAGACATATGCAAAAGTTCCTTTCTTTGTCCCGTTGAATATTCTGCACAAAATTCTGCACAAGGATCAGCCTTGTGAATGGTCCTTGAAATTTCTATAAAAGCAAAGGGTTGTTGGTTACAGCTGTATTTCCTTAAACTGTCTACAATACCACTATGTGCAAACTGGAATCAAATAAATATTATAAAATTTTCAGTTATCTGCTGGCTACCATTTCTTGACACATAAATGACAATTTCCACGCACAGTAAGAAACTAGCAAGCTTGCATTCAAGTAAATAATCATAATATTCGGCAACATCATTAGCGTTACAGACATACAAGACATGTTCACTGCTTGAAGTTGTCTTAGGTCTGTTTAATGCTCCGTTCAATTGCGTTTTTTTATCTTGACAACTCTGAATATTGAGAGCTTATTACTCTCAAAAGTACAGCTGAAGAGAGGGCATTTTACAGGGTTATGATTTTCCAAGTGTGACTAATGTGCCCTCTCTTGAAAAACATCTCAGTTATATGCAGCATATGCTTGTTGTATTGTTTTTGAATGTCATATGCCACCTACAGATTGGAATTAAAACACATTTCAGATAAATCCACTACTGTGGTTTGTTACACAAGTGCCACCAGTGCTTTCATTTAAAATGTTCTTTATAGTTTGAAAACCCCCATTATGAATGCTTAGTTACATGTCCCATTTTCTACAATTGTCTAAAACTGGAGCATATGGATCCTGAATTTTTCTGAAACATACCCTTGCTACTGTTACCAAATCCGTTTGTTTGTATGCCTACGTATGTCCTTACAGACCTCAAAATTTGCTGTACACATAGAGATTAATTTAAAATAAAACCTTACATATCCTACTTGCGTATGCATCAGGTCTAATATCAGAATAATTAAAATAGCTGCATCTCCTAATTGAAAGGATACATAGCCTTGTATATAGACAGCAGAGTGCAACAATGTCATGCAAGGACTGCAAAGATTCTTTCTGTACACAGAATGCTTTAAAAATAGTACAATACTATTAATGCATGTGAAATATTCTAAGCTCACTAGATTCGACAATTAGCCCTTGTTTTTATTATTCTATAAAGTCTGGGTTGCTGCTCCTTATTTAGTGGCTTTGTCTCCCTTCACAATTTGAGCAGTGTGAGGACTATTGATACTATTCTTCATCAGTTATTAACTAGTACTGCTCATGGACCATAAATGACATTTTCAAGTGATCCTCATTCTTACTTTTAATATATAATTTTGTATTTTTAAATAAATTATTTATTTTTATTGCTTGCTGGCAAATGTAAAACCATTCTGAAAACATGTTGCCTCCTTGGCACTTGCAAACATTTTTTAGATTTAGATACATGAACAATACTACCATTTTATGATATATATACAGCACCTATAGACAAGTTAGCTATAGGAATGGGTATAACAGGGTTATGATATCATAAGTCTGATTTCCAACACTGATAAGACAACTTTAAGTCAAGAGATTCACATACAGACTCAATGGTGCCAGGGTAACCATCTCATCCTTAATGTTAGCAAAGCCAAGGAGCTGGTCAGAGACTTTAGGAAGCAGATGGCAGGACTCACTCCCATCTACATTGGAAGTGTGTGACGCCCCATGGATAGGCACCTCGGCACACACTCAGACTCTGGGCGTCTGGTGTAAAATGAAGACACAGAACCAAAGAAAATATTTAAAAGAAAATAAGTCTATATTAAAGTGCCATCAACAAAAATAATTCAAATGCCATGCACTTCAAATTACTGTAAATGCGGTCCTCTGCAATGGCATATATATATATTTATAGGGAGATTTTTGTGACCTTCCAAAACTGCTGCACACTGAAACGCAGTTGATGTGTCTGTTGAGGATTGCTTGTCCATCACCAAGGCAACCACAGGTTTGTGGCACTACTGAAGCAACAGCAAGTTTGCAGCCTCACGTTTGTAATGGGTCTGTCACCCAACGGTTGATATGCGGGACATTCTAACCTGGACATTGACCTGGCTCCATCACTGTTTGTTTGCTGTGTTTGTGTGTATTGAAGTGGCAGCCCCTATCTTAATAAATAAATTGTTGCTGTTTTGATTAAAATAAAGTTGGTTTTCTCAGCATCTTCTCTTGGGTGCAAGACAGTGACTCACATGGTACCAGGAGTGGGGGTCTTGAACAAATGTATTCTTATATGTCCTTCAGGATACAATACAGTATAGATGGTTCAGAATAATGGTGATTTTGGCTTGTGGAAGGATGAATGCAGCTAATAGGCAAACAATGGAGGACTCACTCAAAAGGCACCATATTTATCACTTAAAAACTCAATACTCCAAATCATGTGAGACAGTTTTAACATCCATGCATCAAACGTTGGTTGCCTAAAATGCACACCGCCTTCTCTACTTTTACCTGATAATTATAAAGAATAATGATAAATTATTTTCATTGATAATCTTTCTAAAACCTGACTTATTATAAGATCAAGAAAAAGAAAATCTTCTTTACTGATACATTTGACTCATTTAGTTACAGTATGTCACCATATAAATCTGGCTTAGAATTTATAATTTGTATTGAAAAATGGTAACAAGTAGTAAGGACAACGAGTTGGCCAGCATGCAAAATAAGTATTTTCAATGATTCATTTTCAAGAGCCTTGAATTTCTTAGAGCGAAATGTTGGGAATTCTGAGACATACAAAAGATATTTTACTTATTAAAGTAAAACTCACTTCATTTAGCTGAAGAAGGTGGTTGTTCACCCACAAATTTCAACATATATTCTGTCACACTATGGTGGTAAGTATGTAGGTTTATGCGGTGGGATGTTGGGGCTGTAGCAGAAGAACAGTAGATGTAAGCAGGCATAATAAGTTATTCAGAAAGTCTGACACATTGGTGACAGCAGCCAAGAGATGGATGTTGGCTAAGCTACTAGATGTCATTAAAAATGTCTTATTGTCTCAACGTGACGGTCAACCTCCACAGCATCTTCAGTAGAAGGCTGATTCTACCATGATTCTCCAAGGACTCCTATTGGAGGTCTTTTTTACACAATGGCCATTCAGCCATTCAGTCAGTCTTTGTAGCACTTCTCGAGGTAATGTGACATGTTAATATGTGCATTGTTAATAGCTTATGGTCAATTTTATTTTACTCTTACTCATTTATTTAACACTAGCAGAATACCCGCGCTTCGCAGCGGAGAAGTAGTGTGTTAAAGAAGGTACGAAAAAGAAAAGGAAAAATTTTAAAAATAACGTAACATGGTTGTTAATGTAATTGTTTTGTCTTTGATATGAGTGTTGTTCTCATATCAATCTATATATATATATATATATTTATATCTATCTATATATATATATATGTTGTTCTCATATCTATCTATATATATATATATCTCTATCTATCTATATATATATATATATACCCGCGCTTGGCAGCGGAGAAGTAGTGTGTTAAAGAAGGAAAGAGAAAGAAAAGGAAACATTTTGAAAATAACGTAACATGACTGTCAATGTAATTGTTTTGTCACTGTTATGAGTGTCGCTGTGATATATATATATAGCAAAGTACCCGCGCTTCGCAGCGATGTCATGTGTTAAAGAAGTTATGAAAAAGAAAAGGAAACATTTTAAAAATAATGTAACATGATTGTCAAAGTAATTGTTTTGTGTATTTGGTGGCAGCGTCACGAAGTTGTTTTCGGTAGCTGCATCAGAAAATGTACCACGACGTCTGACACGCCTCCTTTTTACTGTTTTCTCACAGCTTGGATTGCTGCTGTCATATATATACACACACACACACACACACACACACATACATACATACATACATACATATATATATATATATATACATATATATACACATACATATCTTCATATCTACATATCTATATACATATCTACATATACACATATATATACATATATATTTAAAGAAAATTAGTTTTGTGTCCTCTGCAGTGTTAAGAGAGAAAGGCTTTGGTTTGGGATAAAAGGAAAAAGGTGTAAAGAAAGGAAAGTTGCCTTTTCTTTTATATAGTATAGAGAGATGTGTTAAGCTGGCGTTATGATCGCCTTTTGGGGACAGTCGCGTGGGTCTTGTGTAGACTGGTGAGACGTCCCTGCCATTAATCGGCTGTGATGGCACTGTCAGTCCTCCACTCCTGTGCGTGTCTTCATAATCCGAGCTGAGGACCTCATAATCATATACGTGCAAAAGAAAGTGTGAATCGCCTTAATATTATTTTGCCGTGGTGTAGAAAAGGGGTCCCGTGTTTGCACTTGTCTGGGCTATAGCGCAGGGGGAGGATGAAAAAAATTAAAAGTGCTCACTTTGACTTAAGGCAGAAGCGCAGTCAGCGTCTCAAAGGCCGGCACAGCTATGCGCACGCGCTGGCTGCTCGACTTTTGCTGGGCAGGAGACCCCAGTTTTGCAGACACGTTCATGATATCAAAAGTCTCAGCGCTCTTTGGAGGTCATTCATATATATATATATATAGCAAAATACCCGCCTCGCAGCGGAGAAGTAGTGTGTTAAAGAAGTAATGAAAAAGAAAAGGAAACATTTTAATAATAGCGTAACATGATTGACATTGTCATGAGTGTTGCTGTCATATATATGCCTGCCTAAATAAGTCACCCTCGCTTTGCTCTTACTTTTTACCGTTCATTTAATCATGGCTAGTGGCGGAAAAATTATAAAATGGAAGGAGGATGGCTTTACCAAAACAATTATTGATGGCGAATCGATTATTCATAAAGCTTGAATTGGTGATCTGTTTTTCTGTGTTAACCTCATATTTTTCATACTTCTTCTCAAACTAAGGTGGTGCGAGGGTAAAATGAATCGGGATGCGCTGATCAATGTAATCGGTGTACCAGGAAATCATGCATTGACAAAAGCTCCCTTTGCTTGTAATGCAAAGTGTGATTAAATGCATTATTTTTAACGTTATGGAGCACATGCATCAAGCTTCTCAGCTGTGCTTGTGCTAAGAAAAGGAAAGATTTTAAAAATAACGTAACACGATTGTCAATGTGACCTTTTGTAAGTAGTGCCTGGAGGATTCAGTGTGGAGAAACTCTAGAGACAGCGTGTGTATTAACTTGTGGATTTTTCTGTGAGTATTTGGTGGCAGTCTGACAAAGTTGCTTCGGAAGACGGCTTTAGCCGCGGAGCTCAGCTCAGAGCGAAATGAGATGAATGGGAGGGAGATGATGGCGTGACTCCCCACCGCCTTAACTGTCAATCCCCACAAACACAGTCTCGGAATTTGCATAAGCACACCCCTTCACCTACAATTTTAACTTAGTTACAAAGTGATCAAAACTCTCGTTTATATCCTGCGTCCTCTAATTAAACTTGTATCCTGCATTACCTGTGGGCATGTGAAACGCCAGCGGCAGCCTGTCTATGAACTTAATTTAAAGTTTAGGTTTACACCTTGCTTTCTTTCCGAGGTAGCAGCACTCATGAATATGGTAGTATATGTCATTTGCTCGCTTCTTATTGTTTCGCTGCCTTCTCAATTATATAATGCATGTTTTCTTAAGTGCTTTTGGAGGTCTTCCTGGTTTTCTATGCACTGCGTTGACAGTCAGTTCACGTGATTACGTGGGAGGCGTGATGATGTCACACGAAACTCCGCCCCCCACGTCTTTCCAGCTCAACTCTATTACAGTTAATGGAGAAAAATACCTTCCAGTTATGACCATTAGGCGTAGAATTTCGAAATGAAACCTGCCCAACTTTTGTAAGTAAGCTGTAAGGAATGAGCCTGCCAAATTTCAGCCTTCTACCTACACGGGAAGTTGGAGAATTAGTGATGAGTCAGTGAGTGAGTGAGTGAGTGAGTTAGTGAAATAGTGAGTGAGTGAGTGAGTGAGTGACTGAGTGAGGGCTTTGCCTTTTATTAGTATAGATTTATAAATAGTGTCCATCAACAGTATTATTCAGATTCTTCCTACTTTGATAACAAAGCCTTATTTGGAATATTAAATTAAAACCAGAACCACTAAGATTTTCTTAAATAACAAAAGGCACCAACCCAATTAAATGAGACTGTGGCGTTTTTACTGTAACTCTTATTAAAATTGTAAAAACAGAAGATCCAGTGTACAAAGCAAAGTACTGTTAAATAATGTTTTTTTCAATGAATGAAGTATGTAGGTCTCAAAAACCTAACTCACAATAAAGCCGGGGTCTTTATAATTGAAATTTTAGAATTATTAAAATGCTCATTTGAAATTGGAACTTTTATCATTTCTGGAGCAGCTGGTCTTTTTGTGGATGCTAATTTAGAATAATAATTAAATTTACAAATTGTATAGAACAAGTCAAGATTCAGAAGTCAGACCTGAATGAAATTACTGAAAAAAAGTAAACCAATTATGGTCACTATTGGTGCTTTACAGCTTTGCACAAAAGGTTTTATTAATTTTAAATGAATGCTTTAGATTCAGTTCAGCTAATTTTGGGGTTTCTTCATACCACCCATAGATTAATTGCAAACATGGAGAAATCACAGCAAGATACAAAATGAGTGAAGAAACTTATCTTCATTGATTTCAAATAATTATTGCTTCAACAAACACTCTTTTATGGCTGTGAGGTTAGAATTTTATTTTAGTGGTTCTGTTAAAAAAAAAAAAACATTTTCATTCTCCTTTGTATTCTGGTAGTCAGAACATCTCTAACCAAAGGGTTGTTTAACTTACTTAACATTGCATTTTATTCAAAAAAACATGTAAAAAGCGTTGATTTTTTTTTGGCATGAAAATTTACATTTTTATTAAATCTCAAAAGTTTAATAATGATATAAATAATAGTAATGATGAATAAAAATAATATTATGAAATAAACAATAATAATAACAGTAATAACAATTCTACTAATGGTGCCAAAACAGTATATAATCTCAAAATGAGTCCTTTATGTAGTAAATCTTAAAGCATGATGAAAGACACAATCCAGTGTCACAGTCGGAAACAATAATACTGTGTTTATTTTTGGATTTCCTTTCCAGATTTATCAGATTTTGAACAGCACTCAGGTACGAGTGGGATTCTGATTTTTTTCTGTTTGAGGTATATAATCAATAAAATGTCTTCCAATGAGATGCTCTAGATTGATCCGCAATGTGCTGGGTTGACTGTGTCTTTTTAGCGGTTGTGTGAATGGTGGATGTGCAGCAATTATTTGTTCTACCCCGACTGTTATCGACCGTTATGACCGTTACATGTAGAATTTCGAAATGAAACCTGCTTAACTTTTGTAAGTAAGCTGTAAGGAATAAGCCTGCCAAATTTCAGCCTTCTCCCTACATGGGAAGTTGGAGAATTAGTGATGAGTCAGTGAGTGAGTGAGTGAGTGAGTGAGTGAGTGAGTGAGTGAGTGAGTGAGTGAGTGAGTGAGTGAGTGAGTGAGTGAGTCAGTCAGGGCTTTGCCTTTTATTATTATAGATGAATGAATCCCAAGTGCACTGTTCCACCAGATGACAAAATATCTTTTTGTAGTAGTAGTCTTGTTGCCTCTGCATAGTGGGATAGAAAGTCAATTCTTGATCTGCAAGATCTACGCCTCCCATCGTGCTATTGTAGTCGACTACAGCAAAAGGCTTCGTAACCTGCTGGTTGCCTTTTGCCTGTGCAGTGACTGTAGCTGCATTATGTACAGTGCTAAGAAGACAAACATCTTTCTTGTCCTTCCATTTCAGAAGAAGAGCTTTACCCTTTTGCCAAGCTACTAGCACACCTCAGTGTGATTTAGCTCTGCCAACGTCTTCGGGCATGCCACAACAGTTGTCATATAAGTCAGTCTTTCTTTGCAGCAAGATGTCAAATGGCTCTGGTGAAATATAAAAATGGTCCATGGTTACACAGTAGCCTTGGTCTAGCAAAAGCATCTATCAAAGTCAGTATCAATGATGTAGCAACGCCATAATAATTGTATTTCGGATCAAACATTGTTGCTTTCTCTATGTGCATAACCTAATTCCAAATGTATCCCATTTTAGATTTATAAAGCTTGTAAATCTTTATGCCAAATCTTGCTCTTTTTGGCGTATTTTACCCATGACAGCCTTCCTTTATAAGCCATGAGACTTTCATCGATTCTGACATCACGGTCTGGAATGTAAACGCTCCAAAATTTGCTACAATGGCCTGGTATATCTCTCATATTTTCTTCAGTTTGGGTGCTGGATGGGCATTCTAATCAAAGTGTTCATTATTGGTAAAGTGTTGATATTTCATAATTAGTGAAAACCTACAATCAAACATACTTTCTCCAAAGAATGGTGTTACCAGAATTTTGATCTTGGACCAGTACCTTTGCCGCTTAGGTTTTACTACAAGTCCTTGAAATATCAATAAGCCTAAAAAGACCCAGATATTATCAGCAGTTACTGGGAAAACTGCTTAGGTGTAATAGTTATTTGCCTGACATTGTTCAGCATAACTATTTGTCTCAACAATAATTTTGTCGATTACGTCATCATCCAGGAATAACTTCAGGTAAGTGAAAGGAACATCCACTTTTATTCCTGGCTGCTGCACAAAATCAAAATGAGGTGGTACTGGTTATTTGAAGCAGGATCAATAGACAGCAGATGTGAGGGTCACTTTTGGCTTCATCAGATTCACTTTCAGGCTCACTGTCCATTTCAGTTTACCCACCTGAGGGCAGATTCAATTCCTCATCGCTGCTGATGAGAAGCTCCTCAGCATCCTCGACATCACTCATTGTATCTCTAGCAAGAGCGTGCAGCACCTGGGCTGCTGAAAAAGTTTCTTATTACAGGTGGGTTACTGGTCACACTTACAGGTAAGAAGAGAAGATGCACCGACGCCTTTGCCCATGTGATGCTCGGACATAATGCTTACACAAGACCTGACTATAACTTTGCCCAAGTAATGCTCGGGACACTACAGCCGAGTGATTCTCAGTTCTTACGCTTATGCAAGATGCAGCTGTACTGCTGCTTGAGTGACACTCGGGACTAACACTTTTAGCACGGTTTTCACAGCCTGAGTAACGCTTGGGTCAAATGCTAAGAAGGTTAACAGAACTTGTCTGCCTCAGTCTATGAAACCTGTTTAAGAAGCAAAGAGGTACTGCTATTCAGGTCTCTTACTGATGATGGTTTCTTCTGAGTTTCAAATAGGAATGATCTTTAAACTCTTATATTCAATTATCAAGGTTTAAATAGAATGACTGAGAAATAACAGATGAGTAGAAAACTGAAATCCACCTTGATAACTGGATTTAACAAATATTAGGTTATAGGTATGGTTTACCAAACATATCTATAGTATTTCACTTTTTTTGAAGTAATATATTTGGTGACTTTTTGAGAGTTTGTTCTGGAACTTAAAATGTGTTTCAAGTTATCTTGAATTTTATTTCAATATATCTCAAATACATTTTAAGATACTTTTTTTTTATTATTATTTTTATTAATTTTATTACAATCCATACAAAGCAATCAAGATTTTACAAAAAGAAAAATTGAGTTAAGAACAGATCGATCCCCACCCCTGAGAGAGAGAGCAAGCCAAATAACGTTAAATTTAAGGCTTGTAAACATACCTAATTTAAAAAAAAAAAAAAATAAATTCTCTGTGCTTTATGAACTTATTTTAAAATATTACTGATTAGATCCTGCCATGTTTTGAAAAAGGTCTGTACGGATTCTCTGAGTATTTGATTTTTTCCAATTTCAAATAATATAACACATCGGTTTCCCACTGACTTAAAAGAGGAGAGTTTGGATTCTTCCAGTTTATCAGAATGAGTCTGCGTGCCAACAGTGTAGTGAATGCAATCACGATTTGTTTGTCCTTCTCCACTTTTCACCCATCTGGAAGAACACCAAACACAGCTGTTAATGGGTTAGGAGGGGTTGTGACACCAAGGCTGTCTGAAAGGTAATTAAAAATTTTGGTCCAGAATGATGTTAATTTGGTGCAGGCCCAAAACATGTGACCCAGTGAGGCTGGTTTCCATCCTGACCTGATACTTTAATAGAGACACAAACTTGTTTTAAGATACCTGCATATCATTTTCTGGTATCTGCAGTGCAATTTACATATATTTCCAGATATTTAAAATAGCTTCCTGTCCTTTTTCAAATATCTGAAATGCATTTTTTTATATTTTTGTTTTTAAAAATATGTTTAAATGAGTTTCAGATATCTTAAATTGGGATCTACATTTTAAGATATCTGAAATTCAGTTTGATATATCTCTAAATGTTAATTTCAGCTTATCACAGCAGACGGGCATGTCATGCACCAGCATCCCAGATAAAACAGATTAAGCCACTCCAAATGTGACAGTCTGAGACTTGTTTCACCTTCAAATAACCACAACAAAGTGGGACTGATGAAATCAAACTGGTCCATCGTGGAGATCATTTCAAACTACCATTTATTGTGTTCCTGAAACTGCCAGCAGAAACAATGCCTGCATCAATGACAGAACAGCCATGTTGCTGGCCTTTGAACAAGGTAATCTGTCACAGTTCCTCTTGTTCACACCACTTAGATACCTCTTAGAGTCAACAGCAGGACAATGCCAGGCCACACATAGTTGCTTTGGCTACAATTGTTATGAACAGTTAATGCTGGCATTTAGGTACTGCCTTGGCCAGCCTTCTTAACCCTAAACAGCATCTTGGGATGCCCTGCATCCCAACATCTGAAGGCTTGACATTCTAACTGTAAATGGATAATGACTTATGAGACCTTTAAGTAGGAATGGGATAGCATGCCACAACTGCAGATTCAAAGGCAAATATGTTCTGTATGGAAGAGTTGTATCAAGCAGTGGTGTCAGCAAGACACAGTCACACAAGATACTGAAGGACTAACATAAGAGTGTTGCTAATGCTCACAGTGCTTATCGTTTTCCTGTTACCTTTTCCATCAGTATATACATTTACTGTGCATTTATTTGTGCATCTATGAAACTGTTGATTTATAGTAAGTAATTTAGTCTTTTATTGTCACATCAGCATATTTAAATAGAGTTAATCAGTCAGGATTATACCAGTAACACGTTTATGGTTGTGTATTCTACATTTTAAATATTTAAAAACTTATTCTGTTTAACTAGTTCAAGAGAAGCATGCTGCCATTAAAAATCTAGTTATATTTAGCTGTGTATACTACCAATGTACAGTACATGAAATACTGTGGAATTCATCAAACAAGGGACAGGATTTAAATGTCCTTTTCATCTTAGTTATAAAAAGGCTCTAACATTGTTAAGTTTCGAGACCTCTATTAAACCTTCAGTACTATCAAAGAGACAATATTATTACATAGATAAAAAGAATCTTGGGCTTGTGATAGTATTGTTTGGTTTGCATCTTGCTTATCGCATATACAGTGGTGTGAAAAGCTATTTGCCCCCTTCCTGATTTCTTATTCTTTTGCATGTTTGTCACACAAAATGTTTCTGATCATCAAACACATTTAACCATTAATCAAATATAACACAAGTAAACACAAAATGCAGTTTTTAAATGATGGTTTTTATTATTTAGGGAGAAAAAAAATCCAAACCTACAAGACCCTCTGTGAAAAAGTAATTGCCCCCTTGTTCAAAAATAACCTAACTGTGGTGTATCACACCTGAGTTCAATTTCCATAGCCACCCCCAGGCCTGATTACTGTCACACCTGTTTCAATCAAGAAATCACTTAAATAGGATCTGCCTGACACAGAGAAGTAGACCAAAAGCACCTCAAAAGCTAGACATCATGCCAAGATCCAAAGAAATTCAGGAACAAATGAGAACAGAAGTAATTGAGATCTATCAGTCTGGTAAAGGTTATAAAGCCATTTCTAAAGCTTTGGGACTCCAGCGAACCACAGTGAGAGCCATTATCCACAAATGGCAAAAACATGGAACAGTGGTGAACCTTCCCAGGAGTGGCCGGCCGACCAAAATTACCCCAAGAGCACAGAGACGACTCATCCGAGAGGTCACAAAAGACCCCAGGACAACGTCTAAAGAACTGCAGGCCTCACTTGCCTCAATTAAGGTCAGTGTTCACGACTCCACCATAAGAAAGAGACTGGGCAAAAACGGTCTGCATGGCAGATTTCCAAGACGCAAACCACTGTTAAGCAAAAAGAACATTAGGGCTCGTCTCAATTTTGCTAAGAAACATCTCAATGATTGCCAAGACTTTTGGGAAAATACCTTGTGGACTGATGAGACAAAAGTTGAACTTTTGGAAGGCAAATGTCCTGTTACATCTGGCGTAAAAAGGAACACAGCATTTCAGAAAAAGAACATCATACCAACAGTAAAATACGTTGGTGGTAGTGTGATGGTCTGGGGTTGTTTTGCTGCTTCAGGACCTGGCAAGGCTTGCTGTGATAGATGGAACCATGAATTCTACTGTCTACCAAAAATCCTGAAGGAGAATGTCCGCCATCTGTTTACTTGTCAACTCAAGCTGAAGCGATCTTGGGTGCTGCAACAACTGACAATGACCCAAAACACACCAGCAAATCCACCTCTGAATGGCTGAAGAAAAAACAAAACGTAAAGAAATTCTTAACCATATGACTTTGGAGTGGCCTAGTCAAAGTCCTGACCTGAATCCTTATCCCTTGAGATGCTATGGCATGACCTTAAAGAGGCGGTTCATGCTAGAAACAACTCAATTACTGTTGTTCGGTCATTGAATTCCACTTTCCTCTTGTATTCTACAACAGGTTACATGTTCTACAGATTACATAATAATGTACTAGTGAATATGAGAACTTTCTAGTCTGCCTCAACCAGCTTATTAGGTTCAAATTAAACAGGGCCATTGTAGTCTGATTTTGCTGAAGTTATGTTTCTTTTCATTTCAGTTAGAAATGTTAACTATGTTGAAATGTGGTCATTTCTCATTTTAGTGACTTGTAAAGCTAATTTTGTTCTATACATGCAAAAGAATCCCTTTCTGAAGGCTGTTTTTGCTTTATTTCAAATTTCAGTTAAACATTCAGTCTTTATCCCACTCAGTAACTGGAAGCTGGTAAACCAACAGGATTCTCTCCCATTTGGATTGTTGTTTGTATTGTATAGTCAGACTGGAAAGATGACACTTTGTGTGTTTGGTCATTCAGAATTACAGTATATGTTGCTGTTGATCCTCCAAAAGATTTTTTCCCTTCATAGTTATATGTAGTTATAAAAATTCCATCATCTGTTTTTACATCTACTGTATTATGATTTAAATATTTACTGTGGCTCCTTTATGGACCTGGTATAGTAGCATTTTTCACTGCTGGTTCCTTACTTATTCCTGGTTTACCACCAGCATTGCATGCATCAATCATAGTTTTCTTACTGCAATAAATAAAAACTCTATAAATTAAATTAAAACTCATACAAGTCCAAAGGGACTGCTCCGACTAATGTGAATTCTATATGAGATCAAAGGATTTTCTAATTAGTGGCATCTGATTAACTACCCTACAAAGGAATAGTGTTGTGAACCTCAGTTGCTTTGGTACTCCATTAATTAATTAGCAACATGTTTGCAAAAATGCGGTTGAATTAAATGAATAAATTCTTAAATTAAATTATAATATATTTATTTAGTAACACTTTACTTTAGGTTCTGCAATAATATATCCATTACTCATTTACTCTTCCGTAACACAACGTTAACAAAGGCTTCTTTTGTTGTTAATAACACTTACATATAGTAGCATCAGTAAAGTGATTACTAATCTGTGAAAAATGGTCTACTAAAATATCTTCATTTTGACATGGCTAGTGGTGGCTTAAGTGAGACATATTTCTCTTGATATTGCATACATTAGTATAAGACCTATGGATCCCTAGAATTCATACTGTAAGTAATTTTACCAGGAGATCAAATGCTTCACTCCAAAGAGATGAAGAACCTGTTTACTGCTGCTTTATAAGCCTAATGAACAACAACAACAACATTTATTTATATAGCACATTTTCTTACAAAAAGTACCTCAAAGTGCTTTACATAATGAAGAAAAATAAAAGACAAAATAAGAAATTAAAATAAGACAACATTAGTTAACACAGAAAAAGAGTAAGGTCTGATGGCCAGGGAGGACAGAAAAAAACTCCAGACGACTGGAGAAAAAAAAATAAAATCTGCAGGGGTTCCAAGCCACGAGACCACCCAGTCCCCTCTGGGCATTCTACCTAACATAAATGAAACAGTCCTCTTTGTATTTAGGGTTCTCATGGGCACTCTTGATGATGATGGTCATGCAGACTTCTGGCTTTTAATCCATCATTGTTAGAACATCACGGTGCTTTGAGTAGATGATGGTGGCGCAAGCCACCACCAAAAATACAAAAGAAACAGAAGAGAGAGTAGGGGTTAGTACAGATTTTAGAGCCACCATGAATAATTATTATAATGAATTGGATATACAGAGTATCAGGATTAAACTACAGTGAGGCTATGAGAAGGCCATGTTAAAATAATGTGTTTTTTGAAGTGCACCACTGTATTAGCCTGGCGAATTCCTATAGGCAGGCTATTCCAGATTTTAGGTGCATAACAGCAGAAAGTCCATGAAGCCTTTTTCGAAATTCTTGAATATAGCAATAAATGAGTAATGGATGAATTTTTGTAGTAAATAAACTAAATTGTTACCATTTATTCAGTAGGATATTGTGTTTTAGCCAGTTGTGTTTAAACATTCTTCAAAATACATTGAACAGGATACCTCTTTTAAACCTTCTGTGTTCACGATTGATTGATTGATACAGTTTATTCATAGAGCAGCGTTCCCCTGTTCAAAGCACTTGTGGGGACTGCAGCTGGAATTTCTAGAGAAAAAAACACAGAAAGACATACTGTATGTTACAGACAAGACCAACACAGTGATCCAAACACAGGTGTCTAAGGCTATGAGGCAGCGGTGGTAAATGTAGTAATTTATTTATATTTACATTTTTTCTTTTTCATATTTAACAAATATATGCACAATGTATTTTACTCATACTTTAAAAATATGCATCTTTTTACGAACCCACTTATTCCATTTCAGAGTTGTGGAGAGCAACAGCCTATTCCAGCTTCGGTGTAATTTTCATAAATCTTCTAAAATGTGTTTCTCAGTAGACATAAATCGTTTTAGCTTATCAGTTATTATCTGTGTACATCAATTGCTGATGGCTTAAAGGATGTTTGTTATACATTGTATTTGTATGCTTTTTTACTTATTTTTTTTCTCTTCACTCTAAGTAATATTATTGTCAATAAAAAGGTCTTTCTGTATGCACTCAAGGCTTCAATTTGCTTTAAAGATGGTCACGCTGAATAATTTATATTTGCTTTTGCCAGACAAGTATAATATTCTGTGATGTTTTCAAACTCCACAGGTTCTTCCCGCAGCATGTTAATTAGTATCTCCACTTTTAAATGTGCTCAAGTAGCTTAATCATCAACAGTTAATGAGACAGTGCCAATTAAAATAGCTTAGACATATGAAACAATGAGACTGCTCATTTTAAAGGGATCTTAGAAAGATGTACTTTGCTGACAACTTAATAAATCAATGCTCTATTATGAGTTTCACATCTGAAAATTCAAAAATAAAAGCTACAGTTCATTAAGGATGGGCAAAATGAAATTGTCTAATTCTCTTTTCTTGGTTACGTCCTTAATCAGCCTGCCACTTGCTTTTACCTATCAACAGATTTACTACAGCATAATGGTAGTGCGTTGAATTTTGCATTGTAATAACCAATTAAAAATGATAAAATACTCACCTTAATAAACCTCAGCACATATTATGGTATTTTGAAATGGTTCAGAGGCATGTTTTGGGATATGAAGTAGACAATATTTAAATGGCAGAAAGAAAAAATCTCTTTTTCATTATGTTTATTACAATACACCATACCAGAATTAGCAATTTTCATTGTATACAATAATAATCATTAACAGCTGTACACATACAGGACGTAAAACATATTATTTAAAAAGACAGAATTTCCAAGCATAGTCAATGCGTTTGATGCAACAGTCTGTTTTCTACTACAGAAAGAAAAAGAAATGATCAAAATTTTAATGTACAATTACATGGATACTTGGGAACAGCTTACTGAATAGACATTAAAATCTCATTAGCAACTCTAATTAAAATGTAAAAGCTACACCATATGGCATGAGGGAAGTTGCTTCTACAGAAATATTATTACAAATGTAATTTGAAAAACTCAGTAGTAAAATATTTAGGTTTTAGATGCAGAAATACAATTCTTCTCAAAATTAGTTTGATATCCACATTAAAATGAAGCTGCTGTTTATTTATAAATACAATTTATAACACTGTAATGTTTTCCACACTGGAAAGCCTTAAGGTGGTGAACGCAAGAAGCTATGGAGACCAAGGAAGAAACATTTCACGTGAGGGTACGGGCATCTCCTTAGAGAGCCAGGTGACAGGAGTGATAGATAAATACAGGTACATTGGCATGACAAATGGTGGGAATAACTAGGGAATGGAGACAGACTGGAGAAAGGAAAGTAGGTCTTATTGTTTTGAAGGTGTCTCCTTGACTTAGGCAATAGTTGCATTTTAGTGTTATAAATATCAAATGGATAACTCATATCTTTTTAGTAACCAATTACGCTTCTGACTACATGGGCATCTTCATTTCACACCAAGCTCTCTCCATTAAAGCCTGCCTATACTTGCCCTTCCTTATCTGAGAAAATTCCCAGATGACACCAACAAGAAATTTGGTTGGCCAGTGCCATTCTTAATTGTGTATGGACCATGGAGCAATTGAAGAGGGTGGTCTGGTCTGATGAATCATGTTAATCAGTACATGTGCGTCGTTTACTTGGGGAAAAAATGTCAGGAGGATGCACTATGGGAAGGTGGCAAGCTGATGGAGGTAGTGTGATTCTCTGGGCAATGTTCGGCTGGGAAACCTTGGATTAGTCTCTGAATTTTGAACCCCATGTTAGGTCATTGACTAAGTCAGACTTTCTTCATTTCTGAAAGGGAGAACTTTTATTTCTAGGGCCAGGTTGGAGATGCGTATTCACACTTTTATTTCTACTCATTTGGTATTCTTCAAGTTTCCTCCCATGTTCCAAAGACATGCAGGTTAGGTGCATTGGCAATCGTAAATTGTCCCTAGTGTGTGCTTGGTGTGTGGCTGTGTGTGTGTGTGCCCTGCTCAGTATTTGTTCCTGCCTTGCGCCCTGTGGCTCCAGCAGACCCCCTTGACCCTGTGTTAGGGTATAGCGGGTTTGACAATGACTGACTGACTGGTATTCGTCAATCAGTTCTGCTGCAAAGCTTTTATTATTACTCCTGTTTTAATAGGATTACATGGGCTTCTCATTAAATTTAGAATTCATTTTAAAATTCTTGTTCTAACATCTTGTGCTATGCATGGCTAAGCTCCCAAATATTCATCCTTACTCCAAGTCAATCTCTTAGTTTCTCTGGTTATTGTCTACTAGCATCCATAAGGACTCGATTAAAGACTTGTGATCAGGCTTTCGAAGTGGTAGCTCCAAGACTCTGGAATTCACTTAATTTGGTTCTGCACTCTGACAACACTGAAAATACTTTAAAAAGAAAACTTTAGAATTACTTTTCTAAACAAGTATCTGGTTAAACGTAGATTTGATTTAATTTCTGTATTCTACAGTATATATCTGATGTTTATAATTTGTATGAAGTTTTTTGATGATTTGGTTTTACATATGTATATATTCATTTATGTATGTATTTATTGTATATATGAAGTACTTATTGTCTATAAAAGTTGATATATACATAAACTTTTCTTACTTACTTACATACTAATATTCTGTATTTTATTCTATTTTCCACTATGACTTTATGGTTTATGATGTTACTGGACCCCAATCTATCTATTTGGTTTTAATCATGTTGTTTTTATTTCATCCAAATTTATGAAATGCTTCAATTATAGGAGAACAGAACACATGGCCAGTGAATGCAAATAGGATCATGTTACTAGCTATAAAATAGGTGAGGAAGATTATGATGAGAAAAAAAAAACGATGAGTCTGACTGGGCAGATAACACATCATATCATGAATTAAGTGTAGTGAAGTTTGCCGCAGGCAGCCCCAATCAGGGTTAGGCTGTGATAATATTCAGCCAAAAAGACTGTCAGTAGTTGGTGGGACAATAATCTTTCAGCTTAGCCAGATGAGGCTCATGAAACACCCAGACATAAAACTGATCACTCTTCAGATGTGTTCAGCTACATCCATTAAGAATGGGATACTGCCTGCACATTGCAGTAGTTGTGGTGATGTCCTGGGAATGGACAGAGGCCGGTGAGAGATATGTGACATAAGATGATATGAGATATGTGAGCTGGTCGAGTCAGGCACTGACACTGCTGTCACAGATGGAAAAGATTCTCCTACTGCCAAACACAAACAGTTGCAACCTAAATTTGGATTATCAACACAGGAATGAATGGATGGAAGAGGAATGGATATGTCCAATGAACTGCTGTTAGAAAAGGAAAGGTTTACTCCCCGAACAGGGAAGAGGAAGGAGAAATTAGGGGAGAGAATTGAAGCAATAAAGGAGCAACAGGCTGTGCTTACATAAAGAATCTGATCCTACAGCTTTGTTACTATCCTATCTGTAAAAAGATAGGATGGCAAGAGTGTGGTGGGTGACAGGAACGCAGACACCACTACCTATGGCAGTGATATCTTTTATCGACGGCTGATATTTTACTTGGCTCTCAGAGTAGAAACTTTTAAGTCTTATAGAAGGTGAATGTGGTATAAATGTAACTGAGTACTTTCCAGATCTGCAAATCTGCATGTTGTGCTTTTGTCTTACTAGGCAACGTTCTCCTTTATTTTGATGTTTTTTCCTCTTTTCTCCCTGTGTCTGTTTAAACATTAATGGGTGTAGAGGTACAGTAAAAGCAGCTAAACTATTTGAATATTTTTCTCAGAAAAGTTGGATTGTAGTCTTTTTCGGAAGATGCAACCAACAGCATACATAAAGAAAAGTGGCAGAGAGACTAGTCATTAATGAATGTCTATTAAAAGTCAGTGTGCAGATAATTAACCATTCCTTAGACTTCATTAACATCTTAATATATGATACGCTACCGTGGCTGTCTGTTTGTCTGTCCAGGATTTTAAATCACCTGTAGCTTGCAAACCGTTTGAACTATTGACCTGAAATTTGGTACATGTATACTACATGACGTCTACTATCAGCTTTCATGGTGATGATTGCCCTCCAACGTTATTCCTCTTTTATTTTTATTTTATTGTAGAATAAACTCGGCAGAGGCCAGCAGGGCGGCCATGAGGTGCATGCGTACGGGTGCCATTCTCATCCCTACCATCTTCATCGTCACTTCCTCTACTTCTTCATGTCTTAAATCATTCTTAAGGCAGATTGAAGACTTAAGTGCCAGTTTAAGTGAAAAATTAAGGAAAATGTTCTAAGTAAGTGCAACACAAACACTGATTTAATCACTTTCAATGCAAAAAGAAGAGAAGAAGCGGGCTGCTAGGGTGGAGAAAATAAGAACTGCTCAAAGCAGCAAGCGCATCAACCTCTGAGCAAATGAACGCTAAACATACAGAGAAAGAGTATGAAAACTATGAATGCTCAAGTCAAGTGTATTCACTGCACTGCCATTACTGGTATTAATATATTTCACATACAGCTGGAGACTTGTATATTTAGCTAGAGATGGAGGATGCCAGGTTAGACAGGAAAGGCATAGAACCTCATCCAGGGTCAGTTAAGACATTATAGTCAGTTGTACAGGAACACAAATTAGTAAATGTTTGGAGAAATGTCCATCCTAGGACCAGACAGCATATTTGGATGAGAAGGTACAGTGTCAGTGACAAGATTATATCAGATTTAAGGTCTTAAAACATCAGAATAATTTAGTTTTAGTATGAACCATTGTTCCCACTGGGTTCTCCAACAGTTTACTTTATACAAAATTTGCTGTTTTTTTATTAAGGCCAATTTTAAATATTATTGGAAATTCCTAAAATATTCAGTTTTTGTATGTGAGTTTTACTGTTTTGGGGAACTCAAGAGAAACAGCAAGAGGAGTTTTCCTTCTTGTGGATGTGGTAGGATATCTCTAAAGTTCAAAGTTATGAAAGCACTCACTGTACCTAGTGCATTACAGAGGCATTTAAAATTCTTGAGGTTGACATCACCTCCATCTATAAAGCATTAGGGACTGGCTTTGATCCTGTTATTTCTGGAAGTCTCAGGCCCAAACAGACTTTACTAATGACCCTGAAGGACGGACAAGTGCAAGGTATTCTGGTGTGATCGAGATTTCTGAATTTATTCCTGTTCACTGACCCTACATGCAACTTTTTTGAAATGGAAGAAAGATTACTCGATCTAAAGTCATATCCACTACTTAAAAAATTACAATAGAAAGGAGGTATTACAGTCCTGAGGACATTAGAGACTTTGCTTTCAGGTTTTATCAGCACTTATTCTTGGTTGAAGAAACTGATTTATCTCCTAGAATGTACTGCTTCTTTCAGGATTTGCCTAAACCTTTGGATTTTAGATCTTCCTTGTTTATAAGTGAATTTATTTTGCCATTCAGTAGCCTTAAACCAAGGAAACAATCAGGGATTTATGGACTACCTGTTGAGTTCTTTAAAGTTTTCTGGAAGCAGTTGGGCAGAGACCTGTTAGAGGTTTTATTGAACATCATAAAAAGCAATGAATTTCCACTGAGTTGCTGCAGGGCAGTTCTAACACTGTTGTCAATATAAGAAAATTTCTGCTGCCCCAAAAACTGGAATCCAGTCAGTGTTTTATGTGCAGACTACAAGATTTTTTGCAAAGAGTTAGCCATCCATTTGAGAACTGTTATTAATCATCTGACTTCACAGAAGCAGATCTATTGCATACCTAGACAATCCATTTATGACATTTTCTTTGTTCATGACCTGATGGCTACTTATAAGATTTTCTGTTTAAGGTGGGTTTTATTTTCCAGGATCAGGAGAAAAGCCTTTGAAAGGTTGGATCATCAATATATTTTTAAATGTTGCAAAAGCTTTTGAGATCAGCCAGTCTGTTCTGAAGTTTATAAAGCTTTTCTATTGAAACATATTTAGTATTTTAATAATTAATTTTGGGATGGACTCTACCTTTACAGTATCTGGAGGTATCTGACAAACCTGCACCTTGTCTGACCTGTTATTTTCACTATTTGTGGGGCCTCTGCTTCTTATATTACTCAGCAAAAAAAGAAACGTCCCTTTTTCAGGACTGTGTATTTCAACAATAATGTTTTAAAAATCCAAATAACTTTACAGATCTTCATTGTAAAGGGTTTAAACAAAGTTTTCCATGCATGTTCAATTAACCATAATCAATTAATTAACATGCACCTGTGGAATGGTCGTTAAGACCTTAACAGCTTACAGAAAGTAGGCATTTAAGGTCACAGTTCTAAAAACGCAGGACACTAAAGAGACTTGTCTACCGACTGTGAAAAACACCCAAAGAAAGATGCCCAGGGTCCCTGCTCATCTGCGTGAACGTGCATTAGGCATGCTGCAGGGAGGCATGAGGACTGCTGATGTGGCTAGGGCAATAAATTGCCATGTCCGCACTGTGAGACGCCTAAGACTGCGCTACAGGGAGACAGGAAGGACAGCTGATCATCCTCGCAGTGGAAGACCACGTGTAACAACACCTGCACAGGATCGGTACATCCGAATATCACACCTACGTGACAGGTACAGGATGGCCACAACAACTGCCCGAGTCACACCAGGAACACAGAGTCCCTCCATCAGTGCTCAGACTGTCCACAATAGGCTGAGAGAGGCTGGACTGAGGGCTTGTAGGCCTGTTGTAAGGCAGGTCCTTACCAGACATCACCAGCAACAACGCCGCCTATGGGCACAAACCCACCTTCGCTGGACCAGACAGGAGTGGCAAAAAGTGCTCTTCACTGATGAGTCGCAGTTTTGTCTCACCAGGGGTGATGGACGGATTCGTGTTTAACGTCAAAGAAATGAGCGTTACACCGAGGCCTGTACCCTGGAGCGGGATCGATTTGGATCGATGGCTAGGGCCATTCCCCCCAGAAATGTCCAGGAACTTACAGGTGCCTTGGTGGAAGAGTGGGGTAACATCTCACAGCAAGAACTGACAAATCTGGTCCAGTCCATGAGGAGGAGATGCACTGCAGTACTTCAAGCAGCTGGTGGCCACATCAGATACTGACTGGTACTTTTGATTTTGAGCCTCCCTTCATTCAGGGACACATTGTGAAACATTTTTAGTTTATGTCTTATGGTGTTGACTCTTTTAGTGTTCATACAAATATTTACACGTTAAGTTTACTGAAAGTAAAAACAGTTGAAAGTCAGAGGACGTTTCTTTTTTTGCTGAGTATATATATGAGGGACGTTCAAAACGTTTCCACACTTTTTTTTTAACTCTATTTTTTAAGAATTTAAAAAACAAATTACAGCACTTTTCTGCAGTCACCTTCGTTTGCGATGCAATTTTCCCAGTACCGTACCAACTTTTTAATGCCCAAATACCACTCCTCCCTCCTTCACGTTTCCAATGAACATATAAAAGTGTGGAAATTTTTTGAGTGTCCCTCATATAATGGGTCAGGAGCCAATTTTCTGTAGAATAGAAAGCTTCACACTTCTAGCTTTACAAAGGTTGTTTTATGCTCCAGATCCAGTGCTGTGGAGGTTACTAGCTTTTGTTGTCATTTGGTAGGATATCTAAATTTTCCTAATTTATTTCCTCATTGAAATCAGTAAATTTGCTTTATAGGTCTTACCATTTTTTATTGTAATATTCTTTTAATATGGCAACACTTTATTTAGCGTCTGAGAGGGGTGTGAGGTCAGTGTGCCTCATAGGAGCTCTGCTGAGCCCAATACAAATGGAGCTCAAAATCTTGGGGATTTAGAAATACTTTTTGTCTATTGGGATCAAATCTTTTTCATTTTTTTGCACATTGTAATATGTTCTCAAATTGTTGTCCACAAGTGTGAGTCAAGTGGTCAGTAAGCTGACCATCATCAGAATAAAGTGACTTTCAAATCGCTCAGATACGCTAATAGTATTTCTTTCATCTCAATCTCTCAACCAGTGTAACAGATATCAACCACTGTGCCAGTCTCTCTTATCAACTAATTTTGATGTCAGCCTGGCAAGACTACTTCTGATCAAATCCTTTAGCTCCATGCCACCTGTCAGTGCTGACAGGCTGCCTGGTGTTAAGCAATCATCAAAGCTAAAGTGTTATTATGGATCCCTATCTGAAATGCAAGGCATTTTCTCACTTAATTTGTTCGGTATTTCTTTGAAAGTCTGGTCTGTTCTGATAGATATGAACATGCCAGTCACAGTCTGGTGTGAATCCAAACAACCAGACTGAGACCATTCGAAAAGGGTTGTCTTGTTGTGATACCAAGCAAATTCTGAAGGGGTATTAAAAATAATGATACACTATTCGTAGAAAACGTTCACAATTAACTGTCAGTCAGAGCAAGCCTAGCACCTGATCAGATACCCCTTCTGCATGCAATTTCAGAGAAGATGAAAATGGAAAAACAAAAGATCAAAACCACATATGAGAAATGAACAACAGTGTCCTGTGACACTGACATGCAAACTTCCTAATCTTACATCTTGAAAGTGATGCTCGCATATGGAGCATCCTCTTAACACAATCACCTTTAACGAGTGTGATGTGGGTACATTAATTTTGACATAGGTAGCACATGTTAGTCATACATTCCAAAATGAATATTAACAACAAATAATTGTAGGAGTTAAGACAGCACATATGCGATTTGAGACAACCTAAATTGAAGTTACATTCATATGCTGGCCACTGGGGAGCAAATACGCAACATCACACAATTAAATGAAACTCTCCTGACAAGTCTGCTGTCATAAAACTGAAACACTTCACTGTATGCCCTCAAAACAACTTACCTTCTTTTGTACACTTTCCTATTTGAAACATGCTCTTTTCTTACCATGCACAGTAGCAAATACCTTTCAAGTATTTTTCCAGGTATTCAATAATAGGTGTTTTGCTCATAAAGCTGTGCTTAGTAAATAAACCAAATAATTATGGAAAATGGTGTAGTGGCCAAACACAGCTGTTGTCAACCCTCAAAGACATGTTGTCGACCCCCAATGAAAGAAATCCATGATACACCCACATGACGTTTATTGATATGTTTAGTTTGCTTGAAAGATTGCAGTGTGAAATTAAACCAAACTAAATGTAAATTTACACACAATAACGAAACATTCCCTGATTTGGAACAAAGAAAATAGACAACGGATGTGAAAACACCTTTAGTATCCGAAAAGCATTTATGTAAAGGAAATTTGGCAAATGTTATGCAAAATTACACTAACAGGCAACAACAACAACAACAACATTTATTTATATAGCACATTTTCATACAAACAGTAGCTCAAAGTGCTTTACATATTAAAGAATAGAAAAATGAAAGACACAATTATAAAACAAAATAAATCAACATTAACATCGAATAAGAGTAAGGTTCAATGGCCAGGGGGGACAGAAAAAACAAAAAAACTCCAGACGGCTGGAGAAAAAATAAAAAAATAAAATCTAAGGCGACTTGTCAGACTTAAATACTCCGCTGTTGGATTTGATTTTAGCTAAGTCGTCCTTGGTCCAAAATACTTTAAGTACCACTGCTATAGATTAACACTTTTATTTGAATTCCTTGATTCTTTGTTTTTGGAATTTTGATCTGACTCTTTTCGAGAATGCATTAGTTTTGGAATTTGCCAATTTCTCAAAAAACCAACAATAAATGTTAAATTGACATTTTTTTTATTCGGTCAGACTAAATAAGCTATTCTTGTAAACAAAAAAAAAATGAAAATAAGAATGCATTGACTACTTATGTTTTAGTGATGTTTTAAAGTTTAAGTTAAAAGCACTTTAAAAGTTGAATTTGTACAGTATATTATAAATTTACTATGGCATCAACAGTTGTAAATGCATATGAGTGTTAAGGAAGTACTGTGCACTGTGTATAATGGGGAATTAGTTATGCACTGGTGATGGGGAGGTCTCTCTTCAGAAAACCTTTTTTTTTTGGTTTTGTTTTTCTAAATTTTTTTTTTTTAATTTGATGTGCAGTATAACTGTTGTTACTGTTCATTTGTTCAATAAGGGATTTTAACAAACATATCTCTATCTATAGTGTCTATCTTTTCAAATTCACTCTGTATTAAACACTTTTCTTTTCTTTCAATTGCTTAAATTCTTGTCAATTTAAAACATAGATTTTTCATTTCAACTCAAACAACAATAACTGTACTTATTTTTTCTTCAGGCATAAAACCCATTTTAAATAATTTTCTCAGAAAACTGCTAGTCATCAAAAAACCCTTTTCACTTCATCTTACATTTTACATGAATAATTTATAACACAAAATCACAAAACAAATGCTGATTAAACCTTGTTCAAATGTTAGAACTTCTTTGCATATTGCAAAGCTGGTGCTGTATTGTATACAGCAATTTATTGAACGCTTTTGTCTTAAAAGCAAAGGCATTTACAGTTTCTAATTTAGAAAATAAATTACATTGTTTTCCTGAAACCAGATTACTAGTGCAGTTGTCCACATTAACAGTTTGCCAAGTTCTTCACTTAGTTATTTTATAAAATTTGATTTGTTAAGAAAGAAAATAAACAAATAAAAAATGGAATAATGAAATATTCTTCCCATTTTATAGTGTGTTTTAGCTTGAATATAAAGAACTATCCACAAATTCAGCCATCAAAAAGTTTCAACTGTTTCAATGCCTTCTCAGGTCTTGGAGAAACGTTACCTCAAGAAGAAAGTCAAGCTTATAAGGCCGTAAAAAGGTATTTACATCACAGTTACTCCATGTTAACCAAACAGACGTGGAGAAACCACTGTTGTGACCTAAAAAACTCTTGTTGAGATATTTCATCAACCTCTGACTATGTCAGTTTCTCTTTATTACATGAGAGGATCACTGCACTGATCTCAGCATCCTCATTAAGGCAAAAATGACTCAATCCACTGGATGGGCACTGTGCCAGAGTGCCTGATGTCCGTTTCCCTCAATAGGGAAGATAAGTTCTCTACTTTCAGCTGAGCTGAGGTCAGTGAACACAGAATGGATGAGAAGAAGCAGTTCAAACGAATACCTTCCAGAATACCTCAACACCGTCACTTAGTCAAGGCCTGCAGTTCTGTCACACGATTCATCAAACCACACTTCATCTTAGGAAATCCGCATTGATGGGTTGTACAAAACATGGCAATGAAGGGAGAGAAACAAGAAAATATTTGCACCTCCTTTCAAATGAAGCTCATGCCCACTTCAGTCCTAAAGTTTGTGGCTTAAGGATTATAATTCATAGGGTCTGTGAGGTCTCAGATATAACCTTGATGAGCGTCAAACTAATTCTGAGGTGCTGCTGAGTGAGACAGCTGTACAATGTCAGACAATTATGAACACATACTGTATTTCATTTCATGAGCAATTTTTGTGTTCCATCTTATAGATAACTTTTTTAGTCATAAATATGTCAGCTATCACATTAATTAGTATTTGTTACAGTATGTGGGATATTTATTGAATCTTTTTATTTTTAATCAGGAAAAATGTTAACTAAAGGAGAGAAAGGATTAGAAAAATGTAAATAAGCTCAAAAGCATTGATATGCATATGTCTAGATCACCCAGAGTAGAAAGAACAATCTGTTTTATAAGAATAAATTATTATATCCTCAAATAATTTATAAATTTTTGTTGCATTAAATATGCCCTGCAATTAAAAGCACTTTCACATCACATAGCAATACATAATTTAATCTGCAGTTGGTGATTAGGTGAAAACTAGTCAGAATCTCTTGATTCATATAAAAAAATAAAATCTGCTGGTATTGTTTGGTTTTTCAGATCATTAGACCAGGTCAAGTACAAATGCTGCTGATGAGAAACATGTTCCCATCAGTGAAAGAAAAGTAGTAATCAAATACATCCAGGGACTATCTTAATATTTTATTTTTCAATTACCATTATATGAGTAGTGCAAAATGCATGTACTATTCTCTGACTTTTGTCAGATTAATCCATACCCCTTTCTTGGGATTATATGCTTCGACCCTTTAATGCTTTATATTAAATTTCAAAGATACCAAACTGAAGTTCAACAGACCTGCAATATAACAATTTGATTTTATATATATATATATATATATATATAATGTTTTAGGTATGTTAGCACAATAGAATTTTGATTTCAAAACTCAATTAAAAATTCTGAAAACTCATTTAAATATTTTTTCTTAACTGTCAGCTGGTAATAGCGAAAGTGTTATTATGTAATATAACATAATTTACACCCTTGTAAAGTGTTCCAATTGAATGTCTAAAAATTGCTTTGTTAATAGCGAGTAAAATGAAGTACGCAATAGTGAGGTTATTCAAGTATACAACATAAATCTATTTTTAACTCTTCTATTTCAGTACCATTCAGTTAAAATGAAGAAAATCAAAGTTAGGTTTATTATACACACTAATCTAGAAGAATGCACATTAAATGTAATTCAATACATAACTGTATGTAATTTAAATTGAAGTAAATAAATATATATACTGTATATTGAATGTGTGAAGCCAAATTTAATTGTTAGTTTTTGCTGAGACACTTACCTAGAAACGGCAGGTTTGACATCCCAATAAATTCTGAACAGTTGTTTTACGTTAATAAAGCAGGATTCAACATTTACGTTAGGCATTATATCAAGTCTAATTCTGAGTCATACGCTCTTTTAATGTGCAGTAAAGCCAAGACTTATTGTCTGTCATTGTGCATTGTATTCATGTACTATAGTGTATAAAAAAGCAGTAAAAGTTAAATGAACGTTTTGACTTATGTCTATGTGTTTTGTTTGTCCAATTACATCCAATGCAGATAAGGAGAAATCTTTCTTATTTATTTATTCTGTGCTTGTAATTTCATGTAAACAGAAGTTTGGTGGTGGGTTCAAATATTCACTGTTGAGTTTAGTTCTGATTCTGATTCTGTAATGAGAAAAGCTGATTTTAGTATGTTGTCTCTATGCATGTCTGTGTGTGTGTGTCTGCAGAAATCACTGAAATACTGTATATATATTCTTTGAACCTTAGAATAGATAGATAGATAGATAGATAGATAGATAGATAGATAGATAGATAGATAGATAGATAGATAGATAGATAGATAGATAGATTACTTTATTAATCCCAAGGGGAAATTCACATAATCCAGCAGCAGTATACTGATACAAAGAAACAATATTAAATTAAATAGTAATAAAAATGAAAAAAAAAAGCAGACAATAACTTTGAGTAATGTTAGCATTTACTCCCCCGGGTGGAATTGAAGAGTTGCATAGTGTGGGGGAGGAACGATCTCCTCAGTCTGTCAGTGGAGCAGGACAGTGACAAAAGTCTGTCACTGAAGCTACTCCTCTGCCTGGAAATGACACAGTGGATGCAGTGGATTATTCATGATTGACAGGAGTTTGCTTAGTGCCCGTCGCTCTGCCACAGATGTTAAACTGTCCAACTTTACTCCTACAATAGAGTATAATATATAGTATATATATATATATATATATAAAATAAAATCTCACACTGTTCCATTCCATTCGAACTAGTGTGGTGCTGAGCTGTCACCCATTGCACGGCTGTGTTCAGGTCCTAATTTGGGATCCTGAGGTGGTTTGTCATGTGGTGGGTATGGCAATGCACTGTATACTCCTAACCTCTCCTCCTTATTTCAGTTGCATAGCCAGCACTCAAGTTAAAGTTTAGACTTCTATATTTTAAAAATATTTTATGATTTTCTAAAAATAGTGTTTTGTGATTCTATTGCCACATTTGTATTCAGTGCACTCAAAAAGAAAAAAAACCCACCAGCAGCCATGCTACAGTACATTCACTTAAGAAGAGGTCATCCACTAGAAGCTAAGCATGTTCAGGCCCTGCCAGAACCTGAATGGGAGACCATCTTGGAAAAACTTGGATTAGTGCTGGTAGTGTTTTGCCGCCAACTATGACAGCACAAACTGTATTCTTCTGCAATATTGGAGTTTTTTTCCTACATTTTAATTTATTACATTTTAGTGTAGTGTTTACTTATCTTTCTCAAACCTGTTTGACCCAAATCAGGGTTGCATAACACCAGCAGCATTGGACAGAAGGCAGGAATGATTTCTGGATAGGGACCCAGTTAAACTTACGCTTATTTTGATGTCACCAGTTAAACTCACATGCATGTCTTCAGAAATGTGCAAGTGAATCTGCATGTTTGCTTATCACCTTTATTTTAATTAGCACCATAACAAATATTTGATAACAAACTCTCTTGACATTCTAGCTCTAATAATATTAAGGAAACCATTACAAAGATGAATTGTTAAACTTAAAAATTAATTCTATATGGGTTTTATAGTGGTTGTACAGCATCATTGTATTACTTTACAATAAGGCATGGATATATAAATTGTTTGTATTATACATGGAAGTTAAAGTGCAACAATAAATCAGAATGTTCAACTTGGAATTAGGGAGCTGCTAATTAGCTAAATACCCAAAATACAAGACTTCAAGCATGAACACAAAAATGTATTGTCAAAGTGTTTACTTGGAGATTGATTTTTATTGACAATCTGTGAGCATTTTCTGTTTACATAAATAGAAATATTTTTTTTCAGTCACAGTGAGCAAAAGTGTGTGCTTGCTCGTTATCTTTCATTGTACTCTGTACATATAATTTATGTCATACATTTGTGTGTCTGAGCATTTAATGGAGTGTAATCACAGAATGCACCTGATTTGGATTAGCTCTGTTTTGAATTTTAAATAATGCCTTCACATACCCATGAATTAGCTAACCTTTTTTTTCTGTTAAAATTATAATGACAGAGCCTGAGCTGGCAGCAATAGGTACAATGTAGTAACCAACCTTACGAATGATGCAACATCATTGCAGGACACACTAGCCCACACTAAACAAGGCAAACTTTACTGTAAATCAAAAGAAATGATTGTGCTTTGCAAAAAATCACTCATGATGGGCAAATGTATAGTTTCTAATCCACCTGACATTTCAAAATGCCCTGTAAAATTATATGAATGCAGTAGTAAAAATAAGGCCCTTCTATTCACGCTGTGATGGCTTCACTTTCAAAGATCTGTTATATTGTGGCAGAAACAACGAGAGCACTGATGCTGTTCTGATCCACAACTTTTGTAACAAGGTCATATTTCACGGCGGCTATAAGCAGGGGTGGCCAATCTGACCCTGGAGAGCCGCATTTAGCTTCAGGTTTTTGTTCTAATCCAGTTGCATAATTAGAAGTCAATCCGCAAACAATAACAGATCTTATTTAATTTTATGGCTTATTAGTGTTTTTACTCTACCATGTCAGTTCACTCTCAAATCATGGACATTTTTCCTTTCTAATGATACATGTATCATGGGTGAGTAATTTTTAGTTTTTCACTTTCTCTTTCATTTCCTTCAGCACAGCAGGGAACCTTCGATGCAAGAACACCAAGCGGCTCACGTGAACTGACGCAGTGCACAGACAAAAAGCAACAGTTCCAAAGAGTGCTGAACAAAAACCGAATTACACAATTAAGAAGGCAGCAAAAAAATATGAAGCGTCTGATACATAGAATCATATTCATAAGTGCAGCTACTGCGGAAACAAAGTACACGGTGGAAAAAGTGAATGTCCCGCTAAAGGAAGACAGTGTAAAAAAAAAACCCGTGCAAGCAGTTTGTCACATCTCAGATAAAGAGGAAGACGAGCTGTTTATTGATGCAGTAAGAAACTAATCGATGAATGAAACCTCTTATCTTTACAACGATTGACAAACACGGAATGTAACTTGAACATAACACATCGTACAAATACGACCCTGATTGAAACAAATAATGATAATCAAATCCTTGATGACAGCAACATTCAATAACACTCACAAAACAATTACTGTATATTGACAATCATGTTACGTTATTTTTAAAATGTTCCCTTTTTCATAACTTCTACTTCTCCACTGCGATACGCGGGTATATATATAAATGTATATATATACCCCGATCTACAGTACATACTCTCGCATAGACAAGCCACACGCTGTGGCTAATTGTAGAGTCTTAAGCCTCTAATGCCGACATTCGAGGTTCGATTCGAGAGGGATGCACTGAGTATGTACGCTACCGATTCATTTTACCTTCGCATCTCCTTGGTTTGGGACGTATGAAAAATATTCGGTTAACGCAGAATCATGTTACGTTATTTTTAAAATGTTTCCCTTTATTAGCACAAGCACAGCTGAGAAGCTTCGATGCATGTACTCCATAGCGCTTAAAAATAACGCATTTAATCACACTTTCAATTCCAAGCAAGCGGGAACTTTTGTCAATGCATGATTTCCTGGTACATCCATTACACTGATGCACACATCACAGCTACAAAAATGTTAGAGTCGGAATAAAGTGCGTTCTTACGACTGATCATTTCGACTTCCGAGCGAAGCCTTGATAAAAGCATGGTTTTGTGCACACTGAAAAGCAAGCAAAATTAGATGCATTACAGAAAGCGGACTTTGTGGCTCTTACTGGGGATCATTGGACTTCCGTGACCGTTAGTAATTCTGATTACATCTAATTACAAAATGTTCAATGATCACACTGTTTTAGCCTAATGTACAAAATAATTTTGGCTAAGGTTACTCAGAGTTTAAAGATTAAGTTGGTCAAATTACCTTTTATGTTTCTGACTTATTTTTTTAAGAAGAAAAACTGCACTTTATGTTGAAATTTTGGTTATTATTATTTAAAGACAATACTATTCTGAAAATCTACTTAAAGTACTTAAACTACCACTTTATTTTTAAGTCTGCCCAATTTTAACCAGGGATGATATTTTTGTTTCTGTTTTGAATTCAAATGCAGTTTAAAGGCTTTTTTTCAGAAATTAAAACAGCTTCAGTTTACAATATTCATGTACATGTCTATTATTTGATTCTGTCGCCCACTAAAACCCTTTTAAATTAAAAAAAACATTTGCGATTTGGGGCAAATTTACGTGTGCGATTACATACGATTAATCAAGATTAATTCTTACACAGCCTCTAATTAATTGGATTAATTTTTTTAATCGAGTCCCACCCCTAATATATATATATATATATATATATGTGGATATATATATGTAGATTTGTATATATAAATGTGTATATACTGTATATGTTTATATATGTATGTGTGTATATGTATATATATATAACTGTATATATATATATGTGTATAGATGTATATATATATGTTTATATATGTGTCTGTGTGTGTATATATATACATATATATATATATATATATAGATATATATATATATATATATATACCAGCAACACTCATGACAATGACAAAACAATTACATTGTCAATCATGTTACGTTATTATTAAAATGTTTCCTTTTCTTTTTACTTCTCCGCTGCCAATCGCAGGTATTTTGCTATATATATATATATATATATATATATACACAGATATATATAAATATATATATATATATATAAATAGATAGATATGACAACAACACTCATATCAATAACAAAACAATTACATTAACAATCATCTTACGTTATTTTTAAAATGTTTGCTTTTCTTTTTCATAACTTCTTTAACACACTACTTCTCCGCTGCGAAGCGCGGGTATTTTGCTAGTTGCTAATAAGCAGCAGTTTAAACAATGAATACACCTGTTTAAGACTAAAATAAGTAAATAGAGTTCAAAATCTTAACAAGCGAGACAAATAAATCGAAGCAGAAAAATGTCACTTGAGCAGTAAGTGATTCATCCCCAGTGAATGGTTTCTCATGAAGCAACTGGGTTGGAAAAAAAACCTGAAGCCACTGCGGGCCTTCAGGACCGACATTGCTCAGCCCTGATTTAAAGGGGCCGAGTCTTATATAGTAAATAAATAAAATGAAGTTAATTAGTAGCAACAACTAGTCACTAATCAAAAAATGGTTAGAATGATAACCTGCAGACACTGTGGCTCTCCAGGATCAGAGTTGGCCACATCTGCTATTAAACAATTGTGGCAAGGAAATTCACTATTTAAATCACACAACATAAATGTTCAGAGCTTGCATGCCATGATTACATTTAAAAATGAACTAAAAATATATTAACCTAGCACATTAAAGCTGCAGGATATATTACTGAACCCATCTTCACAGTAAATCAGCTAACCTATTTGTTCAAATCGTTTAAACATTAAGAATGCTGATATAGCACTCAGCTGGTACTAGCTGTACTTTGTTTGTAGATATTAATGCCATCACTTGTCTAAAATCATAATTTACTACTGAATTGGACATATAAATGGTCTTAATACATACTGTGATAGATGGTTGGCATGGTTTGGCATCCTGAACGGGACGGTGCATTATTCATTACCTGGCTGGAGTGCCGCCATACTGAATGGCCAAGAAGAAAGTCAGATTATTGCCTGCCTTTGCCAGAAGTTGGCAACCTCTGAGTGAATATGCTGGTGTCCCAGAAGGATTGGACCAAAGTACCTTACTTGGCCGGAAGGCCAGTGTAAAGGAGGGACAGGGGGACACAATGCACTTAGACAAATGGCTCCCCCAATACACGCATCCCTGGGCTAGGATTCCCACATGGACACCTGCAGGGCATGCTGGAATGTGCAGTTCCATGGGGGCTACAAGGGGCGGTTCACTGACAAAAGCGCGAAAGACATATGAGCGCAGAGAAAACTGCAATGGACAAATGAGCGCCGACAAACCTGCTAACTGGTTTTCGACAAAATCGCGAGAGAGGCCAAGAGAATGGGACACATACGTGCGGATCATGTACACATTATGTGCTAGGCTATAACTGTTATAACTGCTGATGACATGCCGCTAAGAACTAGTAATTCATATTTAATGAAACTTTCGCGATTTTGTCGGCGCTATTTTGTCTGTGCGATTTTGTCAGCGCGATTTTGTCACCGCGTTTTAATCGCCTCTAATTTGTCGCCGCTCATATGTCTATCGCACAAATGTCGGGTCACAACAAGGGACAGCTGCTAAGATTATTAATCCCTTCTTTCTGGAGTTTCCATTTGAACCGGTAGTACCTCCAGCAGGCTATGCCCTAGCACCAGAAGTACTCGCAGGTACAAGATAAAAGAAGCTGCTCGACCTCAACCAGGGGAGTTGTAGTCGGGTGTGGAGGACAAACAGTGCTCACCTGGGAGGTGTGGAGGAGAAGAAATAAAGGGAGAGAATTGTTTTGTTATTTTATCATTACTAGAAGGAGTTTGTTAGGTATTTGTTTAATAAACCTTTCATTTACACCTGGGAAATGTCTGTGTGGCTGGGTCTTGTGTTTGGGGATGCTGCAATGCCCCATGTAGGTCACAATACTTCCGAATTAACATGTGCTTACTTTCCCCATTAACTAGAAAAAATTTGATTTTGCTTCACTAAAGTATCCACTATGTATTTAAATATACAGTACTTCATTTATTACTGAAAATTTAGCAGATCTGAGGTGCATGATGCACATTATGCATTAAAGATATTGAATACTTATTGTCAGTTTTCAGTACGTCAAAAGCACTAATTGCTGAACTATTTATGCAGCCCGGCCTTGACAAATTAGATGTTTACTGTGTTAATAATAATAACTTGGTAAATTAATCTACTTTGATAGTTCACAATTCATTTATAGTACAAGGAAACTGATTCAGTTTAGGATCTTGTAGGTATTTCATTGTTCAAAGCATTCATATTGCAGTTTTTTCTTTGTTTTTTAGTCTGTTATTTAGACTTTTTGTATTAGTGGGTCCCTCAATGGCACAGTACAAGTATGAAGCCTAGGATGGAACAGTGACTTGAAATAAATTGAGAATTGCACACAAAACTAAATGTTTCAACTTATTAATTCTAAAACAGAAAAAGATGTGTGGGTCCATCACCTGTCAAGATAACATACAAGCACTGTGTAGCTATGCTGAAATTGTTCACTCAGGACTTTGAGCATGTGGGCAGTTTGCTTTTATATGGCAACTATTATTTTGAAATTATCAGTAAACGCTATTATTTTGAAAAGGTCTTTGTGTGTAAGAGAATACAGTAATCCCTCACTATATCGCGCTTAGACTATCGAGGCTAAATATATAACACGGATTTTTCTCTGCTTTGCGGGTTTCTGCGGACAATGGGTCTTTTTACTTCCGGTACATGCCTCCTCAGTTGGTTTGCCCAGTTGATTTCATACAAGGGATGCAATTGGCGGATGGCTGAGAAGCTAACCAATCACAGCACTCCTTTTCATAGTTTTTTTTTTTCATAGTTCCTGTGTGCTGATTGGCTCGGCGACGGAGCGCCGAATTCGATTCCATGGCGTTAACCAGGAAGTCTTGTCTCGCTCATTCGGCATCAACGTGTTTCGCTGTGTAAAGGGTTAACTTTTCTGCTCTTTTGTGTTTATCTTTTTGCGTAGTCAAGCCCTTCATTATGGCTCAAAAACGATCTGCTCCTGCTTCAGAGGCCGTGCCCAAGCGCCAATGGAAGGGATTGCCGAAAAGGTAAAAGTTTTGGATATGTTGAAGGAAGGGAAAAGCTACACCGCTGTAGGACGCCATTACGGCATCAATGAGTCCACGATTCTTTTTATTTAAAAAAAAAGAAAAGAATGTAAGATTTACAGCCGTAGTGTCCTTTTAACCAGGGTGCAAAATAAGTTGTAAGTGGACGTAATAAGGCAGTAGGGATTTGGATTGAAGACTGCAGAGGACGAACAATGGTGGTGCTACACAGTCGCCTGAAGAGGCTCCTTTAGAAGAGCTGTATCGCTCTTCTTTGTTGTGCAGTATAACTAAACTCATCGTTATCGGACAAGTCGTCGTGTCATTGTTGGTGAGTAACCATAATTAATTTTCTACATACAGTACATAGTACATGTATGTACGTTTAGTGTCACTGTACACACATTTACTATATACAATTTTTCTTGCAATGTACATATTTATTGCTAGTGGTCTGTCTATTGTAATGGTTGTAACATTTGCGATATCGGAGATGCTCGATATCTATAAAATAATATTTAGGTTTTACTGTATATAAACAGGGTGTTTATATACATAATTTCAATTAATCTTATCTAATGTCTAAGAGAATACAAAGGGTTTAAGCTGTATAACTGTGCTTGGAATATTTATATACAGTGTGGGAGAGTTTATAAGGGCTTAAAATATATAAAAATAACTACACAAACATATGGTTTCTACTTCACAGATTTTCACCTATCGCAGGGGGTTCTGGAACGAGGAGGGATTACTGTAAGTTCTAGTAGGCTGCTATGTAAAGACATGCTAGTGGTTAACAGTGTAATGTGAAGTAATCCATTAAAGAAAGCCCTCCTTTGCATTCCCTATTCTTCACTGTTATTGAACATAGACAAACATAATACTATGTTTTCTTATAAAAAAAACTAAGGGGCCTTGCTCCCTACTCGCCAACCCCAGCCACTTCATGTCTCTGCTGCTCACGTATGTGGATTTCACTTTCACCAAACAACAAATCTTAATTCTCATGGATATGCTTCTTCATTGAGAAGAAACACTACTTCTCTCTGATGGCAACATGAATTAGACATTCTACAAGTCTCCAACTTAAAGTTTAAATCCGAACAATATATTCAATCTCTGTTTGCTGTTCCATTATTTCACCAAGTAATAATTTCTGTTTGTTTGCGCTAATGTGATCTTTACTATCATTTTTTTGAGCCTTTCAAATTTTAGTACTTTCATTATCTCTAACCTGCCCTGCATGTGTATCGCACCAAAGTTTTTGAATTCTTTACAACGTTCTACTTTGTCATCTACTCTTTGTCTTTTATTTCCGGCCCCAGATGTGGTTAAATCTCTTGGCACAAATTCTCATCTCACGGGACATGAAAGTATCTCTCTGAAAAAGTCACGTCTCGTCCCAGGCTAAAAAGTCTTGTCTCTTCCCATGATTTTTTTTATTATAATAGAGAGGTTTGGTGCTTAGTATGCAACTTATTCCTTACTTTACCTCAGCACAAGTATGTTGAAACTCGATACTTTAAATTGTAATTCTAGCATAGATTAACTAAGATAAGATTTCTCTTGGCATAAAGGCCATATTCCTCTTTTTTCTCCAATACTTTGACAAATTTTGAAATGGGTAAGATAGGGTTTATCCAGTAGTGGATCTACATTTTTGGTGGCATGTCTGAAACCAACACTGAGGTCTGGGTGACCACTGTTATGTTCTTCAAAGGGGTTGTTCCACGACATAAATTTTTAAAAAGATTTTCTCACTATATCTCAGAATTTGATTAACATTGCTGCACTGAATTATCTCACATATCAAAGTCATTGATATGAATAAAAATTTCCTGTGCCTCCATATACTTTTCAGGTTATAGAGGAATGAAAATTACAGAAATATTATATTGTATACATGCTGGATACATCATTGTATTATGAAATAAAACTTAGAAAAGACCAAAATCAATATAATCTTTTATTAGACACCTATATGAATACATACAAAAAACTCTTTTTGTATTTTCTAACAACATTTTCATGTACAGTTTTGTCATATGAAAGCATCCTCGCAACGTCATTTTCTAGAGACAATATGCATAAAGAATTTACACCAGGGGTCCCCACTGGAGCAAAAAACAGCGCACTAATTAAGAAAAGGGTTAGAATGAAAACCTGCAGCCACTGGGGACCTCTAGGACCTGAGCTGGGGACCCCCGATTTACACAGTCTTCAGTCATGGTAGTCAGAATTTTTTTTTATAAAAAATTGCTTTGAAAAATTCCTTTCTGCTTCATAATTTGTGATAGGCTTAAATACTTTTAATAAAAATGATAATTTCAGCTATAAATGTTAATAGTATTTTTAATTATTTATAATTATTTTATATTAAGTATATTTAGAATGAAACATCTTTAATTCGAATGTTTATGGCTAGCCTACATGATGCTGTAATAGCCTTTGTTTTAACTATTATTTTGTACTTAATTCCGCTATATTGTTAATATTATTATTTAAAAAAACCCTTCTCATACAGTAGACACTGACAATTTTTAAACAATGTGGACTAAAATTGCATCTGGGGCCTGTCCAGGATTAAGGGCCCCAAAGCTTAATCTTCAGTAGTTTCATAATAGATCTGACCCTGGCAGATCAAATCCATCCCTTTATTACTTGTATGTTTTTTAGAATGCAGTTGAAAATACCAAGTTAAATGCCAAAAAATCACTTTTTTACATGATTTTAAAAGTAAGGCTTACTTATTTAAAGAGTTGAAGCAACTATTCCAACTTCATCGTCTTCTATTGGGATTATATAGTAAAAACATAGAATGAATAGGCTCTGACTCCTGTACCAGAAATGAATAGTGACGTATGTTATTTGCTTACTGTTAATTGCTCCAAGGTTTCCTCAGGTTTATAAGACTGTATCAAGCTTCATCTGAGAAGCTCCTCTGCTTCTAGTGCTGTAACATTTTCAAGCAGTAAATCTCATTCACCTGAGTAAAACTGTTTGATTCCTTCTGTCTTCTATTGAATAAAGCCACTTCCGTCTGTTCGATTAGCACCTCTCTAACAGTTTCCTTCTGTTGTATGTTAAAGCTTCAAGCCCCTAGTATCTCAAGAGAGTGTTTTGCTCTTTAAACATGTCGACTATTTGTTTGTATTCCCTAAGGATCTAGTCGGCTCTGCCCTGAATAATAGTAACCTTACTTTTGTCTGTTTCTGGTGCTAGGAGTACAATTAGGCTGCTACTTTACCAAACCTTTGTTGTTTAGAAACAGTTTCAGGCTTCTGTAAGGAGAATCAATGTTATGGTTTAGATTTCCTCCCTGACTTTAGTTTGTTTTCTTTTTATTATTTTATGTTGTTGCTTTTGTGTTTTATGTTCATGAAAATATTTTTATTTTCTTTCTTTTGTATTGTATAGTTCTTTAATTAGTATTGTTTCTTATGTTAATCATTTTGCATTATTATATTACTTCTGTCAGATATTGCCTTTACTTACTCCTTGTTGAGCCCTAAGGAGGTGGGCCCCCCAATGCTGTACATGACCTTAGCAATTGTGCTAAGGCTATTTTTTCACAATGCTGTTGTTTATTTTTGGATTTTGTTTTTGTTCTGATCCATCATAGGTGCTTGTTTTTTAATTCACTGATTACTTAATTCTTTGCTCTTGTTAAAGATTTTAATTTTATTTTGGAAGTTGTTACCGGGTTGCTTTTTAAAGGAAAAAGTTTGTAATTATTTAATTTTTTACTCAAGATATCTTCATATGTGGTTTTGGAATTCTTGTTTTGTTTTGAATAAATGTTCTTCTTTTAAGAAATCCAGTTTTTCTGTTTTTGGTAGTGGGTTTCACGGATCTTCTCTCCCTTGTGAGTTTTACAGCCTTTGGCTCCTTTTTGAGTGCAGGCTGCACAGCCTATTCTTTTTGTTTCGACTTTGAGAGGCAGTCTTTCCTTGCATTTATTGTGGACTACATTTGACTCCTGTTGATACATTTGACTTTAATTAAGACAGGACTATTGACCAATAAATGAGTTCAGAGCCAGGTCTTCAATTCAAAAGCTAAGATTTATTTAAGCATGCTTTACTTTCATGCAACTCTCGTTTTCCAGTAGTATTTAACAATATTTTATCAACAAGTACATGTGTTTTGGACATTGTGAGAATTATGACTGGATAACTGACATGTGAATTATCTGGCACAAAAAAAATTTTTTTCATTGATTTTTAAATACTATTTGCTGTTTTTCAGCATGGACCACTGATAGGCCTCATTGAACCAATAAACTTTGTTATCTATGTTCTCTATGACTACAAATTTTTCTTGGCCTTTACTAAAAACAATACACGGTAAATAAAAAATGTGTATATATATATATATATATATATATATATATATATATCATTTTGAGTAGAGAGTTTCTTTAAATGACTGTAAAACTCAGACTATTTTAGATGGTCTTCTAGTCACTGTTTTTAGGACTAAGGAGAGCAGTATGATGAACAGAGTCTTCTCTGTCTCTGCTGTAACTTTATAGAAACATCTTCCTCAAAGCTATCATATATATTATGATATATATATAAATATTTGCTGCAAAATAGAAAATGGGTGATTTGCATAACAGTCAGGTGCTTTGTGTAAGTTGCTTAAAAATATCTGAAAGCTTAGCATTGTCTCATCAAAGAGTCAACAATCACATGTTTATTTCTTAAATATTTTTGTAACAATGAATCATGTTTAAAAATAAAAGTGATAAATTGAATGTAGTTGCATGTGTTAGTAAACTACTGTACATTAAATGCATGCTTTTAACAGCACTATACAATATTGTATAGTTAAAAATGGAGCCGAAACAGGCTTGTGGTGGCCCAATAGCTTTCGTAGGCAGCAGATTCTAATTCAAGTGATATAAATGTTGTCAACTGATGTCCTACAGTTAGTTGTTCTTTGTGGGAAATGTGTGAATAATCTTAATAGACACACATGGTTACACTATGGTTAAGATTGGGGTTGTTGGAGGGTTATGACTGACTCAAGTCAAGTAAACCAAGTGGCAAAACCCTCCAATCCAATTGGATGTCCAGTGGTTCTACTGAATCACGGAGCATTCACAATTAACTTAATCAGTTAATTCAACCTTGGTGTGGTTAGAATGTGAGGTCAAGCAAGCAGAGGTACACAAACAGCTACAGCCTGATATCTGTGCCAGTGAGTATAAATATGAGAAGGCTATGGATGGATTTAGGGTTATTTAACAAATAGGGGAGTACGGTCACCCCTTACAGCACAGCACTCCCTCCCAAAATAAAACAGCACCTGACGGAGAGTTACAGCTGTTGAAGTGTTAATGTACAATTGTTAACAGATTTGAATCATAATGGAGAGCATGGGCCTCATAAATAAAACCTTCTATAAAATTCACACTTAAACATGGTGTATGGACAAAAACAGAAATGTGCGTACACACAAAAATATTCAGAGGCATAAAACTGTGCATAAACAAATTTCTGTGCACAAATTCCAGTCAATGTGAATTTTGACACACATGCACACTCCTACAGCCCCACCCTGATTCCTCCCAGAATTTAACCCATTTGAATATGAAAATCAATATAAATAACTCCTTCCATTCAGTTTTTTGTTAAAAGACAATGGCAAAAACATGTGTGGAATAGAAGAATTTCAGCAAATATGAAATGTAGGTCCTGCTCAGTGAAGTGAAGGCAAAGAAAAACATACTATTTAGTGGCTTAAGCAGTGGTTTAAGCAGCGAAATGAAATTGATAGAAAGGCACAGTGTGGTGAAGGCACTCAAAAGTCAAGTTCAGAAAGTCACACAGTGCCCAAAATAGAAAAGAAGTGGTCAGATATCAAAGTCAACGTGAAAAGGCAATTTGCAGCCCATTGTCTGAGTGTCATAAAGAAACGTATTAAGGCCACAGAGAAGAAAAAAGAAATATGGACGCAGTCAAAATGTCAACTTTAATCTCTAAATTTCAACTTTAATCTCATTGTTTATTTTGTCATCAAAGTAGAACATTGCAAAATTCATCATAAAATCAATTTTTAAGTTGCTAGAGTTTCTCCAACTCCATCACAACTAGAGTAGCATGTTAAATGCTGTGTATTCTAAGGTTCCCTGACCCAGTCTTTAATTGATGTGCTTCTATATATTATTACTTCTATATATTATTATTACATATTACAGCTCTCTGAACATTTTAGAGTACTAAGATGTATACTTGATATCATTTTCATGATGAAATGCATTAAAGCATGTTTTAAACATGTGGAGCCACGGAGCTGCAGCAGTAGTGCTGCTGCTTCACATTAAGGGGGTCACGTCCCCAGTATACACTGCCTGGAGTTTGCCTGTTTTCCTGGTTAATTTTCTCAGCGTGCTTCAGTTTCCTTTCAAAGGCATGCAGGTTAGGGTATTCTAACAGCACACAGCTCCAAGAGGATAGCTCGGAAATCTAAATCGACTTAGAAGCCAGTAATCATCAAGGGACAAGAAGTCAGCATTATCAGTTAATACACGCTCTCGTCTATTTCTTTCATTTATATCTAACAACACAAAAGTGGTAATTGTAGTTGGGATACTGTGGCCATTCCATGCACCATTATATTGTTACAGATTGATAACAATCAAGTGCCTTAAATTTGTAAAGAATATACAATTAATTTCAGTGTATTTGATAAAGCTCACATCATGGATCTGAATTTAAAATAGAAAAGGAAACCGCACAGAAACAGCAATACAGCTTTGATGCTGGGTGCTGGCCATTTACATAGCCGAGCAGAAATGTGCATATGCATGGTCTGAGTCTGCCACAAAAATGTGCGTCACTTTACGACAAGTTTAAATATTATGCATCTCAATGTGAGCGTGGAAAGACTACAGTATATGCAACATTTTTGTGTGTATGCACCGTTTGTACCTGAAGCCCTAGGTTATCAGGTTAACTGATAAGTTATATTGTGAGAGGTTAAGGTAGGCACAGTTTTGCGGGGGTAGGCACTGTTTTTTGTTTTGGAGTTAAGATTTTTATTTGAAAATGTTTTTCTTTGTTATTCTTCTCCTTTTTTTGAAATGAAATAATAAATTGAAGAAATTACACTGTCAGCAAAAAATTGAATCATTAAAATATGACAAAGTTTGTTTTTAGTATAATATAAATAATGAGTACATATTTGTTTCTGCTTACAGAACGATGCTTTTATACTTAAATTAATTTCTTGATAAGTGACTTTTCTACTTTTTGCAATTAACTTACTTTAGGTGGCATGAGTTGTAAAGTAAGCTGATGTAGCAAAGGTGAGGCTTGTGCACATGCATCTCTGTTCTGGTTTTTGACTAACTTGTATTAGGAATCTCGTTTACCATCAGAAGCGGCTGTTAGACGTGCAAAAGAGGAAAATAAAAAATGCAAGATGAAGTACTCTCTGTTAAGGTAAATTTGAAACAGTAAATGAATTTGTAATTGAACCTGCACAGAATGTTTCTCTGTTTTAAGATGGAAGAGCTATAAACTTTTATTGAGAGATTCTATTTAAAAAAAAAAACATAACGTACATTTTTTAGGATATCTCAATGAAAACTGAGCATTTCTGACAAAGTTCCATAGAAGAATAAGTGTACTAAGTTTCAATACATTCAGTCCACTGGGTGCGGAATTTTTTTATGCAGACAGACAGACATGGCAACCACAATAGATGTTAACACACCTAAAAACAGATTTAAAATATATCAATATTCAAACTCCACAAATAATGTATCATCTTTTACTACTATTCAGTTTTGTAAAAACCCATTAACATTTTCTTTTATTATTTATTATTTAGTTATGTATTTATTTTTCTTTGCAGATGCTCTCAAGCTCTGTCTAGGTTGACCATCGGTGGACAGCTAATTTCACATTTCTCTTTAGATATTTTTGATTGGGTTCAAGCCCTGGCTTTGGTCAGGCAACTCAAGGACATTCCCAGAGCAGTCCCTAAGCCATGCCTTTGTTGCCTTTGCTTTGTACTTATGGTCATTGTTCTGTTGGAAGGTCACTTAGGAGAATGTTTTCATTAAGAATATCTATTTACTTTGCTCCATTCTGCTATCACTCAACAATGTCTTGTCTCCCAGTCCCAGCCATTAAACGAAACAATCCACAGCATGATGCTGCCACTGTCATGATTAGCCCAATAGACAGGTGATGAGCGGTGCCTGCTTTCCTTCAGACATGATGCTGATCTTGGTTACATACAGTGGGTCCACAGAATTTTGTTTCTCGCAGTCTGAGAGTCCATGCCATTTTGCAAACTCCAAGTGGTCCGTCATAAAGTCTAGATCAGTGGAGTGTTGCAGTGATGGCTGTCCTTCTGGATGTTTCTCTCATCTACACACAAGTTCTCTGGAACTCAGTCAGAGTGATCATTGGGTTCATAGTCACATCTCTTATCAAGCCCTTTCTCCCACGATTGCTCAGATTGGTTATGCAGCCAGCTGTGTGGAGAGTCATGGTTGTTCCAAATGTCGTTCATTTAAGACTTGTAAAGGCAACTTTGGTTTTGAGAACCTTCATTGCAGCAGGATTTTTAAAGCCTTCCCTAGATCTATGCCTCGATACAACAGAGTCTCTAAGCTCTCGAGACCAGTTCTTCGGCCTCATGGCTTGGTTTTTGTTCTGATAGTTTTTCTCTTTCTGTTTTAGTTCATACTTATTTTTCATACTATACTTTACTGTTCTACTAATTCATTCATATTTACTGTTCATGCTAAAATGTGTCTTGAATTTACATATTAACAACCTACCCAATATTTCAGATTATTTAATAGTCACTTAAATATGTACTTAAATATGAGCAAGTCACCAAACTTGCCTGTTCTCCAATTAGAAAACCAAAATAAATGTAACCAATTATATCATAAATGTTGTAAGTCACCTTGGATAAAGGCATCAGCCAAATAAGTAAATGTAAATATAAATATATTAATCCCCATGTTCTACTTTAATGTAATTATCTGGGGGAAAAAAAGAGAATGATAACCATAAAAAGCCATCAAATTAGACAGCACTGATTCCAATTTTTATTTGTTCCTTCACGCCACTGCTTCTAATTATGTGTGCTATTAGCATCACCCATACAAGTCTCTAGTAACAAAAGAATACTCATTTTTAAGTGTATGTATGTATTTTCCTTGAAGCTCTTTCAATTTATTTTGATTCTTCTTGAAAAAATATTGTTAATTGCTTAGGAAAAACAATTTTTTATGGAATTCACTTTGATGGATGACACAAATTATAGTTAAGATTGCACTGATTATAACATAATAAAACAATTTTAGAAAATCTGAAGAATGGATTCAAATAAATTGTTGACAATAAAGACAAGAAATTATACTTAAAAGCATCTATATATCCAAAGGAAAGACATCGGGAAAATTTACAAAACACGCTTTTTAATTTAAATATAACTTTTTGTAAGTGGTTTTATTAATGTGACATCCATTCATCCATTATCCAACACGCTATATCATAACTACAGGGTCACAGGGGTCTGCTGGAGCCAATCTCAGCCAACACAGGGAAGGGCAGGAAACAAACCCTGGGCAGGGCACACACACACACCGACACACCTATCACACACTAGGGACAATTTAGGATCGCCAATGCATCTAACCTGCATGTCTTTGGACTGTGGGAGGAAACCGCCCTTAATGTGACATAATACATTAAAACAAATACTAGGATAGCAACAGAAGTGCAAATAAAGATTTAGAGGCATTCTTTTTTATTTATTTGGCTCCAGGTTCTATCCTGGCGGGCCCAGAGTGGAAGTCCATTGCGAGGAACCTTCACTTCCACACACACACTCACTAGAATTAAATCACCAACCCACATAACTCACAAATCTGAAGTAATCTCATGCAGATATGTGGAGGTCATGCACATTTCATACAGAGACTCAGAGTTGTAATATGAACCCAAGGCAAATTATGAGGTAGCAGTTCTGAACTCAGTAGTGTAAATTATGCCTAAATTTAAGCTGACTAAGCAGTACATATTTATATTGTGATTGACGGCTGGGTTGAGTGCTGAGGATGTAAGGATGGGGGGAGGCAGCTACTTTTGGACCCCACAAATGCTAGATGGCAGCTCCGCAGGAGTGTAGCGGTTTTTTTGGTTCCTGGGAGTTGGAGTTTGGTTCCTCAGCCCTGTTGGATACCGTGGGTGCCGCCAGGAAGAGCCATGCCTCATCCATAGCCCAGAAGTATTCACATGTCATAAGGATGGATGCTCCGAAGTACTTCCATGCTGAAGGAAAAAGCCAGTTCTCCATTTGACCTGGACGTGCTAGCAAGTCATGTCAGGACAATATAAAGGACTACAGCAAGAGAGCCAGAGTCGGGTGGAGGTGGACAAAGCTTGTTGGGAGGTGTGGTGGAAAGAATTGAGAGTGTTGTATTATTGAGTTTATTGCCTGTTATACTGTAGCTGTGGTGCTGGAAGGGCACTGTTTAAGAAGAAAATTATTAAAAGGCTTCTTATTGCTTTTACCTTGTGTCCTGAGCATCTGTTTGTTGGGGTTAAAGGGGCAGAGCGACCCCTAGTGTCTTACAATATATATACACATGTAGTTACTTTATGAGCTATTTTGTCGATTATTTCTTTCCTCTACTTTCCAAGCTCTTGAGCATCATTAAGGTTTACACCCATTCTTATTTCATCTATCTCTATTTCCAGCCATGTTTTTTGTTCTGTGTCTGACTTGGATTCAACCTCCTTTATTGCCAAACATAGATGAAACTGTTATATTAATCCTTTGGGTTGTAACCACTTCATTAGTTTGTATTCCTCCCTTTGCAGATCTAGAAGCAACTTTTTATAAAGTTGTGTTTTCTTGCCACCAACCTCTTGTATGTCTTATAAATAAGCAGACTGTAAAACTGGTGTAATTACAGAAAATAAGAAACTAATATTTTGGTCAGCCAAGTTTTTACCTCATTATATTGTTAAAGGGCACTCGCATGTTGAGGTTTTCTTGGTTGTCAATGGTCCCATTGACATCCTGTGATGACTAGAAATCGAATTTTTATCAGTGTCTAAAGTTGTGAATGCCATAGCAAATCGTGGCATATGCTTAGTAAGCTTTTTAGATTCAAAAGGTTATAAGGTGAGTATTTTTGTTTTTTTTCTGTTAGGAAATACTAGACTTTATGTTAAAGACCTCCTCCTTCTGTCTCTATCCTAATTCATCTACTTTTTTCTCTAACCTACTGGTCTGCCATATATTTCAAACATTGACAGAGCATCTCTACAGTATATCAACACATTTCAAGACTTTTACACATTGATGATCTTAGAGAACATTGTGAAAGGATTATCATTCAATGAAAATCTCACAAAACGACTGGAATTTAGACATTCATAAAATTCATTCTCTTTCAATATATGCCAAACATGCCATATGTCAAGTAAAAATTGTTTACCTTTCACATACATATTCATTCAAATTTTCTAAAATGTACCCATGGGGACAGTGCAGGTGAGATGTTGACGATCTTTGCTGAGGCTGTGATGCTTCTGCTTCCCAAGATTCTTTCTGTTGCCTCATATCCCACTGCAGCTCAGGATTGACCTGGGATTAACATTTCGAATGATTTCCCAAGTCAGAGGGTAGTCATCATTATGTGTTTGGATTATTTTACTAAGCTGCCTGCCGCTTATGCCCTTTTTGGTCAGATGGTTGAGATTATTAATTGAGACTCTCCTAAGAAAGTTCTTCAGCAAGTAGGCAGTTCCACAGCAGCTGTCTTCAGATCAGGATTACAAGTTTCGGTTCAAACTGTTCAGGAATTAGGAAATGTGTAAAACATGCACAATGCCTCTGCTGCCACAAAGCAGTTGGCTCATTTCCGGTTATCACAGGATGGCAATGGGACCATTGACAACATCAAAACCTCACAAAATACTGTAATAATAATATAATAATGTATGAATTTGGCTCATAAAGCATTTTTACTAAGGTATGGGCTGTCCATTGCACTTTAACAACATCCCATTACAAATGGGACTGGAGATGATCAGTTTTCCCTTGTCCTGTTAGTTTACCAAACAGATGTCCATGAGTCAATGGACTTCATGTCAGATCTTTTAATGTTGTATATTTAGCTTTTGAAGCATTTGGAGCTCATATATGGGAACTACCAGATGATGCTTCTGCAACAGCAATCCCAGAGTATATTGGTAGAAGTCAGGATCGAATGAAAACTAAACACACATTCAACCAAGGACCAGTTCAGGCTCTACTGGCAGGACAAAAAGCAGAATAATGACTTTGAATCTAAGGAAATGTTTCCAGTCTAAGGAGCAGATTTGTGGATGTTTAGGCCTACTGTGAGAAATGCATGGGACCTGCCAGGGAGGGAAATGGTCCTGGTTTTAATGTTGGACAAAATTAATAAAAGGGTGGTGCAAGGTGGGCCACAGGTTTATTTTTCATGTTTTTAGTTTATTTAATTTAATATTAAAAGGGAAACTGCAGAAGTTCTGTTTCTGAAATTTATTTTCAGCTTTGCCAAGAATGAACAAATAAAAAAAATGTAGTTGTTGAACTTAAACTGAGTTTTGTGTCTGCCATATACACTATTATATTATTGCTCTTGAAATCTGACACTTACCATACAGTTTTGTGCTTCTAACCTAGAGCAAATCCTAACTCTATTTTATTTCTATTGTTTTCATTGTACCTGTGCACATAAGTAAACATTGAGCTAGCAGAGGTATTGTTTTTGCTTTAGTATATTTGGGTGATAGGAATCTGCAGCTGCTGTTATGTAGTAACCTCGTAAAAATGTCAGAAACAATAGTGTACTTGTGTCCTCAGGTGTAAGGTGCATGGTAAACTAGTCAAGAAAGCTGACGACTGAGCTACTTTTAATGCCATACATCCTCTATGAAATCATGCCCAGTTGCTTCAAAATATTGTCTGTTAATTATGTCATCAACCTTAAATGCTGTCCTCTATACGTCATGATGATGGAGAAGTATAATACAGGGTCCAGGAGAACTGGCACCAGTGCTTAGTATTTAACTATTCACCACCATAATTAATGCAGTATCTTTACAGTGATTAGCGGGAAAACCTATTTTTTTCCAAAAATATAGCTTGTATTAAGAAAGTAATTTAAATGTAAAAAACATAAAGGTTAGAGATCTAAATGGTTGAAATTACTGATAATAGGGGTAATTAATTTCATTTTCTTTACAAGAGGATTTAGCATAGCCTTTTTCAAAGCAAATGGAAAAGTTCAGATTCCTATAGAGGAAATGCTAATGGCCAACACAAATAAGGAATTAAACCATTTTAGTCTAGTTAAAATAATCTTCGGAGTGCACAACGAAGTCTTAAATTGTGCTGAGGGTTTCAATATTATCTCTGCAACTACCTATAATGATCTCACAAGATAAATCAAAACTTTAGGGTACAGTTAAACCATATTATTCTTTTTAAAGTCTAATAAACTAAGCTCCCTAAAAGTCTTCAGATTTAGTTGAGGAATATAACACATTTTGACAAATGGTATTTGAAACTGTGTAAAATGTATTGCCAATTATTCTAGATTCCTCTTAATTGTAAAAAATAATATTAAAAAAAAACATTTGTTATAGGTAGTGTTACAGGAGGTAGAACTGTTGCTCTATAGCTCAGCTCTGGTGTCCTGGTCATTCTATGTATTTAGTGTGCATGTTCCTTCTTTATCTGTGTGCTCATTTTATAGTATTAGGGTTTCCATCCATGTCCCAAACATATGCATGTTGATGGGCAACTTTAATTTAGCCTGGCGTGAGAGCATGTGTTATGGTATAGTCATAGTTTCCTCTTCGCTTTACATATTGACAGCTTGACCATTTATTACCAGAACACTGCAGTATTGGTCTATGCATATATGATAAGCTAGCAAAATACCCGCGCTTCGCAGCGGAGAAGTAGTGTGTTAAAGAAGTTATGAAAAAGAAAAGGAAACATTTTAAAAATAACGTAACATGATTGCCAATGTAATTGTTTTTTGACTGTTATGAGTGTTGCTATCATCAAGGATTTGATTATCATTATTTCTTTCAATCAGGTTCGTATTTGGAGGATGTGTTGTGTTCAAGTTATATTCCGTGTTTGTCAACCGTTGTAAAGATAACAGGTTTCATTCATTGAAGTGTTCACTACCCAAAGAAAACTCTTAGATTCACGAGTACCAACAGGCAATCCCGGTATTAAGTTGTGGATTTGCCTGCGAATATTTAGCGGCAGCGTGTCTATGAACTTAATTAAAACTTAAGCTTTACACCTTGCTTTCCTATTGCTAAGTCTACAAAGGATTGTTTAGATTCAGAGGGTTGTTCCTTTCTTACTGCATCAATAAACAGCTTGTCTTCCTCTTTATCTGAGACTTCACACACTGCATGCATGGGTTTACCTTTCCCAGTCCTGCAAACTTTAGCAATGTGGTTCAATTTACCACAATTTTTACACTGTCTTCCTTTAGCTGGACTTTGACTTTTTCCACCATGTGCTTTGTTTCTGCAGTAAAAAAAACTACTCCACGATGGATTAATAAAGATTTAAAAAAGAAGTTGCAAAGGAAAAAACTGCTGTATAAGGCATATAAGACTAATGACTGCAAAGAGAACCGTAGCGCTATGAGAACATGAGGGCAACCATTAAAAAGGATATCAGAGAGGCTAAAAGACAGTTGGAGAGGAATATAGCAGATAAGGCGAAAGAAGACCCCAAGAGATTCTTTCAGTATTTTAGTAGTAAAAGAACAGTTAAGGAGGAGGTCAAGTTCATCAGGAATAGTAAAGGGGAATTAAAAGATACAGACAATGAAATAGCAGATGCCCTAAACTTACATTTTTCTGAGGTGTTTACAAGTGAATAAGTGGATAACCTCCCAGAGGTAAACGTAACTACTAAGGAGGTACTGAGGGATTTGGAAATTGTAGAGGGAGAAGTGCTGCTCAGATTAAATAAGATGAAATCAAACAAATCACCAGGCCCAGATAATATTTATCCTCGTGTTTTTAAGGAGGCTAGTGAGTACATATATAAACCCTTGACACATATTTTTAGGAAGTCCCTACGCACTGGAGAGATTCCGAAGGACTGGAAAATGGCAAATATGATCCCATTATATAAAAAGGGTGACAGGGCAGATCCAAGCAACTACAGGCCAGTAGGCTTAACATGCATCACAGGAAAATTAAGGGAAGGAATTATTAAGGATAAGATTGAGCAACACATGGCAAGGACAGGAGTTATTCTGAACAGTCAGCATGGGTTCAGAAGAGGGTGGTCGTGTTTTACTAACATGTTGGAATTCTTGTAGGTTGCAACAAAAGCATACGATCAAAGTGGAGCTTATGATATTATTTATCTGGACTTTCAGAAAGCATTGGATAAGGTGCCACATGAGAGGTTGGGCATCAAGTTAAAGGAAGTGGGAGTTAAGGGTGATGTTTTTAGATGGGTGCAGAATTGACTCAAACACAGGAAGCAGAGGGTGATGGTGTGAGGAACCTCATCAGAACTGGCCGAAGTTAAGAGTGGTGTTCCACAGGGGTCAATGCTAGGGCCGCTGCTTTTTTTTAATATATATAAATGATTTAGATAGGAATATAAGTAACAAGATGATTAAGTTTGCAGATGATACCAAGGTAGGTGGATTAGCAGATAATTTGGAATCCCTTATATCATTACAGAAGAACTTGGATAGCATACAGGCTTGGGCAGATTTGTGGCAGATGAAATTTAATGTTAGTAAATGTAAAGTATTAAACATAGGAAGTAAAATTATTAGGTTTGAATACACAATGGGCGGTCGGAAAATCGAGAGTACACCTTATGAGAAGGATTTAGGAGTCATAGTGGACTCTAAGCTATCAACTTCCCAACAGTGTTCAGAAGCCATTAAGAAGGCTAACAGAATGTTAGGTTATATAGCACGATCTGTGGAGTACAAGTCCAAGGAGGTTATGCTCAACCTTTATAATGCACTGGTGAAGCCTCATCTTGAGTACTGTGTGCAGTTTTGCTCTCCAGGCCACAAAAAAGACATAGCAGTGCTAGAAAAGGTCCAGAGAAGAGCGACTAGGCTGATTTCAGGACTACAGGGGTTGAATTATGAGGAAAGATTAAAAGAGCTGAGCCTTTACAGTTTAAGCAAAAGAAGATTAAGAGGTGACATGATTGAAGTGTTTAAAATTATGAAGGGAATTAGTACAGTGGATCGAGACTTGTATTTTAAAATGAGTTCATCAAGAACACGGGGACACAGTTGGAAACTTGTTAAGGGTAAATTTTGCACAAACATTAGGAAGTTTTTCTTTACACAAAGAACGATAGACACTTAGAATAAGCTACCAAGTAGTATGGTAGACAGTAAGACGTTAGGGACTTTCAAAACTCGACTTGATGTTTTCTTGGAGGAAATAAGTGGATAGGACTGGCGAGCTTTGTTGGGCTGAATGGCCTGTTCTCGTCTAGATTGTTCTAATGTTCTAACTGCACTTATGAATATGCTTGTATGTGTCACACGCTTCATATTCTTTTGCTGCCTTCTCAATTGTGTAATGCGTTTTTTGTTCAGCGCTCTTTGGCGCTCTTGTTTTTTGTGTGCATACCGCGTTCAGAGTCAGCTCATGTGAGCTGCTCAGAGTACATGCATCGAAGGTTTTCAGCTGTGGTTGTGCTATCTCGTATGATCTTGCGATGTCCACAGCTTTATTTAATGTTAGCTCAGACCCGGCACTTAAAAGTTTCTCTCGCACTTTCGCTGAGTTTGTGCCAAACACTATTCTGTTCCTGACCATCTCATCTTTGTTTGCACTGTCTTCCTTTAGCTGGACATTCACTTTTTCCACCATGTGCTTTGTTTCCGCAGTAGCTGCACTTATGAATATGCTTGTATGCATCACTCGCTTCATATTCTTTTGCTGCCTTCTCAATTGTGTAATGCGCTTTTTGTTCAGCGCTCTTTGGAGCGCTTGCTTGTTGTCTGTGTACTACGTTCACAGTCAGTTCACGTGAGCCGCTCAGAGTATATGCATCGAAGGTTTGCTATCTCGTGTGATCTTGCGATGTCCACGGCTTTATTTAATGTTAGCTCAGACACAGCACTTAAAACTCTCTTGCACTTTTGCTGAGTTTGTGCCAAACACTATTTTATCCCTGACCATCTCAATTTCGTTTGCATAAGCACAATCCTTCACCAGTAATTTTAACTCCTTTACAAAGTGATCAAAAGTCTCGTTTATACCTTGCGTCTTCTCACTAAACTTGTATCTCGCGAATATCGTATTCGTCTTAGTGATGACAAATGCCTCGTAGTGGCATGTCTATTGGATTGCTGCTGACGGACAGTCTTATATAAGCAGGCACTCAATTACGTGGGAGGCGTGCATATGGGGGACGCAATATAGGCAGGCAGCCAACTACGCCTCACACAGCAACCGAGCTGCAGACTATGGCCGTATATATGTACGTAAGTAGGATTCAGTTATCGACCGTTACGTGTAGAATTTTGAAATGAAACCTCCTTAACTTTTGTAAGTAAGCTGTAGGGAATGAGCCTGCCAAATTTCAGCCTTCTACCTACACAGGAAGTTGGAGAATTAGTGATGAGTCAGTGAGTCAGTCAGTGAGGGCTTTGCCTTTTATTAGTATAGATAATGATCACTATCAAAATCACTGTCTTGACTACAGCTATCCGCATCAGTGCCAGAGCCTGCTGGATCCACATCATCCAACTAATCACTGTCATTATCAACAAAGGATTCATCTTGCAACAAATCTATTTGTTTCAAAACATCATCAGCTGTTTTGATGTTTCCTATTTGATGTTTTTATGTTACCTGTTTCCAGTTAACATATCTGCAAGCTGTCTATTTATAGTTCAATTTTCCTTAAGCAGTTGTGTCTTAAAAATAAAATTATATGGCCGTCCACTAAATGGCAGTACTACAGTAGACTGTGATGTGGCAGCAAAGCTTGCCAGCAAAATGGCTGTGTCTAATAGTAGCTGTATACTAACATGTGAGTTATATTATATGTCTTTCCGAGATAGGCTCAATGAGATACGACTTAACTCATACCTCACAATCAGGCCCAGTTCTAGAGGCGAAGCCGCCATCGTGCAATTTAATTTCAGCCGCCCGTTCACCCTATAATACCTACGTTTTCTAAACCAGTATATTTAAAATTAAAAATTTTCACAATTTCCTTAATGTAAAAAAAAAATTAAAGAAAATTTCTTTGTAGGTAGTAGAAAACTTGACTTACGCATTTAATGAATCGGCAACAAGTTTAATTAATTCATCAGTAAAACTCCGAATATAAATAGAGTGCCGATTATAGGCTTAATTTTCTTGAAAAAGACGTCGCCCCATATTCTCAAATACAAAATTTAGCAAAAGTCTATATCTTCACATCACAATTGTGATAGATATATGTAGGAAAACAAAATATGAATATGCATATATAGTAAAACAATGTGAAAAGTAAGCATTTATTATTAAATTACATTTACATGTATTATAATTCCATCCATTTTTCAACCCGCTGAATCCAAACACAGGGTCACAGGGGTCTGCTGGAGCCAATCCCAGCCAACACAGGGCACAAGGCAGGAATCAATCCCGGGGAGGGTGCCAACCCACCACACAACACACACAAACACATCAAGTGCACACTAGGGCCAATTTAGAATCGCCAATCCACCTAACCTGCATGTCTTTGGACTGTGGGAGAAAACCGGAGCGCCCAGAGGAAACCCACACAGACACGGGGAGAACATGCAAACTCCATGCAGGGAGGACCCGTGAAGCGAACCTGGGTCTCCTAACTGCGAGGCAGCAGCGCTACCACTGCGCCACCTCAATGTATTATAATTATTCCACTAAATCAAATATTAAAGATTGGTCTCGTCTGATGCGAGAGATGGACGTCTGAAGTGGAGCTCCGCTAGCAGCGGTGTTATTTTTCATATTTTTTACTTATTATCCTGAGATATCCTCTATCTATTCAATCCAAGGAGACTGCTACAGTATATGTAAGCATATATAAACATGGCCAACAAGAAAGGGGGTCTGAAAGAATCGAAAACTAAAGCTGCACCCAAGCTAAGATCAGCAAGCCCTAGTTCAAGATACGCCCTTTTAGAGACAGACCTGGATCAGATGGGCGAAAGTACAGACTCCTCGGGACCACAGTCCGCTACATCGTTGCCGGCTGAGAGTGAAAAGGGGAGCGAATGTACGATCGTGAGTGCAGATCTCGATAGCTCGCCGATCGGAGAAGAACACCTGAAACTGGAAAAGGCCTTGCAGTCTGCGGCTTCAATTACTCCACGCGAGCCGGGAATAGCGGGGACACTGGCTACAGTAGAGCCTGCCGCTTCACCTATGGTACAAGAAAACACAATTGAAATGTCTAAACTGCAGGTGATGTTCGCTGAGCTCATGCAAGATATAAAGAAAAGCGAGAAGGCAAATGAGAACGCAAGGGCAAAGGCACATGAGAAACAGAGACAGGAATTGAAACAAGAGTTGCTGGAATTGAAACAGGAATTGCAACAAGCAAACGAAACGCAGCGGCTGATGCTGCAACAGGCAAATGAAAGGCTGCGACAAGAAATGCAACTGGAGATCGTGAAAGGTGCTGGGTAAAATTGAAACGCTTACTGATCACTTGGAGGATCTCAATGAGACATTCACGACTCGGACTGAAATAGCCGAAAATTTTGCTGCCAGTGCCAAAGAAAAAGCAGTAAGTGTCAGCTCCGAATGCAAAAAACTCGGAGACAGACTGGCTGCTTTGGAAGTTGGAAGCAGAAGGTATAATGTCAGAATTGAAGGTCTGCCTGAGAACCGAGAAAGTCCAAACCCTGTAAAATTCGCAGCTGAACTCTTCTCTAAAATAATCGGGGAGGACTTTAAAGCAGAATCTGAGATAGTAGCGGCTTACCGCGTACGCAGATCAAATACCGTTAGATCCAGATCTTTTATTATTCGCTTTGAAAGATTATCATTTAAGCTAGAGGTGATGGCACTCCTCAGAGACAGGCAAGATATTATATATGAGAATAACCGCATTCGTATCTTCCCTGACTTCTCTCCAGCAACAGCTACTAAACGCGCAGCCTTCTACAACATTAAACAGTGGTTATGGCAAGCCAACGTCAAATACAGCCTCTTGTATCCGACCAAACTGAAAGTTGAATTGCAATGTCAATTCTATTTCTTCGCTAGCAAGGAAGAAGCAGAAAAGGAATAAGAAAGCTGATCCCAGGACTATTCTGACATAATAGTGAGTCATGGCCGTTAATGATATAGCAAGGACTAAAAATCTACTGTCTGATCTTTTTGTTTAAAATACGTGTTTTTATCATCATATATTATATATTCTCATTATTACTTAGTATTACTAGGGCGCTATCTGTTTATGTTTTATTGTGCTTAATTACTTTTTCTTTTTTCTCTTTTTTTTTTAGCTAATTATTTTATCTCTACCCTAAATGAGACTGTTCAACATCAAATCCTTGGTTTATTGTTATTGCTATTATTGCATTAAGACCTATTATGCTTATTTTGGACAAATTTCTAACACTATCCCCTGGGTTTATTGTCTGGGTGTATTATCTTAATGCACTAAGATTGCTGAAGACTATATATATTTTATATGCACAATTTTTTTTTTTAGACTATATTGGTAATAGATATCTCTATCTTTTAATCCTAAAACGCCGCTGCATGGGGGCTTGTTTTGCTTTGGACGTGCTCTGTCTCTGGGGATGCAAAAAGGGAGGGTGGGAGAGAAAGAGAGCAGGCTTGATCTATACCTAATCTATCCTCTTAATCTTTATAATTATAACTACCAATGTAATAATAATCTGCATGGCAACAACCCTAGGGGAAATAGGAAATTAAGGCCGAAACTGTCTCACGTCCAGTTAAGACTATAAAATGACATCAAAAACTCAGAATCAGTGTCTCCATGATGGGACAGTTAACTTCGTGAGCTGGAATGTTAAAGGCCTGAATCAAGAATTAAAGAGAAAGAAAGTACTCTCACCTAACAGGTCTAAATGCTAAAATAGTATTTTTACAGGAGACCCACTTACTAAGCAAGGATCAGTTCCGGCTGCAAAAAGACTGGACTGGCCAAATGTTCCATTCTAGTTTTACAAAGAAAACTAGAGGTGTGGGAATTCTCATACATAGAACAGTACCATTTGTAGCATCAGATGTAGTATTGGATCCTGAAGGGAGATATGTAATGGTCATGGGAGACTTATCTAACTGTAAAATGATTTTGATAAATGTTTATGCACCTAATGTTGATGATAAGGAATTTATACAAAATTTATTTGCATCCATTCCCAATCTGAACACTCATAAAGTTATAATGGCTGGGGACTTTAATTGTGTTCTAAATCCACTTTTAGATAGACTTCTCCACAGGGGAACGCATCTAACAGCAAAGATAATTACAAAGTTTATAACTGATCACAACTTATCAGACCCTGGAGGTTTTAAACCCAAATTCAAGAACATATTCTTTCTACTCACCAGTACATCATTGCTACTCAAGGATTGATTACTTCTTTATAGATAATAACTTCTTGCCTAAATTGCTATTGTTATTTCTGACCGTGCACCTATGATCTTGGAGCTAAAATTACTAAGCCCCATACACTCACCCGCAGATGGCGTCTCAACCCCTTCTATTAGCTGAGAGAATTGTACTGAATTTATATCCAAACAAATCAAATTCTTTCTAGAGACAAATACATCCCCGAGATCTCTGCAGGAATACTCTGGGAAACTCTTAAGGCCTTCTTAAGAGGACAGATTATCTCATATCTTTCCCACAGAAATAAATCGAGCCAAGAAAGTAGCAGAGATAAAAGCGAAATTACTAAAATAGATGAAGAACATGCCAGACTACCAAGCGAGACTCTACATAGGAAAAGGCAGGCTCTACATTCAGAATTAAACCTCTTGACAACTAAAGAAACTGAACAACTAATTTACAAATCCAGACATCATTATTATGAACATGGAGAAAGCTAATAAGCTTTTAGCTCAACAAATTCACAAGCAAGAAGTGCAAGCGCAATCTCAGTAATCACCAAAGCGGAGATAAAATCATCGACACAAAAATATAATGCACACTTTCAGAGACTACTATAAATCCTATATACTACTGAGTTTAAAGAAGACAATACACAATCTAATGCATTTCTGGATACATTACAGATACCACAAATAGACACTTTTAGTGTGGAGGAACTTGATAAACCTCTGCATTATCAGAATTACTAGATGCTATAAAGTCACTCCAAGGTGGAAAGCAGCAGGCCCTGATGGCTACCCTGCAGAATTTTACAAGAAATTCTCCGCTCAGCTAGCTCCCTCCTATTAGCAACATTTACAGAAGCCAGAGATAACCAATCTCTTCCACAAACCTTTGCCAAGCACTAATCACTGTTTTCCAAAACAAAATAAGGACTTATTACAATGTGCATCATACAGACCAATTTCACTTCTGAATAACGACGTTAAAATACTCTCTAAAATCATAGCTAGAAGGATGGAGAAAGTGCTCCCTCGTAATATCACAAGACCAAACTGGATTTATTAGGGGCCGACACTTATCTTCAAATCTTCACGCCTGTTTAATGTAATATACTCACCAACTAAATCAAACACCCCAGAAATATTATTATCATTGGATGCAGAAAAAGCATTCGACATGATTGAATGGAAATACCTTTTACTACATTGGAGAAGTTTGGGTTTGGCCCGAACATTTGTGCATGGATTAAATTACTGTATACTAACCCAGAAGCTTCAGTTTGCATCAACAACATTTGCTCAGACTACTTTAAACTAGAGCGTGGCACTAGACAAGGATGCCCTTGTCACGCTGCTGTTTGCAATTGCCATTGAACCACTGGCAATACATTGTCGAAATACTGATCAGATAAAGGGGATTAGCAGAGAAGGACTGGAACAGAAAATCTCATTATATGCAGATGATATGGTACTGTATATATCGGACCCAGAAAATTCTGTGCCTGCAGTCTTAGCAGCACTCACAGAATTTCAAAAGATCTCTGGTCTCAGAATTAATCTGAATAAAAGTGTACTCTTTCCAGTGAATTCTCAAGCATATAATATTAGATTAGACACCCTACCTTTTATCATTGCAGAACAGTTTAAATACCTAGGGTAAACATCACAAGTAAACATAAAGCTCTTTATCAACAAAATTTCGCGTCTGCATGGAAAAAATTAAACAAGACTTGCATAGATGGTCAACCCTTCATCTCACACTAGCTGGAAGAATTAACACTGTTAAGATGAATATTCTTCCTAAGCTCCTTTTTATTTCAAAACATCCAATATACATTAATAAATCATTCTTTAAGCAGTTAGATTCAACAATAACCAATTCAAAACATCCACGCATCAAAAGAGCGACCCTACAAAGACAAAAGGCAGAAGGTGGCATGGCTCTACCTAACTTCCAGTTTTATTACTGGGCAGCAAATATACAGGCATAAGAACCTGGACACAAATAGAAGAACATACACAGGCTTGGACGCAATAGAAGTAAAATCCTGCAGTACTTCTTTGTATTCCTTGCTCTGTGCTCCAATAAACACACGTTATCGGCAATACACTAATAACCCAATTGTGCTCCACTCACTTAGAATCTGGAACCAATGTAGAAAGCATTTTAAGACGGAGAAGCTTCTATCTGTGGCACCTCTGCAAGAGAACCACCTCTTTCAACCTTCACAAACATATGCAGTTTTTAATATCTGAAAAATTTGGAATTTACTTGCTTAGAGATCTTTATATAGACAACGTCTTTGCATCCTATGAACAATTACATTCCAAATTTAACATTCCAGCTACACATTTCTTTCACTATCTTCAAATCAGGAACTTTGTTAAACAGAACCTTCCAGATTTTCCTCATCTTGCACCCCCATTCATGCTGGAAAAATATTGCTCAATCTCAAGGACTTAGACACCATCTCTACAATATATAAAATCATTTTACAATCCCTCCTTTCAAAGATCCAAGAGGACACTGGGAAAAAGATCTCTCAATTAATATATCAGAAAAGGAGTGGAAAGTAGCAATGCAGAGAATTCACTCCATATGCGCAAAGCATACAATTATACACCTCAAAATTATATATCGAGCACATCTGTCTCGACTAAATCTCTCCAAAATGTTTCCAGGGCATGATCCAACCTGCGAACGCTGCAAAAGTCCCAGCCATCACTGGGTCACATGTTCTGGGCCTGCACCAAATTAACATTATTCTGGACGAAAATTTTTAATTACCTTTCAGACAGCCTTGGTCTCACAATCCCTCCTAACCCATTAACAGCTTGCTTCAATAAATTCCACATTTTTAAAAGATCAGTAATATCATCAATAATGATTTTATACATATTAATTCATTATACAAGTCATCACCATCAACATCCCTAGATATTGAATCGCCATTAGAAACTTGTAAGAAAATATCACAATCTGCACAAGATTTTTTTAAGTCATCTTCAGACATATTCCTGAATTTAATTAGAAATTTAAATAATGTGTTACATTCATTTAGGGAGTTAAACATTTCTTGAATGGAATTCAAAGCAGTATCCACAAATGTTAAGTAAAATTCAACTTTAAATAATAATTTTGGATCTTCGGTCTGCTCATCAGTGCATTCATAATCGAAAGGACGAACTTTCGTTCTGTGCCTTTTAAAGAGACATTATATGTTAATATCAAGATTAGTCGCTAATGCTGTGGCATCATTAATATATTTGTTAAAGGGCGCATCAAATCTAGATTAATTTAGGAAATTGATAATTGATATCATCCCATATCAAAATTGAACAAATAAACTTAAAAGTGGACACGTTGCCCAGTAAAGAATTTCCTGCAACTTTAGTTTTTATATCTCTGGAGTCATCTTCTATTAGCAGATTTAAACTTTTTATTACCTCCTTTAATTGCAATTTTAGAGGTCTTATTGCTTTCACTCTACTCTCCCACCTAGTCTCACTAATAGGCTGTAAAGTTAGTTTAGTCACATTAGTTTTTAAATTGTTCCATCTATAAGGAGATGCAGAAAAAAACGAATACAATTCCTGGACAATATTGAAGAAGCCAACAATCTCAAATGTTGACTTGGCCGCATCATTCAACACCAAATTTAATGAATGAGATGCACAAGGTATATACATAGCTCTTGGATTAACATTCTTAAGCCTACTTTGTAGACCACTTTTCTTTCCCTTCATATTGGAGCCATTATCATATCCCTGGCCACGTATGTTTTGTATATCTAAATCATAACTAGCAATTTGTAAAATGATTATACAATCCTTCTCCAGTTGCATTCTAAACAGGATAAAACACTAGGAATAACTTTTTCATTTCAATAGGAAATACATTCATATCAACAATTCTGACAACAAATGAAATTTGCTCAACGTGACTTGAATCTGGCGTACAGTCTAAAATAACTGAAAAGTATTTCACTTTTTTTTACCAAGCCTTGAATTAGCTAGTAATGTAATAATTTCATTTTGGAAAGAATGTCCAAGGTAATGAGGCATGTGACTAAATTTTTTTGTATATTATTAATATGATTTGAAATAATTGGGTTGAATTTCTTCAAAATTTCTATAGCTTTTAAGAAATTCCCATTATTCCTATCATATAATATTTCAGAATCGCCTCCAAAAGCTAAACATTGCCCTGCTAAATATTGAACAATCACAATAATTCTTGTAATTATATCATGCTATCATTTTTTCTCCGATTCAAAATATCTTTGCTGCTCACAATCCACAGTAAAAATTTTATTAAGTCTCTTTTTCAATTCATTCCATTTTTTATAATTTAGCATATGTTCAACGCTTGATTCATGTCAGGAAAATTGAGTAGCTAAGTTCTAACCGTCTTTTCCTGTTAACTTCATAAGTTTTGTACAAAATAATTTGCAACAATAACAAAATGCACTGTCTGCCTTAGATGAATATACCAACCATTTTCTTTCAACCTTTTCACCATTTGGCAAAACTCTGAAATATTGAGAAGCTCAGAATGATCTTCCATCATTGTCTGTACAAAATCTGATGTTATCTTGAGCTAATGCAGGTCCCTTTTCGACAAGGATTTCCAATAAACGATTGTTAATTTTCTCTGGCCAAATAAAGGGGTCGTCTGGGTCAACTCTTGCCGATACAGTCAAAGATGTGTTTTCAATTCCTATTTCTATGTTTTCTTCAGATTCAGAAGAACTGCCCGACTGGACACTTACAGTTAGCGAGTTTTCAGAAGGAGCAATTATATTGGATTGGGCTTAATGCAAAGTGGAAGCCGTTGCTGAACAAGAGCTGGAGCTTTGACGATTATCTTGATCCAGTTTAATAATCAATCAATATAGAATTTCACATTTTTTTTTGTTTATGTTATTTTACCTTGCATTTCCTATAAAAGGCACCAGACTGACATTTCGTTTTACTTTCCAACATCTTCAAGTTAAAGTTAAGGAAAAATATTACAAGTTAATTTATATTAATATAGTCCCTTCATGCCAAACCGTATGAACTAGATATGTAATACTTTAATATACTTTACCTCCCAATTTACAGGTAAAACGACTTGCAAAATTATATTTAAACTTGCGCTTTTAACAATAACAAAGATTGTAGAAACAAACACTGAACACTACAAAAACTTTTGATTGATGTGCTGTGTACTTGAGCTGCCACAATTCACGTGTTGTGACTTGCCCGTTTTTCTTTAAAGCAAGTTACCGACATTCATCTGGAAAAGACGAGCACCGCGCCAAGCCTGTGTTTTATTTAGTGTTTCTATGTTCAGCCACCTTCATGCATGCTCCCTTTGCATGACCGGCAGAACCGGGACTGCTCACGATGTCTTTTATGGCACCAAGTGTTAGTTTTAAGTGTATTTTCCTTTTGTTTAATCTTTTTGCTGCTTTTCAATATAGGTATATAATTATGGATTATGTTTTTGCCTTCTTTGCCACACTCTATTTCTTAATGTATTGTTTATTTAAAGTATTATATATGTTAATATCTGTTCCTTTTGTTATGTGTCTTGCACACCTAAAGCAGAGCTTTTGGAGCAGAGTTCCCTTTGGGACTAAAGCTATCCAGACTGCCCTCCGGAGTTATTTTGTTGGCTGTATGGGGTTTCTTGATGTGAGATTACTTAGTTGTTACACTCTCATGATACTGGATTACGGATTTTGGATTATTGCGAGTACCTGTGTTTTTATTGTTTTTTTGCCTGTTTGGATTTGTTTGGCTTTTAGATTTTGGACTTTAGATTAGTTGTTTTATAACAACCTTCTGTATTTTTATTGTATTCTGACTTCTTTGTAAATAAAACCTTAGAATATTAAGACAGTTTGGATATTTGGAACCAAAAGTTTAATTGTTCCCTTCTCCCTCTGTTATACAATGTTTTCAGTCTGGTCTATTCAGGCTTCTATAGGTTGTGAAACCTGCTCCTTGAGTTTAGGTCCAGGCTCATTTCTTTCTATACCACAGCTGGAGCCGTTCAGTCTAGTGTTTGAAGTCAGCTTCATTCTGAGCTTAACGAGTCGGCATTTTCATATTGAGCATGTACATGAGTATGCCATGCAATGCACTAGTGCGCCCAGGTATGCTTCCTGCTGCCATTTTAATGTTGTTGACATAGGCTTTCTCATAGCCTTTTAATGAATACACAGGTTAGTAAAATGGGTGAGTTTATGCACATTTTGTTTCTGTGTATTACAGTTCTGTTTTTCAGAAGCTTATGACTTATTTATTTTTGCATGGTTTACATTTTTCTTTGAATGAGCTGTGAGTGTACAAATAGGCATACATAACAGTAAATGTTATTGTTTTACAAAGCCATGCAGCACAGCCTCAGCCAGCACAATTAGAAATCTGAATCAGAAATGTATTTTGTTTAATTTTATCTCATACTAGCAAAATACCCGTGCTTCCCAGCGGAGAAGTAGTGTGTTAAAGAAGTAATGAAAAAGTAAAGGAAACATTTTAATAATAACGTAACATGATTGTCAATGTAATTGTTCTATCACTGTTATGAGTGTTGCTGTCATATATATATAAACTGCTCAAAAAAATTAAAGGAACACTTTGAAAACACATCAGATCTCAATGGGAAAAAGAAATCCTCCTGGATATCTATACTGATATAGACTGGGTAATGTGTTAGGAACGAAAGGATGCCACATCGTTTGATGGAAATGAAAATGATCAACCTACAGAGCCCTGAATTCAAAGACGCCACAAAAATCAGAGTGAAAAATTACGTGGCAGGCTAGTCCATTTTGCCAAAATTTAATTGCAGCAACTCAAAATTGTACGCAGCACTTTGTATGGCCCCTGTGTTTTTGTATACATGCCTGACAACATCGGTGCATGCTTCTAATGAGATGACAGATGGTGTTGTGGGGGATCTCCTCCCAGATCTGGACCAGGGCATCACTGAGCTCCTGGACAGTCTGAGGTGCAACCTGGTGGCATTGGATGGACCAAAACATAATGTTCCAGATGTGTTCTATTGGATTTAGGTCAGGAAAGTGTGGTGGCCAGTCAATGGTATCAATTCCTTCATCCTCCAGGAACTGCCTGCATACTCTCACCACATGAGGCCAGCAATTGTCGTGCACCAGGAGCCACTGTACCAGCATAGGGTCTGACAATGGGTCCAAGGATTTCATCCTGATACCTAATGGCAGCCAAGGTGCCTTTGTCAAGCCTGTAGCGGTCTGTGTGACCCTCCATGGATATGCCTCCCCAGACAATCATTAACCCACCACCAAACTGCTCATGCTGAATGATATTACAGGCAGCATAATGTTCTCTATGGCTTCTCCAGACCCTTTCACTTCTGTCACGTGCTCAGGGTGAACCTGCTCTCATCTGTAAAAAGCACAGGGCACCAGTGGTGCATCTGCCAATTCTGGTATTCTATGGCGAATGCCAATTGAGCTGCATGCTGCTGGGCAGTGAGCTCAGGGCCCATTAGAGGACATGGGGCCCTTGGGTCACCCTCTTGAAGTCTTTCTGGTTGTTTGGTCAGAGACATTCACATCAATGGCCTGCTGGAGGTCATTTTGTAGGGCTCTGGCAGTGCTCATCCTGTTCCTCCTTGCCCAAAGGAGCAGATACCGATCCTGCTGATGGGTTATGGACCTTCTATGGCCCTCTCCAGCTCTCCTAGAGTAACTGCTTATCTCCTAGAATCTCCTCCATGCCCTTGAGACTGTGCAGGGAGACACAGCAAACCTTCTGGCAATGACACGTATTGATGTGCCATCCTGGAGAAGTTGGACTACCTGTGCAACCTCTGTAGGGTCCAGGTATCGCCTCATGCTACCAGTAGTGACACTGACTGTAGCCAAATGCAAAACTAGTGAAGAAACAGTCAGAAAAGATGAGGAGGGAAAAATGTCAGTGACCTCCACCTGTTAAACCATTCCTGTTTTGGGGGTCATCTCATTGTTGCCCCTCTAGTGCATCTGTTGTTAATTTCATTAACACCACAGCAACTGAAACTGATTAACAACCCCCTTTGCTACTTAACTGACCAGATTAATATCCCATAAGTTTCACTGACTTTATGCTATACTCTGATTAAAAAGTGTTCCTTTAATTCTTTTGACCAGTATATATATATACATACACACACACATATAAACATATATACATATACACATCTACATATATATATATATATATACACACATATCAACATATATATATATATACACATACATACACACACACACACACATATATATATATATATATATACACACAAGCGTTTAACTTTTGTCAGAATTTGCCTGTGCGTTTTTAGCTGTGTCGTTATTTTCTCTTTCTGTTTTATATTCAACTAGCAAAATACCCACGCTTCGCAGCGGAGAAGTAGTGTGTTAAAGAAGTTATGAAAAAGAAAAGGAAACATTTAAAAAAAAACATAACATGATTGTCAATGTAATTGTTTTGTTGCTGTCATATATATATACAGTAATCCCTCGCTATATCGAGCTTTGACTTTCGCGGTTTCGCTCTATCGCGGATTTTATATGAATGCATAACTAAATATATAACGCAGATTTTTCGCTGCTTCGCGGGTTCTGCGGACAGTGTGTCTTTTTACTTCCTGTACATGCTTCCTCAGTTGGTTTGCCCAGTTGATTTCATACAAGGGACGCTATTGGCGGATGACTGAGAAGCTAACCAATCAGAGCACGCAGTTAAGTTCTCCTGACTGAGAAGCTAACCAATCAGAGCACGCAGTTAAGTTCCTGCTTGCTGAATGCAGCGTTAACCAGGAAGTCTCGTCTCGCTCATTCAGCATCAACGTGTTTCATTGTGTAAAGAGCTGTGCTCTTTTGTGTTTATCTTTGTGCATAGTCAAGCCCTTCATTATGGCTCCAAAACGATCTGCTACTGCTTCAGGGGCCATGCCCAAGCGCAAACGGAAGATGTTAACGCGTTTGCCGAAAAGGTAAATGTTTTGGATTTGTTGAAGGCTACGATTCTTTTATTTAAAAGTAGGAAAGGAATATAAGATCTACGGCCGCAGTGTCCTTTTAACCAAGGTGCAAAACAAGTTGTAAGTGGATGTAATAAGGCAGTAGTCTGGATGGAATCTGCTTTAGGGATTTGGATTGAAGACTGCCAGAAGAAGAACAACGGCAGTGCTACACAATCGCCTGAAGTGGCTCCTTTAAGGGCTGTAACGCTCTCCTTTGTTGTGCAGTAAAATAAAACTCATTGTTATCGGACAAGTCATCGTGTCATTGTTGGTGAGTAACCATAATTAATTTTCTACTTACAGTACTTAGTATATGTACATATGTTTAGTGTCACTGTACACACACATTTACTGTATACTGTTTTTGTTGCATTGTACGTATTTATTGCTGGTGGCCTGTTTATCGTAATGGCTGTAACATGTGATATCGGAGACACTCAATATCTTTAAAATAATATTTAGGTTTTACTGTATATAAACAGTGTGTTTATATACATAATTTCAATGAATCTTACCTAATATCTAAGAGAATACAAAGGGATTATGCTGTATAACTCTGCGGGGAATATTTATAAACACTGTGGGAGAGTTTATAAGGGCTTAAAATATATAAAAATAACTTCGCGGATTTTCACCTATCGGGGGGTCTGGAGCATAACCCCGATCGAGGGGATTACTGTATATATATATATATATATAGCAAAATACCCGTGCTTCGCAGTGATGTCGTGTGTTAAAGAAGTTATGAAAAAGAAAAGGAAACATTTTAAAAATAACGTAACATGATTGTCAAAGTAATTGTTTTGTGTATTTGGCGGCAGCGTCACAAAGTTGTTTTCGGTAGCTGCATCAGAAAATGTACCACGACGTCTGACACGCCTCCTTTTTACTGTTTTCTCACAGCTTGGATTGCTGCTGTCATAATGGGTTTGAGTCTACAATATATATATATATATATATACATATCTACATATATATATATCTATATATATATATATATATATATATATATATATATATATATATATACTAATAAAAGGGCGGCACGGTGGAAGAATGGCCCCACTATCTTTGTACCCCATATACCACCCCATACCATCAATTTTTTTGTTCCAACAGTCTTGGAGGGATCTATCCAATGTGGGTTAGTGTCACACCAATAGCGGTGGTTTTGTTTGTTAACTTGACTTTGACACATATGGAGTAAATAGAACTTGAAAAGATATATTTTTTCAAATGTGATCGCAATTCAGATAGAGTTGACGCGCACTACAGCCTGCATGCCTCAATGAGTCATCCTCCCCTCGCTCTTACTTTTTTACCGTTCATCTAATGAATACACTGAGTATGGCTTTACCAAAACAATCATTGATGGCGAATAAAGTATCCATTATTCAAGTATGTAGAGCGGGATATATATATATACATATATATATACCCGCGTATCACAGCAGAGAAGTAGTGTGTTAAAAAAGCTAGAAAAGAAAAGGGAACATTTTAAAAATAACGTAACATGACTGTCAATATACAGTATTTGTTTTGTGAGTGTTACTGAGTGTTGCTGTCATCAAGGATTTGATTATCATTATTTCTTTCAATCAGGTTCGTATTTGTAGGATGTGTTGTGTTCAAGTTACATTCCGTGTTTGTCAATCGTTGTAAAGATGACAGGTTTCATTCATCGATTCGTTTCTTACTGCATCAATAAACAGCTCGTCTTCTTCTTTATCTGAGACCTGACACACTGCATGCACGGGTTTTTTTTACACTGTCTTCCTTTAGCGGGACATTGACTTTTTCCACCATGTGCTTTGTTTCCGCAGTAGCTGGATTTATGAATATGCTTATCAGGCGCTTCATATTTTTTGCTGCCTTTTCAATTGTGTAATTCGGTTTTGTTCAGCGCTCTTTGGAACTGTTGCTTTTATCTGTGCACTGCGTCAGTTCCGTGAGCCACTCGGTGTACATGCATCGAAGGTTCCCAGCTGTGCTGGTGCCATCTCGTGCTATGTCCATGGCTGTATTTAATGTTACCTTAGTCCTGGCACTTAAAACTTTCTCTCGCAGTTTCGCTGAGTTTGTGTCAAACACCACCCTGACCATCTCATCTTCCTCTCCATAAGCACAGTCCTTCACCCGTGAATATTTACCCGTGGCAGTTTGCTATTGGATTGCTGCTGACGGACGGCCTTATATGGGCAGGCACTAAATTACAAGCCAGCGCAGCCTGTCTATGAACTTAATTTAAAGTGTAGGTTTACATTGTGCTTTGTTTCCGAAGTAGCAGAACTCATGAATATGGTTGTATATGTCACTCGCTCACTTCTTATTGTTTCGCTGCCTTCTCAATTATATAATGCATGTTTTCTTCAGCGCTTTTTGAGGTCTTCCTGGTTTTCTATGTACTGCGTGATTACGTGGGAGGCGTGATGATGTCACCACGACACTCCGCACGGCGTTGAAGCTCATCTCCATTACAGTAAATGGAGAAAACTGCTTCCAGTTATGACCATTACGCGTAGAATTTTGATATAAAACCTGCCCAACTTTTGTAAGGAAGCTGTAAGGAATGAACCTGCCAAATTTCAGCCTTCCACCCACACGGGAAGTTGGAGAATTAGTGATGAGTCAGTGAGTGAGTGAGTCAGTGAGTGAGTGAGTGAGTGAGTGAGTGAGTGAGGGCTTTGTCTTTTATTAGTATAGATATATATATATATATATATATATATATATATATACACATACAAACATACACACAGGTATATATGTATAGATAGGGGTGTGTGTGTGTGTATATATATATATACATACATACATATATATACACATATATATACTTGTGTGTATGTTTGTATGTGTCTATATGTGTGTGTATAGCTTTGGTCACTGAGTGCAAGGGAAAAATAATAAAATGTAGTCTATAAGTTATTAAACAGTAAAACATTAACGTTTTAAGAAGTACAGGTACATTGAGCACTACTGGAGTGGTTGCGGGTAAACTACATTTTAAAGACTGTGTAACACAACAGGTAAGTAGTACTAACAGCAGCTAAAATGTATATGGATCTTCTCTCGGTAGTTGATCCCTTTTGAAAAGTGCTACACAACGGCTGTGGTATAGAAATTACATTTTCTATGTGAACGTCCAAATTTCTGCCTCTGGTAATGTGCCTTACTGGCATTACCAGCACTTAAAGAAAATTAGTTTTGTGTCCTCTGCAGTGTTAAGAGAGAAAGGCTTTGGTTTGGGATAAAAGGAAAAAAGGTGTAAAGAAAGGAAACTTGCCTTTTTCTTTTATATAGTATAGAGAGATGTGTTCCCTGGCGATATGAGCGCCTTTTGGGGACAGTCACCGTGGGTCTTGTGTAGACTGGTGACACGTCCCTGTCATTAATCGGCTGTGATGGCACTGTCAGTCCTCCACTCCTGTGCGTGTCTTCATAATCCGAGCTACGACCTCATAATCATATACGTGCAAAAGAAAGTGCGAATCGCCTTAATATTAGTTTGCCGCAGTGTAGAAAAGGGGTCCCGTGTTTGCACTTGTCTGGGCTATAGCGCAGGGGAGCATGAAAAAAAGTAAAAATTCTCACTTTGACTTAAGGCAGAAGCGCAGTCAGCATCTCAAAGCCTGGCACAGCTATGCGCGCGTGCCAGCTGCTCGACTTTCGCTGGGCAGTAGACCCCACTTTTTGCAGACATGTTCACGTGATCAAAAGTCTCTTTGGAGGTCATTCATATTTATATATATATATATATATATATAGCAAAATACCCGCCTACTGAGCGGAGAAGTAGTGTGTTAAAGAAGTAATGAAAAAGAAAAGGAAACATTTTAATAATAACGTAACATGATTGACATTGTCATGAGTGTTGCTGTCATATATATGCCTGCCTAAATAAGTCACCCTCGCTTCGCTCTTACTTTTTTATCGTTCATTTAATCATGGCTAGTGGCGGGAAAAATTATAAAATGGAAGGAGGATTACACTGAGTATGGCTTTACCAAAACAATTATTGATGGCGAATCGATTATTCATAAAGCTTGAATTGGTGATCTGTTTTTCTGTGTTAAACTCATATTTTTTCATACTTCTTCTCAAACCAAGGGGGTGTGAGGGTAAAATGAATCGAGTAGCGCTGATCAATTTAATCGGTGTACCAGGAAATCATGCATTGACAAAAGTTCCCCTTTGCTTGTAATGCAAAGTGTGATTAAATGCATTATTTTTTAGCAGCGTTATGGAGCACATGCATCAAAGCTTCTCAGCTGTGCTTGTGCTAAGAAAAGGAAACATTTTAAAAATAACGTAACACGATTGTCAATGTAACCTTTTGTAAGTAGTGCCTGGAGGATTCAGTGTGGAGAAACTCTAGAGACAGCGTGTGTATTAACTTGGGGATTTTTCTGTATTTGGTGGCAGTGTGACTAAGTTGTTTCGGAAGACGGCGTTAGCCGTAGAGTGAAATGAAGTGAATGGGAGGGGAGATAATGATGTCACTCCTCCACCCGTCTTAACTGTCAATTGCCCCACAAACACAGTCTCTCGGAATTTGCATAAACACAGCCTTTGACCAGCAATTTGAACTTAGTTAGAAAGTGATCAAAAATGTCGTTTATACCCTGCGTCCTCTCATTAGACTTGTATCCCGCATTAGCCGTGGGCATGACAAACGCCAGCGGCAGCCTGTCTATGAACTTAATTTAAACTTTAGGTTTACACTGTGCTTTGTTTCCGAAGTAGCTGCAGGCATGAATATGCTTGTACAATATGTGTCACTCGCTCGCTTCTTATTGTTTCGCTGCCTTCTCAATTGTATAATGCATGTTTTCTTCAGCGCTTTTTGGAGCTCTTCCTGGTTTTCCACATAATGCGTTGACAGTCAGTTCACGTGATTACGTGGGAGGCGTGATGATGTCACATGAAACTCCGCCCCCCCACGGCCATCGAGCTGAACTCCATTACATTATATGGAGAAAAATAGCTTCCATTTATGACCATTACGCATAGAATTTCGAAATGAAACCTGCCCAACTTTTGTAAGTAAGCTGTAAGGAATGAGCCTGCCAAATTTTAGCCTTCCACCCACACGGGAAGTTGGAGAATTAGTGATGAGTGAGTGAGTCAGTGAGGGCTTTACCTTTTATTAGTATAGATACTAATATCAATTACAAATGTAATTTTGTTATTAAATCTGGTCTGTAATAAATCTATGGATGAACACCAGTAAATACAGTATACAGAGGCAATCAGACATAAATCATCCTAAATTAAAAATTAACAGTACTTAAGCTTCAAATAATAACAGTCCATATGACTTTGTTTATGTTTTTGTTAAGAAACATGAGAGAAAACCTCAAAGGACTGTGATAAGTCAGTACATTCTGAGCATTTGAGTCTGCTTCTGAATTAAAATCTCCATGCATCAGGATTTGGCTAAAATGAGTTTGAACAGAACATTATAACTCATAAATCAGTACTTTTAGGTGGTTAATAGTTAGTATTGAACAGCAGATGAGTTTAAGAAGTAAACTAAAGGCTGTGATATTAAAATGTGTTTACAGCTAATACAGATATGTGTGTACAGGTTATTGCACTGGAATAAAATCAAGCTACTGTAGACTACCTTCTTGTGGTAGCTTATAAAGAAGACTAATGAAGGAAGCATTGCCTATACTTTGTAAGCAGGTGTTTATCAAAGACATCTCTATACTATATAAAAAAAATCCAGGGACGAGACATGACTTTTTCAAAGAGATACTTTCAAGTCCCCCGAGACAAGACTTTGTGCCAAGAGATGTAACTGTGCCCTGGGCTGGAAATAAATGATAAAGAGTAGATAACAAAGTCGAATGTCGTAAAGAGGTTCAAAATCATTGGCATGATACACATGTAGAGTAGGTTAGAGATAATGAAAGTACTACAATTTGAAAGATAGTAAAGATAGCGAATAAACAAAAATTATTACTCAGTGAAATAACAGAACAATGAAAAGATATCGAATATATTGTTTGGATTTAAACTTTAAGTTGGAGACTTGTAGATCATCTAATTCATGTTGCCTTCAGGGAAAAGTAGTGTTCCTTCCCAATGAAGAGGAGTATCCACGAGAATTAAAAGATTTGTTGTTTGGTGAAAGTGAAATCCACATACGTGAGTGGCAGAGACGTAAAGTGGCTGGCACGTAGTGCAGGCCCACGGGCTGGCGAAGCCCTCTAGTAAAGTCGTAAAATAAAGCATATAATATATCTCCTGCCCCTTAGCACCATACAGAAGCATGGCTGGCACCCAATCCACAATTTTCCATATGTGTTAGCACCTCTATTCATTCCCTTTTACTGGCCTGTCATATATTAGCCCACACTGGTAACTAAAGGTACACTGATAGAAATTAAATTATAACATTTTAAACTGAAATCTATAATAAATGTTTAAACGCCTATTCATTCTTCTTTGCATAAGTGATTTGACCTTCTGTTTAGTCACACTTCTTGCTTTTATCTTTCTACTCCTACAGTGCATTTAAAACTTTACACAAGCCTTTATTATTGCTGTGGTTCCTCCTTTTCTAAGAATGACACCACCTGGTTTGTATGCCATGGAAGACTTTATTGTCCTGTGTACTAGGGCGAGGGTCGACTCTAGGCAAGACCAAAAATAATTGGGGTGCCAACCAGACAAACCCCTTTAATACCTTGTCACAGAAAGTAAAACACATCTTAAAAAAAGGACAGCACAGATTGTGTTGTGTGGACAGCTTTAAGGTGTCCTTGTGACCTTCCTTGGAGCCTAACAAGTTTGAACTGAGACACCTGTCTCTTAGGTGCATCCCTCTTCTATACCTGGTGGAATGGGATGGTCAAGGATTCTTTGTCTCAATTGCCATCAAAGGACGGTTTCTCGAGGCAGTGAGGGGAAAAAGGAAACAAGATTGTTAGCGACAGCGTCTCCTGTTGTCCTGGGCTGGTACCACATACCTAGGTGAGCCCAAAAGACAATCCTCTGATGTGCATGTGTGACACCAGTCATTAGACCAACACGTAGTTTACAGCTGTAATCGGTATAGCTGTCATAATTTTTTTTCTCCAAATTTCAAAATGAGATGTTGGCTCTCTTCTAGTATGTAAAATAACTGAAAATAAGTATTTTGAACACATACAAATTATACATTCCTCTGAAAGTTCAACAAAGTGATACAGGCGTCTACATTTAAGAAGTACATCTGATAAGCTGATTTATGTCTAATAAATAAAATGAAGTTAAGTATTTTAATACATCTTTTTTGTTCACGGTACCAGAGAGTGGCTAACACATGCATGTTGGTCAGACAGGCAAGAGTTTCTCTGTGCATGTGAGAATACTACTATTACTACTGATATTCTATACTTTAAAATACCTCTTAAAATTCATAAATAGTTTTGTTATAAATAAATAAGTGAAACTTAATAGTTTAAGATATAATCCATTTTATAAACCATAACTGTTTATGGTATGATATATGATATAAAACATTGCAAAATGATAGTACTATATTCAAAGATTCTTACTTTCTTAAGTAATCATTTATTATCGTTAACAGCATAACTTATGAAATGCTTAAAAACTATTAAGAGCTGCTTATAGATGCTTAAACTAAAGTGTTACCATATATTGTTTTGTGATTTTTGTCTCTGGTAGGAACCAGCATAAGCCACTCTTAAAAAATATATAATTCCAGACATGCTACAGTATATGTATGGGTTTACCATAAATCTCAGTGCATTCTCTATTCTTTTATTCATATGATGGCTGATGTAGTCACTCAGCTAGGTGAGCTGCCATTCTTTTTATATACCTTTGGCCTTCTTGTGCTGGGTAGGTCCCTAGAACATCTGGTTGTCCCCAGGGGGGTAGTTCCTTTTTTTGACTTGCATCAGATCCCATTCTGAAAAAAGAGCAGAATTGCCACACATAGTTCATAGTTTCCTTTTTGGGTGGTTTCCCTTTTACTTATCCTGAGCAATTAGAACAAACTCGGACAAATATGTAAATGCACACTTTAAATGTCCCAAAAACAAACATTAAAATATGTATTTCATTTCATAAACACCCTTTGAGGCATCTTCTTTATTCATAAAAAAATAATTTTCTTTTCTTTAATTTCTTTCACAAAACATTATAAAAGAACACAACACAATTAAACAAATGAAAATAGCATACATAGTATTGTAGGTGCAGAAATATGTTTAAAAAACCACAGCATTCAGCCCCCTCGTAACAAAGACAGCAATGCAGTGCAAATGGAGAGCCCCATCTAAACAGTTCTTTGTTTATAATAAAACAGCAAATGGAATAAAATAGGCAAACCCAGATCCATCATGTTTACTTTAGAATTATATAAATACATTCTGAAAATGTAAAGAGAATTTGTTTTTTCCATTTGAGATAATGTAGAACTTTTTTTTTGCATAGACACATTCAGGGAGTGCCACACACCCCTTTCCAGTGACCTATCTCATTACCCTTTATGCTCTCCCAATCTGTCTACTGACTTCATAGGAAGAGTCAACAGCGACATGAATGTCACTGCTGTTAAGTAAACCTCTCAACAAGGTCAACACTCTCTCCACAGCCAGAGAAACTGCTGATGGTTGTGCCTAAGAGGTCATTAAAGGCCTGGATCTTGGACTCCTTCAGTGTTATGTCTCTTCAGAGAATCCTTTTGTACTGCTGGTTTGACTTTGTGTCAAATGAGCAGTTGTTCATGGAGTCCCGAATGAGGCCCATTACCTGCATTGTGAGGGAGCTTCAGTTATGGCACTACGGCCATGTGGCACAGTGATCCTCATTGTTGAAAAATTGAGGGGCTGGACCAGGCCAAGGGGATGCCCATGTAACACCTGGGTGTGGTAGATAGGGGGGTCATTTTCAAAGTGTAAGACTGGTCCGCATATCTGCCTGGGGGGTTGCCAAGCTGGATCCCGAGCTGTTTTGTCGTGTGGTGAGTGCAGCAACACAATGTATCGGTGCATGCTCCCCAACCTGACCTAACCTGACCTAGAACATTGCTTTCCCACTAGTTTGGGATTCTTCTACTAGAACCTTCATGCATTTGTAGAGTTATTTTTATAGTACACTTTTAACCCTTCTATTAAAAATACTCCTAATTAAGGGTTAAGAGTAATTTCAAATCCAGTGCAATCCAAGATGTATAAAAATTTTTACCCTTGTTCTAGATACATTTTCCAATTTTATACCAGATATAGGTGATTGGAAAAAATACTTTATTAAAATGAATTATGGCATGCTTGGTGCACACTAAACTAAAATGCATTTTATGAATGTCTGAATTCCATTCCTCCTCTGAAATGTTAATTGAAACATATCTTCAAATTGTTCCCTAAGATCAGTTAAGGGTAAATTCCTTGAAATATTAAGATTTCATGTGTACCCAGGCAATGCAGCATTATTCTGCAAATAAACAAAAATCTTGCTGCACTTTACCAAAACCCATGGGAGGCAGCACAATATCAGATGAACCCTGGTGTACACAATGCTGACTTTACACCTTTCTTATTAAGATTCTGTTGCATATTCATTACTTTTGCAATATCCATCCATCCATCCATTTTCCAACCCGCTGAATCCGAATACAGGGTCACGGGGGTCTGCTGGAGCCAATCCCAGCCAACACAGGGCACAAGGCAGGAACCAATCCTGGGCAGGGTGCCAACCCACCGCAGGACACACACAAACACACCCACACACCAAGCACACACTAGGGCCAATTTAGTATCGCCAATCCACCTAACCTGCATGTCTTTGGATTGTGGGAGGAAACCGGAGCGCCCGGAGGAAACCCACGCAGACACGGGGAGAACATGCAAACTCCACGCAGGGAGGACCCGGGAAGCGAACCCGGGTCCCCTAACTGCGAGGCAGCAGCGCCACCGTGCCGCCCCACTTTTGCAATATGTTCCAGGGATAATTTGAGACAAGTTATAGTAACAAGAGGCATCCTTCTCTCGAAAAAGTTTTTCTTTAAAGTCAACAGTAATGTTGTTACTGAGTGAAATAAAACAGTAGCTAGTGGTGCAGATGTACATGCAAGTTACCCTCTGGAGACGACTGAGGGAAGACTATAATGACAGAATTGCAAATATGTAATGCAAATGTTGGAAAAGGGATACATTAATGTCCTCAGCTAGATTATAGTTTAATGCTGCAAAGCCTATATAACACTCATGGGGTTTTATTGAACTTTAGAACAGACACATTCTTGCCTTTTTATTCACCTTGATGTAAATACTCCCCAGTTAGTGAGAAGACTTTAAACATGAAATATTGTAGGAGTAACGGAAAGCTGCACTGATTCCTTTTCTTTGACTTGGTTAGTCTAATCAACCTTTATGCTTATGAGAAAATGGCAGTTGCACCTATGTTCATGAGATTTATTTGTCAAAACTTAATTTGTTAATTTTGATTCATTTTTGGTTTTCTAGAATCCCATCAAAGGCTCTGGCCTTGCACAATTTTTTTATAGTGATTCTTCCAGAATATTTTATAACATTACTATTTTTAAGTCATTGAAACATAAATCTAGAAGCTATTAATAATGAAAAAGATCATGAAAAAATGTATTGTAATGTTAAAAATATAAGCTTCTACAAGCAAGCAATTCTGTATACGAGGATACTGTACAGCGGTTAATACCAAATGGTAAATAGAATTAATTATATATAATATAATTCATATATTTGTAACTATTTTTTTAAGGGACTCTTTGTCCATTTTTCTACTTCCATTGAATGCAAGTACTAAGTATGTTAATATACAGAATGAATATGAACTATTCATTAAAGTTGTTTTATATCTAAGCCCTAATCCAGAAATAAGTAGAGTCAAACATGGCACTGTATGCAAGAATGACAAAGGCAGGGAGAAAATGGAAGGATAAAGTTAGGGTATAAAAACATTCAGCTATATTTATAGAAATAACAGTAAGAAAATAAAGCTGGCATACTGTAGTTGGGACTGGACTTTCTCCATAAGTCCACCAGTTTTTCTACAGAAATCAACTCAATAAATGACCTTGTGGGAGTTGCTTAATGTTCTTAAGCATGTAGAAAATAAATGGCTAAAAAATTAGGAAGCATCATGATCTTATAAGTCTCCTTTAAGGACAGCGTTTTACAAATATTTCTTTCCCATAGGGACCAAATTAATAGTAATGGATGGAGTCTCAAAGCAGAGGATTAATTCACTTTTATGGTCTTTCTCCAGTCCAATGGAAGCCATTCTCAATTCAAAATGTCCTGAGTAATGCAATTCAGGATGTACACACCCAATCCCAATGCATCTATAGAGAAAATAAGACTCCATATCATGATTTGTCAATATCATGGTCCTTGAGGGAAAAAATGCAGGCTGCAAGATGATAGAGACAGACAACATACAGCTTTTTTGGATGTATCATGGTAGACTATTCTGAGGTAAATAATATTCAGGAGAATGAATGTTTCCCCAAATGTTTGTCTTTGCTATTCAGCAATCCTTATGCAACTGGAATGCTTAAAATAATTAGCTTTGAAAAATTGGCATGTTTCAAGATCTTATACTGTAAGGTAATATCCTCAGACCTGTTTTATCTATGAGGGGGCTGGAGACAAGGCAGGAAACAGTCATAGAAATATGGTAGCTCTTCGCAATATTTTCCAAGACACTTGAACACCATCTTGCATCTAAAGCAGTCATTTTGGGAAGAAGACAGATAGTGTAAGACAGAGCAAGACTTGCAATAGGACCATATCAGCTATAATTTTTATAGCCAGGTAGCCTAGCTTAACAAGTGCTTCAGGTCTTTTAGTTTATGTCCTCAGAAGAGTTTATTTGCCAAATAAAAGGTTTTACTAGAAATGTTTTAGAGGTGACCAACAGTTTGGATCAAAACCTGTGAAATGAAAGAATTGCAAACTGCCTTTAAAAACATAAAGTGTCACAAAATGACTCGAGACAGTCAGAAAGGTTTGGGGCAGCCACCCATATATTATGATCCTGGCTGCAAAAGTTGAAACTTGATTGTGTTGTTTACAAGACTGAGTCCAAAACAGAACCAAATACTAAGGTAAGATGGCAGTTTTAAGGGCTCGTAAAGGAAATCTATGCCGGAGCCGGAAGTGACATCATCAGAGGTGTCGGGACCTGACGGGATTTCCTGGGAATGGTCTGTAAAGAACTGAGAGAGAGACAGTTAGCACACTCTGCCACCCCCTGGTCTGATGTAGCATTACAGTTACTCAAGCCCTTTAACTGTTTCCTAATCGCACATGTGTGACAAAAGACATATAAAGTGGTCAGCTGTAAGTTAAAGATGCACATTTTAGCACATTATTTGAATATAATAACATTTTTGTTTCTACTTTGTTGTAGGTACATAACATCATAAATAAAATATTAATTTTACATTCAAAAAAATGAAGCAACAGTAATTTGTGATATATGTAGTTTGTGTAAAGTGCAAGTGTAAAACAAATGGCTGGTGCAAACTATAAGCTGTACCATAATTTCCTTATTTTGAAATATTCTGTATTGGCAGGAGAAATCAATGCTTTTAAACTTTTTATATTTTATTCTAAATGTTCGCTAAATTAGGACATTATGGAATCCAGTGGTAAGCAATATTATGCTTTTACTATAAAAATGAAACCTCCAAGCTGTTCATTCAAAGTTAAGATGCTAGCAATGTAAGTTAACATTTATTTACTGCATTACTGTTCTTTGTAGAAAGGACATGCGTGACATTTACAAATGAGTTTTAGTCGTACTTGTTAATAGAAAGACAGTTTGTGTATTTATAATATGTCTCATTTTTTTTAACTCTAATGACACCCTTTGTATTTGATTTGAAAAGGCAATGCAGAAACAGCAGTAATCAAAATTCTTGTAAGAACACACAGACACAGACAGACACACAAATAGACACAGACAGACACACGCACATGGCATATGCCATTTCTTCTGTGCATGTAAATGTGAATGTGTGTGCATGTTTGCATGAACAGTACGTATGTGTGTGTGTGTCTGTGTCTGTGTGAAAAAAGAAAAAAAATTTAAACAGGTACTTACTGATAATTTCCATTATCTCGTGGATGAATTTCAAATCAGACCTTCATGAGGTCTACTTGCACACAAACCAACAATGGGCTACTTTAACCACCAAATATACTAACCTACATCTCTATAGACATCTAGGCGGAATATCTGAGTGTACATTAGAAAATCCTTGCAGAATATACTGTACAGTTTCATCACAGACAATGACCAGATATGGGATTTGAGCAGACTATGGTGGACCAATGAGACAGATGCACAAACCACGGCTCCACCATGCTGGAAAGGCATTGAATTAAGGTGATAATTAAGTTTTACTGTACAGTAAGCTGCTTTACCTTCTAAAAATCAAAAACATTTTGTAGACTTTTTTATTAAAAGACAACAAATCACAATTATTTTTTTTGTATTTGACAGAAACTGTGGAATTTAATCAGGTGGTTGATAATAAAGAATTTACCTACTGAAGGGAAAGCATAACACAAATTTACAAATGAGATATACACATTCTTATCTCTATCATAGAAACATAGAATTTGCATTAGTGTACCACTAATATCTATAAATTAAAAATTATATGTTGGTGGTGGGTGGCTGAGATAGCACATGTTTAAATTGCTGCCTTCTTATGTTTGCTACAGTGCATCCGGAAAGTATTCACAGCGCATCACTTTTTCCACATTTTGTTATGTTGCAGCCTTATTCCAAAATGGATTAAATTCATTTTTTTCCTCAGAATTCTACACACAACACTCCATAATGACAACTTGAAAAAAGTTTACTTGAGGGTTTTGCAAATTTATTAAAAATAAAAAAACTGAGAAATCACATGTACATAATTATTCACAGCCTTTGCTCAGTACTTTGTTGATGCAGCTTTGGCAGCAATTACAGCCTCAAGTCTTTTTGAATATGATGCCACAAACTTGGCACACCTATCCTTGGCCAGTTTCACCCATTCCTCTTTGCAGCACCTCTCAAGCTCCATTAGGTTGGATGGGAAGCGTCAGTGCACAGCCATTTTAAGATCTCTCCAGAGATGTTCAATCGGATTCAAGTCTGGGCTCTGGCTGGGCCCCTCAAGGACATTCACAGAGTTGTCCTGAAGCCACTCATTTGATATCTTGGCTGTGAGCTTAGGGTCGTTGTCCTGCTGAAAGATCAACCGTCGCTCCAGTCTGAGGACAAGAGCGCTCTGGAGCAGGTTTTCATCCAGGCTGTCTCTGTACGTTGCTGCAGTCATCTTTCCCTTTATCCTGACTAGTCTCCCGTGTCCTGCCGCTGAAAAACATCCCTACAGCATGATGCTTCCACCACCATGCTTCACTGTAGGGATGGTATTGGCCTGGTGGTGAGCGGTGCCTGGTTTCCTCCAAACATGACGCCTGGCATTCACACCAAAGAGTTCAATCTTTGTCTCATCAGACCAGAGAATTTTATTTCTCATGGTCTGAGTCCTTCAGGTGCCTTTTGGCAAACTCCAGGCGGGCTACCACGTGCCTTTTAGTAAGGAGTGGTTTCCGTCTGGCCACTGTACCATACCGGCCTGATCAGTGGATTGCTGCAGAGATGGTTGTCCTTCAGGAAGGTTCTCCTTTCTCCACAGAGGACCTCTGGAGCTCTGACAGAGTGACCATCGGGTTCTTGGTCACCTTCCTGACCCTGATTGCTCAGTTTAGATGGCTGGCCAGCTCTAGGAAGAGTCCTGGTGGTTTGATGGATGATGGAGGCCACTGTGCTCATTGGGACCTTCAAAGCGCAGATATTTTTCTGTAACCTTCCCCAGATTTGTGCCTTGAGACAATCCTGTCTCAGAGGTCTACAGACAGTTCCTTTGACGTCATGCTTGGTTTGTGCTCTGACATGAACTGTCAACTGTGGGACTTTATATACTGTAGACAGGTGTGTGCCTTTCCAAATCATGCCCAATCAACTGAATTTACCACAGGTGTACTCCAGTTAAGCTGCAGAAACATCTCAAGGATGATCAGGAGAAACAGGATGCACCTGAGCTCAATTTTGAGCTTCATGGCAAAGGCTGTGAATACTTATGTACATGTGCTTTCTCAATTTTTTTATTTTTAATAAATTAAAAAAAATCTCAAGTAAATGTTTTTCATGTTGTCATTATGGGGTGTTTGTGTCGAAGTCTTAGGAAAAAAAATAATTTAATCCATTTTAGAATAAGGCTGTAACATAACAAAATGTGGAAAAAGTGATGCGCTGTGAATACTTTTTGTATTGTATATGGACTAATTTGACAAGCAACATGGGCTAGGTTAAAAAATGCACTCCATCAATACAATTTTGCGTCATATGGTGACATACAGTTGTGGCTTAAACAGTAGTCATGCTGAAAATATAAAAAGAACAATGTCAACTTGATCTGCAATTTAGCAGTAAATGCGAAAAATTATGCCTTCCTTCTCTAACAAAGCTAATGTCATTGTTATAGCCCACCTAACCCCTCCTCATCATTATGAAAATCACATTTAAACATTTTCCAGAAGTGCTCATCATGTTTCCTTGGACAAATCAGTTGTACTTAACCTGTTTGCTCAAAATATATTCATGTAATGGTTCCTGTGAAGTATGAATTATTTTTAGTCACTATTTTAAAATAGCACAGCTTACTATTAAGTACATGCAAACATTGTGATTGTTGTTTTGAAAGTATATTACGAACCGTTTTTAAACATTTTGCATTTAAAAGTATAAAGAAGTATGGCTGAATCACCTCATTATAGCATTGGTCCCCATGTTAGTGAATATTTGTGAAGCCAGCATTCTAAATAAAATGTAAAGAGCTTGTCATTTGTTTGTTAAAAATAAATATTAAAATATAATAATAATTACATTTTTAAAAACATTAAGTAGTATTTCAAAATATTAAAAAGGACATTCATTTGGTATATTCCATAATCATTTTCAGATCTGAGGATTACCCTACACTAAACTGTCATTTCAAGTATCTGCCATTAGAACTGCATTCTAAAGTGCCAGTTAGCAATAACATAAAATTATTTACAAAGTTATTCTAAAATGAATACCTGGTCCTTTTTATTAAAAACAGAGCAATATGGTGGTACTGTGTGTTGTGTGCTGCTATTTCAAGTAGGTTGGGAGAGAACATTTTAATGGCCCATACAGTAGCATAGAATAAATAATATTGCATTTCATATCAAATTCTGATTGAGCTTCATAACCATCCCCAACCTATCTAGAGAGATATGAAGTTGGATGGCCTGTTATGTTGCTGTCACTCAGAGATACTGAAACATCTATGGAGGCCCAGCATGCTTACTTGAAGATAATGTTAAATTCGTTACAAAGAAGATTTGACCATTTCAACAAATGGAAAAATTTGAAATTTTTCTGCATTTATATAGAAAATGATTTTTTCCCACATGCTTGTAGTGAAAATAATAAGACAGTATGTGAGAGATTGGATTAAGAGGAACTGGGACAATACAGTTTATTTTTGTATAGCCCAAAACCACACAGGAAGAGCTGCAATGGGCTTTAACAGGCTCTGCCTCTTGACAGACCCCCAGCCATGACTCTCTAAGAAGACAAGGAAAAACTCCCAAAAAAAACCTTGCAGGGAAAAATGGAAGAAACCTTGGGAAAGGCAGTTCAAAGAGTGACCCCTTTCAGGTAGGTTGGGCGTGCAGTGGGTGTCAAAAGAAGGGGGTCAAAACAATACAATACAATACACAGAACAGAACAAATCCTCAATACAGCATAAAAAATTTTAGAAGTACGGAGCAAAATTTAACAGTAGATGATATCACATAATTAGATTTGGATATTTTTAGAGTCCTGGAGACCTTATCCATTAAGCTGCCTCCCCCATTTGGCCATTCCATGGCTAAAACAGTGCTGGGCCAGCCAATCCGATGAAAGGACCCCTCTTTCCCATGATTCCTGCGATACTCCATCAGGGATGACTTTACCATATGCAGGCAAACAACTAGGCAGGTGGGCCGTGGCACCAATTGCCACATTTGACTACCGAGAACCAAAACAGAATAGGTGAGGGTTAGTATTCAATTATAACTATCATGTTACTTATGTTTTGGTGCTAATGACTAACAACAGAGATGCAGTATGTACAGTTAATCAGCAGCTCTAGTCAGGATATGCTAAACTGAAGTAGTGAGTCTTCAGCTGGGATTTAAAAGCTTAGACCGAAGGGGCATCTCTTATAGTAGCAAGCAGACCATTCCACAGTTTAGGGGCCCTGTAACTAAAAGCTTGACCTCCCACTGTTATTTTATTAATCCTTGGAATCATAAGCAGACCGGCATCTTGAGATCTTAATATGCTCTCAGGTTTGTAAGTCATGATAAGTTCAGACAAGTAAGCCGGACCATGGCCATTTAATGCTTTATATGTTAAAAGGAGGATTTTGAAATCTGCCCTAAACTTAACCGGAAGCCAGTGTAAGGATTTAAGAACTGGAGTTATGTGTTCATATTTTCTTGTTCTTGTAATAATTCTTGCAGCCGCATTTTGGATTAACTGGAGGCTGTATAGAGAAGAGTTTGAACAGCCAGTGAACATCGCATTGCAGTAGTCAATCCTACTAGAGATAAATGCATGAATTCATTTCTCAGAATCCTGTTTATTTTGAAAGCGCCTTAATTTCCTAACATTTTTAGGATGGAAGAAACATGTTTTGGACAACTTTGTAATATGCGCTTTAAATGACATGCTAGAGTCAAAGATAACTCCTAGATTGCGGGCTGATTCAGTAAAATTAATTGGGAGTCCAACTGAGTTAAATGATCGACAAAATATTGTTGTGATCAGCGTCATTCCCTCCAACAATTAACATCTCTGTTTTATCTGTGTTTAAAGACAAGTAGTTCTCATTCATCCACTCCTTTAATTCACTAACACAACTAATTAAAGACAACATCTGAGAAACTTCATTTCATTTAAATGAATGGTATAACTGGGTGTCATCTGCACCCAGATGACCCACATTATGTTTCCTAATGAGAGATCCCAGTGGAAGCAGTAAAGGTCCCAGTACTGAGCCCTGCGGGACACCATATTGATGTATTGATATGTGTATAATGATGGAGTACTGTCAGCACATTTCTGTACATATTGGAATTGATTTGATAAATAAGAACTAAACCAAGTGAGCATGGGGCAGACAAGAACTCAGATTTACAAAATGAACAATATAACAAGTCAGAGTAAAAGAGCGGAAAGTACAATAGTGCACTTTTTATATTTTAGATGTGGGTATTGTGAAACCAAAGAGCTGGCTATAAGAAGTTTATTCACTCAAGTCTTACAGTTTTTAAATATAAATGGCATCTCTTGCTTTCCAAGTTCAAAACACCATTTTTTTCTTTCACTCTCATTAATCAGTGCAATGTAAAAAGAAGCAGACGGTATCAATTTTTTTCTAGCTGAAAATCAGGATCTTCTTTACATCTGAAATATCCAGTCTTGACCAAGCTAAAGTCACAAAATTCATTCATTAATTTATTTTTAGAAGACTCTGTCAGATTCAGTACATTGCATGAATCTCTGATGTCTTTTAATGCGGCTTCTCATTTTCCAGTGTCAATATATATATTGTGTCAGCATGCAAAATCTTTCTAGGTTGTCCTTGAGATGTTCATAGTTTCAAGTTGTAAGGATCAATGTGTCATACAATACTCATTGTTTCTTGCAGGTACTGTAGCTGAGTCCTTAACTGACACTCAAGCTCTCGATGGTGTAGTCTCTGTGGAAATCTGTTCATTCATTCCTTAGGACCCATGATAAACTTGAGGAAACCTGCTTTACTTTCTCCTTCAAACAGTTCAAAACTGTGTATTTGCCCTGCTCAAAAGGACATCTTTAGTGGCTTCTCACTGCTGTCACATAGGCTCATATGCCCTCATGCATGGTATAACAAATAGTCCTGCCACAGTTGCTGGAGGGGTTTAAATCAGTTATTTAAATCAATTAGTGGGTTAATTACATTTTTTTGATTTAGCAAGCTAGGCAGATACATGCATTACCAGTCACTTCTATTCTTGTGAGTATTATTGAAGAAATGAATACAGTACATAATTAAAGAAAGTGCCAAGCTTGTATTCTTCATCATACATTTCCTTATTGTGAAATTAAACTGTGATGTTTTCTCATTTGAAACAAAATTCACAGGATCATTTCAACTGATACACTATCTCTTTCTTTCTAATACATTTTGCTTTGCCGATGTTTCAAATGACTATATTAAAGGAATACTCCATCCAGAAAACCCACCCCTGACATTCATTAATAAACAGGCCTGTTTAATTCAAAATCTCAAATTAGCTTTAATATAGTTCACTTTCGTGCACTACTTTTATTTTCCTGAAATGTTTATTTAACAATATTTTAGTAATAAATACCTATGTTTTGTGCATACTGTGGAACACCAACAGGGTGTACCAGCCACCCTACCCGACACAGACAGACAGACAGACACAAGTTCAAATCCAGCACACATGTTTATTCCCATAGGGAAGCCCTTTCCCTTTGCTCTCCATACACAGCACAGCATAGTACACACGTAGACAACACAGTCCTGTCTTCCTTCCTTTCTCTGCCACCTCCACTCCTCTCCCTGCAAGCTTCATCCACCTCCTCCTGACTCTGGCTCCTCGAATGGAGTGAGGCGGCTCCTTTTTTAGGGCACCCCGAAGAGCTCCAGGTGCTCCCAGATCTTCCGGGTGTGGCGGAAGTGCTGCAACCCAGGGCTCAGAAACTATCCAAGCGCCCCTTGGCGGAGGCCACGTGCCCCAGTAGGGTTGAGGGTCTAAGCTGTAAGCCGGTGGGGTTGCCCTCTCATGTTCCGGGGGAAGTATTGCCCTGAATATGCCCTCTGGTCCTTCCATCACAGGGGCATTTGGCCGGGGGCCCGCCACAAGGTGTATATGTATTGTGATGTGTGGGTTATATATAGACTTACACAACAGAGAAGGAGGTGAGACTAGGTTCCCAAAAATATCAGCTTTAGTGTTGCGAAGACAGGAACATTCCCAATGCATTTATTCAAATGGAAGCTGTCACTCAAACATATACAGCGTGCAAGAAGGGATGATGATGTTGTCTTGCTTTTGCTCCCTTCTCAGATTAGAAGAACAGATAACTTTCCTGCACAAGTGAGGAGACAGAAAGTATGCACACTGTCAGGCCAGTGGCTGTTTTAGAAGTCCCCTGAATCAACCAGTGGGCAATAGATATGTTACACGGGGAGCCTGCGAACTTGCAGTTTCACCAGCAGAAAACACTCACTGTGTTAACTGAGCGTCTTCAGTTGAGGGGTTGTCGGGTTCTCAAAAATCTCACAGTATACATACAGTATATGTGCATACAACTGGATTACTGACATGTGGATTATGCTATGGAGTAATATGACTTTTTTCATGAATGTTTTAATACTGTTTTCTGTTGCTCACCGTTTGTCCCCTCTGGACCCCATTTAAGCCCATTATATCAAAAACTTTGCTTTTTCCATTCTCTATTAAAAGCATGAAAATAAAATTGCTTCTTCACCAATGCTACAAACAAAATGGGTAACATAAAAAATTTACATTTTAAGTGGAATATGCTTATTTTAATAAAAAAAAAGGTTTTCTTCACCAAAACTCTACAATAAAAAGTGCATGGCTTTGGAATAAAAATTTGTTATATACATTTTACAAATAGCTTTGATTTTTTTGACCATTTTCTCATATGAGAATAATTAAATATTTAATTCCCTGAGCAACACTGTAACCAGATTACTATTTAATAAAAATGATTTTTTATACTACTTACAATTTTCCTGAGGTTATTATTTCGGTCTGCTCATTTTACTTTTTATATAGGAAAATAATTTGGGCCATGGTTGTAAATTTACACTATAAATTATTAGCCATCCTTTTGACATCCATCTATCCATCCATTTTCCAACCACTGAATCAAAACACAGGGTCACGGGGGTCTGCTGGAGCCAATCCCAGCCAACACAGGGCACAAGGCAGGAACCAATCCCAGGCAGGGTGCCAACCCACCACAGCCTTTTGACATGGTAGTATATAATGAAGAGAGAACAGTTTGTGTGGAAAGGAGAGAAAGAAATTAACAAAAAGAGAAATGTCATGATGGTGATCTGAGAAGACATTCCAGTTCAGAACAAGACCATCACAAATCCTTAGCACTGGGTTCAAATATTATAGTAGAGTTTGGAATTTATCCTTCTGTCTGAAATTTCCTCTTTTTTGTGGGGACACTGACTTTCTCCAGAATAATACCCAAGGAGTAAAAGGACTAAGCTAAAATATCTATTAGCCTTTGAGACCTCCATTCAAAAGATACCTGCTGGAAAAAGGTTAAAGCTTGATCTCATAAGAGTATCAGTTTGTTTGAAAGGATTAAAATGATTAAAAACCTGACCTGGAAGGTAATTGTTTAAGGTAAACAATATTAAAAGAGATTGAACCATACCTGTAGTGTAAAAGGTACAAAAATTACCTTGTATTGGTATTACATGTATAAAAACTAAAACAGGCTCCAAACACTTGACCATTGAAGATGATGATGTTTCGGATAGAAGGCTTAATTTAAATGAGAATTTGCAAAAATGCACGCACATTAACAATGGAATCTGATTAAACCTCTGCTGCTTGTGGATATTAAGCTCTGTCATAGGTGTACAAAGATGAATGTGCCAGCAGCATAAGTTAGTAATGACTAACATTATAAGTGGGCAGCAAGGCTCTAAGTGAAAAAAGAATACATAGAAAGGAAAGTCCAATTTGTAGTCAGTCAATATTGTGGCCTAATCTATAGAATGAAGACAGAAGAATACTCTGAGCAACTCCTTAAAAGGGTCACTGAAAAGCACAAGGGATAGATACTAGAAAATATCTAAGTAATTCAAAATTCCTTGGAGTCCAGTTAAATCAATCGTTAAGTAATAGAAAGAGTATGGTACATCTGTAACTCTGCCTAGAAGAGGCCATGCACAAAAACAGAGTCGTCATGCAAGAATAAGACAAGGAAGGGAGAGAGGCCACCAAGAGGCCTGCAGTAACTGTGAAGGAGTTACAATGTGAGATTGTAGAGACTGTGCAGATAACAACTGTTGCCCTGGTGCTTCACTAGTTGCAGCTTTATGAGAGAGTGGCTAGGAAAATGCCATTGTTAAAAAGAAAAAAAATATATATCCTGGCCAGAGTTCGCATAAAGGCACATGGGAGACTCTGAAGTCAGCTGGAAAAAGGTTCTATGATGTTGTGTTTGGCATAGTGCACACTATCAAAAACATACCACCTCCACAGTGAAACATGGTGGCGGTAGCATCAAAGGTTTGTTTGAAAGGTTTGTATGGAGAGAGGGTAAAATGAATGCATCAAAATACAGATAAATGCTGGGAGAAAATCGGATGTAGTCCACAAAAAACATGCACCTTGAATGAAGATTTGACAGCAACATCAATCATAAGGCCAAAGCTACACAGGACTGGCTTAAAAACAACAGTTAATGTCCGAGTGGTTGAGTTCGAGTCCAGATTTCAATCCAACTGAGAATTTGTGGCTGGACAGGAAAAAGGTTGTTCACTTACAATTCTCTAGCAGCCTGATAGAACTTGGACAGCTTTGCAAGGAAGAAAGGAGAAAAATGGCAGGGTCCGGATGAGCAAGACTGATAGTGAGAGAGGAAGTGAGACCTGTGTCAATAGACTCAAGGCTGACATGGCTGGCAAACGTGCATCTATTAAATACTCACTTGGACAGGGTATATACTTAAGTGGTTAATTATTTTGTGCTTTATATTTGTGTTTAATTTAAATCACTTTGCAGTGATCTGTTTTCACTTTGACATTAAAGAGTCAAAAAGCCAAATAAAACCAATTGTGATTCAACATTGTATAATAATGTGGAATCTTCCTAGGGAATAAATACTTTTGATAGGCACTGTATTGTGAGGAGATGCATGGCTGGCTATGACCATAGTTTTTGTAAACAATCCAAGATACTGTATGTTTGATGTATGAATAATACTTTCGTGTATTCTGTTTAATATTTTGATTATAATCACGATCCTATTTTGTTTTTATAGGTGTCATTATTTTGTTTGGAACATGACCATATTAATTACTTTTGTCATAGCTGTTGCTGGTTATGTGACCTCCGCTACACTATGTGTGATGTCATTAATGCTGTGAATATAAAACAGCACAGTATGGTCGACATCTTAGTTTTGGGATACTGTTCATGAATCCTTTCTTGTTTTCAAATTTTCTTAGCTCTGGCAATGAGTTTTGTTTAGGACTTTTTGACTTTTGGTTAATGTTTTGGTTTTGGTTATCTGTTGTTTATCAGTTCTCTAGTTACATACCCGTGCTTGGCTTTTTGACCACTCTTTTGACTTTCGCTGCTGGTGCTTTTTCATCTCCAAGTTTGTTATTACTTTGTACATTGGACAATCATAAGTCTTGCAGAAGACCACCAGGAATGATATAAAGCCACGTTGGCAGTAGGAGGGGTGTTGTACATGCCAGTGTGTGAATGCAGGTCTGTTAAGAGGTGGTACTTCCTGTATGTATGTTAGGTACCCTAGAAGGATAACAGGCAGGTGAACTGCAAAAGTAATGAAAGAATAGTGGCCTAAACAAGAATATAATTATGTAGTCTTATATATTATATAAGACAAGAATATATATCTGGGCAGATGAAGAGATCCTGGAACACATAAAAACAGAGAGAGATAAAGAGAGGTGAGACTAATGGTAATCTGTAACTAGTTTCAGGCTTTCTATTCAAGAGCATGCTGGATGAAGACTAGTATTATCCTATCCATCCCCTAGGGGTCAGCACAATATTGACCCTTATAGGTAATAGCTGAATGGCTACGTGGGAGACCTAGGCCTTTAAGAGCAACAAAGGGATGCCGGAACGCCAATAACCTCTTAATTTCTAGCCTGGAGTTTCTTAAAATAAAAGTATGAGCACCCTGACCCCAATTCTGATTCAGGGAAGTGGCCAAGGGAGGGGGTGGAAAGCTACACTGTAATAGAGAAAAACAGTCTAAAGCTGGTAGATGAATTTAAAGATGAAAGGTACAAAGAAGAAATGAGATAGAGACATAAACAGAAATGGAAGGTGGGAAAGGGCAGTGCTCAGTGAGATTTCAAAGGTGGGAAGTGGACAGAAGTATACAGAATTCTGGACCGGTTTATTCAGGTGTGAGAGAGAATCAGATTTGTTTTGCTGTCTGTGTGTTTGGTACTTGATGTTGTCCCATTGCTCACTCCTTCCTTGAGTTGATTTTATTAATAAACATGATTTTTTTTTTATTCGTGGCCTCCTAGGTGGATCTCTGATACTCTTTGATTGCAATATATTACAGTATCATAGAAACTCTTGTAATATCATAAGCTTTAATCTCATAGTAAGAGTCACATTTCATTTTAATTACTTGATTTGCTCCCCTGTAGTTTCTTTATATCACATGATCAAAGGGACACTGCTAAAATGATTTTATCCTTCAAACCCTTGCAGTATTATACATTAGCTATTTGATCATATTAGCATTTTTGTTTGCATTATTTTATTTGCTAAACAGATATTTCCATCAGTGGTTTATTTCACTGCATTTCATTAACATAGAAATCAAAGCCAAATGGTCATCTTTTCTGGAAAGGATGCTGGGAAAAGCTATAAAACAGCTGTCATATCAAGACTTCAGGCTATATTTTCACAAATTACAGATACTTGGGGAAGGTGTCTTTGAAAATCCAATTTCATGCTTGTTTGCAGTGATTCTTGTTACAGATTTTACAATTATTGGCCATTATGGTTTCCGGGAATATTTTATATTAATGAGATTGACAGATTCATGAAAAGAAAGCAGTTACTCTATACAATTTTGCTTATTTCACGTGTATTGTTCTTACATTTAGGGAACTGAGATGTTTTAAAATCAATATATAGATTACATTACTTTATATTAAATTCAGATTTGGTTTTATCTTCACAATACAAGCATTTGCCAGAATGCTTTTAGTAAACAATTGCAGATGTTGAAACATACATGGTGTTTTACTCCTGGGTTATACTTATGGAAGGAAAAAAAAAACTAATGTTCAGGAAATTAAATAAGAATGAATAACTTAATAACATAATTAATAATTAATAATAACATATAATATTTACTATTAATCAACAAATTGCTGGTTAATGTGATGTGATTTTAAATTTTGCTGTATAATTGCTTCTAGTTAGTGCAAATTTACTTATACATGTCTGATGTGGAGGCAAGTACCTTAGATGTTTGCAGTAAGCTTTAAAAGAATATGAAGTAAGAAGATGAATTCATAATTAAGTGATAATTAATTATCTGCTCCTTAGGGACAAGCTGACTGAGATGGGAGTAGACTCACACCTGGTGGCATGGATCGTGGACTATCTTACAGACAGACCTCAGTATGTGCATCTTGGGAACTGCAGGTCTGACATTGTGGTCAGCAACACAGGAGCACCGCAAGGGACTGTACTTTCTCCGGTCCTGTTCAGCCTATATACTTCTGGCTTCCAATACGACTCGGAGTCCTGCCACGTGCAAAAGTTCACTGATGAAACTGCTATTATGGGCTGCATTAGGAGTGGGCAGGAGGAGGAGTATAGGAAGCTAATCAAAGACTTTGTTAAATGGTGTGACTCAAACCACTTACAGCTGAACACCAGCAAGACCAAGGAACTGGTGGTGGATTTTAGGAGGCCCAGGCCCCTCATGGACCCCGTGATCATCAGAGAAGACTGTGTGCAGAGGGTGCAAACCTATAAATACTTGGGAGTGCACCTGGATGTTAAATTGGACTGGACTGACAATACTGATGAACTGTGTAAGATAGTTCAGAGCCAACCATACTTCCTTAGAAGGTTGGCGTCCTTCAACGTCTGCAATAGGATGCTGCAGATGTGGGGTGAGTGCCCTCTTCTACGCGGTGGTGTGCTGGGGAGGCAGCATAAAGATGAAGGAGACTTCACACCTGGACAAACTTGTTAGGAAGGCAGGCTCTATTGTAGGAATGAAGCTGGACATTTTAACATCTGTGGCGCTAAGCAAGCTCCTTTCAATCATGGAGAATCCACTGCATCCACTGAACAGTGTCATCTCCAGGCAGAGGAGTAGCTTCAGTGACAGACTTTTGTCACTTTCTTGCTCCACTGACAGACCGAGGAGATCGTTCCTCCCCCACACTATGCAACTCTTCAATTCCACCCGGCGGGGTAAACGTTAACATTATTCAAAGTTATTGTCTGCTTTTACATGTATTTTTATTACTATTTAATTTAATATTGTTTTTGTATCAGTATACTGCTGCTGGATTATGTGAATTTCCCCTTGGGATTAATAAAGTATCTATCTATCTATCTATCTATCTATCTATCTATCTATCTATCTATCTATCTATCTATCTATCTATCTATCTATCTATCTATCTATCTATCTATCTATCTATCTATTTAATTTTTTGTTGTAATTATACTGAGAAAGAATGAATGTTACTTAGCCTCTGTAAATTTTCAGGCTTGTAGCATGTTTCTTTTCTAATCTTTGCCATAACTATAGGTAGTGCGGGTGTAGAAGTTCCTCCTGGGACCATGGGGCAGAGGGGGCCACAATGACTGTGAGATTGTTGTTTCTCTAGGCTTTTTTATGAACATGCTTGCCTACTTAACACCAAAATGAAGAGAATGAAGGTGTTATCATTGCCACAACCCCATAAAGCTTATGTGCGATAGATAGATAGAACTTTATTTGTCCCCATGGGAAAAATTTGGCTTTTTACAGAATGTTTTTCAATAAAAAAATAAATATGCACACACACTTTCGTCTAAACAAAGAGGAAAATTAAAAAAAAGAAAACTTCACATCACAGCCACATAGAGAACTTATGAAGATTAATTCCTTTTGGTATAAAGAAGCTCCAGTAGTGTTTCTGCTTAATAATTTGTTGCCTGAAAGTACTCAGTGCTAGTGTGACAGTTAGACAATGTGCCATATTTTTCATAATTGCATTCAGTTTTGTTTGAATTCTTTCCATTGCTACTAAATCCTGGTGACTCCAGAGTTTGCCCTATTACTGAGCCTGCCCTTTTAATTAGCTTGTTGATTTGGTGGGCCTCTCTTGAAGTGATGTTACCAGCCCAGCACACCACAGCGTAGAAAATTACACTGGCCATCACAGAGTTATAGAAAATGTGAATGATGCCTCACCCCTCATTAAAGGAACACAGTCTCTTAAGGAACAAGAGCCTGCCCTTCCCTTTATTATATATTTCCTGTGTGCCCTGAGACTTGTCCAACCTGTCATTAATTTAAACCCCTGAGTACTTGTAGGAGTGGACCACCTCTACATCCACTCCTAGAATTGTCACTGAACATAGAGGCTGTTTGGGGTATTGAAAGTCAATAATAAGTTCCTTGCTTTTGCTGATGTTTAGATGTAGACAATTATTTCTGCACCAAAAAACAAAATTCTTCACCTGACTCCTATACTCTATAATCAAGGGTATTCAATTAGATTTTTCATTGGGCCAAGTTGTCATACGGCTTTTGCCAGTGGGCTGCACATTTCCCTGTATTTCTTGTATTGTACCATAAATAGAAAGCACCACTGCATTTTCAACATTTTTATTTAAATGAGTCAAATGGCATTAGAATTAACTGTTGGCTTCTAGTGCAAATAATAAAAACTGCAAAACATAGCCAGCTTTAGTTTTAACAGAAATCTGAGTCACAAACTCACAGTGACAGTATTTGCTTTTTGCTTAAATAAAATAAAGCCTAGAAATCAATAATTACAATTTGTTTTTGTGCAAATAAGAGCAAATATCACAGTCATAAACTCACATAAACAGTAATAGCAATATCATATTGTGCAAATAAGAACAAATATAACTTTGAATGAAATCACAAACTTAAACTGCTGGCTTTTAAAGAATATAAAAGGAAACAAAAGTGTGTCTAGTCTTTATACTACAAGACATTTTGATCTATCTCTAATGAGAAAAGTGACACTTCATTGACTGGGCAAGACGAGAAAAGTTAGGTTCACATGGGGTGACAGCAATCCCCAAACAATGATGCAGATGCTCATTTGTCAAGGAGATCCGATTGTCTGTTTTTATGGCATTCATGTGAGAGAAGCATGATTCACATGTATATGTTGATCCAAACATTGTTAACACACACATGGCCAATTTTTTCATGTTTGGGAACATCTCTGGGACAATGTGCTTTATCCAAAGCTCTGTGCAGCCTTTTTCCTGAAGGACATCCTTTAATTCACATGATGCTTGCATTTCAATTACTTCAAGTTGCAGGGGACCTTCATCAATGCCATGCAACTTTAGGAACTCTGCTGCTTTGGGGGAAGTATTGGGTGTGCTGGTGAAAGGGTTCCTCACAACATGCAGCAACTCTTTGGGAATGTCAAAATCACTGAATCTCTGTGCAAAGTTGTGTTTCAAATGGTCCAGAAAGTCTGACATGACCTTTGTGACTTTACCACTTTGTGATGACTTGATGAAGCCACTAAGGGTTGGAAAGTGCAGCAGTCTGCTACTGAGATCAGATGAAGAAATATCCAGTTTATTTTGAAAAGCAGTTAGCCTTTCAACCACATCAGCAACTGTTTTATCTCTCCCTTGAAGTCCCAGGTTAAGTACATTCAAATGATGACGGGTATCACATAAAAAACACATCTCAGACACAAATTTATTATCCAACATGTTGGTCAGGAATGTTTCAGCCTTTCTGTGCTTGCATTCATGAAGGAAAGTGATGATTTTTTTCCTCAATTCACAGACTCTCATGAGTGAGTTTCCCTGGCTTAACCACCAACATGCTCAGCTGATATATCAGCAAGAATTTTGCGAAACAGTCTGTGTTGGAGACTAGATGTTGATCTGATAAAGTTAATTGTAGTCATGACAGAATCCATTGTGTTTTTCAACTCACCACTTAATTGTGGGCAAAGGACACTCTGATGGATGAGGCAGTGCAGCGACTTCATTTTTGACGCAAGTGCAGACAGCCGTGCAGACAGTCCTTTGATCTTCCTTGCCATCGAGGGCGCACCATCTGTAACAAGCAGGTTAATACGCTCCAAGTCCAGTCCATTCTCTTGAAAAAAATCAACAATCTTCTGGAAGAGTATTTCTCCTGTTGTATTCCCTTCCAGTGGCATAAATCCCAATATGTCCTCTTAAAAAAAGTGACAATCGAAAAATCGCACAAACATACAAAGTTGAGCTACTTGCGAGTTGTCTGTTGATTCATCCACAACCAGGGATATAAAATCAGCCTTCCTCAGTTGATTAAGAAGAGTGTCAAAAACATCCGTAGCTAAAACGTCCACCCTTCTCGCAGCTGTTGTATCGGGCAGTGGGATTGATTTAATCGAAGATATAACTTGCTCTTTCACTTTTTCATCCGTTACCACCTCCTTGACAGCAGCTTGTATGCATTCTTTTACTGTTTCAGAATCTGTAAATGGTCTTTTATTTTTAGTAAGTATCCATGCAATTCGGAGAGATGCTGTTGTAGCTTTCTGCTGCAAAGTGTAGGTTCGGTTGAAAATCACAAAACATTGCTGATAGTTGTGAGTCAGTGTCTTTATTTTTGTCTCTTGAGCCTCTGAGCCCGGGGTATATTCATTATCAAAGTTAGCGTGAGTCGTCTTGAAGTGCCTCCGCACATTGTATTCTTTATTTACCAAGTAAATGAAAAGACAGACAAGGCACATGGGTTTTCCCTCAGCATTTTTTATGTGTGCATACTTATCAGTCCACTTGTTAAATTTTCTATTTTCGCTGTCAACCTTATGTCTCTTCTTTTTTGAATGTAACATGTTCCCGCTGTTTTAAACTGTCATAAACTTTCCATCAAGAGCGTAAACAGCTGCGCAACGTCCCGTAAAATGTCACAAAATGTTATAAATTGTCCCCCTTACAGTTAAGTCGCAGCTATTTAATAAATAATTTATTAAGAGGTATGTAGTTAGTGGACCGGTCCAAAATGACTGATAGGCCGGTTCTGGCCCGTGGGCCGCCTATTGAATAGGGCTCCTCTATATCATCTCCTTTATCAATACACCCCATAAGTGCAGAATCTCTGAGAATATCTGCAAGTGACATGACCTGGTGTTAAATCTATACTTGGAGGTGTACAGAGTGAAGAGTGGAGACTGCACTGCTTCTTGTGGTACTGTAGTGTTGTTCACATCCGTAGCTTATATTCTTGACATATCTCATTGATGGTGGTCATTTATAATTGAATTGAATTTAATTTCACAAGTGTAGTATATCGGGCTATTGTTTCTTTTTTTTCTGCACTAATACCCATCAACTTCTACAGTAGTTACTGTTTCTAATACTGTATTGACACTTTTAGAGCCAGCGTTTAGAACCAAAATGACCAAAAAATGGCTCAGTTACCACAATAAGGTTGCAGTTCTTCTTTATCACTTTTTATAGCTCATTTGTTGTGCATTACAATATCATTCAACATTCATACATATGTTGAAAATGCATAATTATTTCAAAGAACTGCAACTGCCTACCTATTTCATTATTTGTGAAAAAATATTTTGAAATTGATACTGTTACAAAAATTATTGAAATAAAAAGAATACATATGATAATCAGAGTCATTGAGTATGAACACTGTTTTAAATTAATAGTCGTAAATTATGCAGAGGCCACTAATAATTAAACAGCTGTATTTAAGAACTGAGTTTCTGTATATCGGATGAGAGGTGGGCAAAAACACAAGCACATGCAGGAAGAAATGGACAAAAAAAAGAAAAATAAAAACAGAAGAACGCAGAAAGGAGGTCAGCTTTGTTTTCTGAGCAATAGAAGAAGGTAACAAAAGCATTATAGAATGTAGAGAGAAAAGATCAAGAACTTTTCATTTTGTGAAAACTTTAAAATTTAAAACAATGAAGATGTAATCACTTCCCTTTGTCAACTGCCAATACTATTTTTTGGTTTCTGCTGCAAGGTATATACATTTTAAGGAAACACATTTACTTGCATCTTCCAAAATAACAGCCAAAAACCTTCTAAGGCTGTAGGAGATCAACAGGGCTTGTTCCTGAAAGGTGTAATTGACCAAAGCATGATTTTCAACTGTGGCAATTGATGTTTATGACTGCTTTCAATTTATATTAGTAATTTTATTACTAAGAAAGCAAAATCATTTTGATACAAATTAAGGAGCGTGAAAGGATTTACTTTACAGCAGTTTTTAGTTTCTTGGCAGAAGTAATAAAAATTAAAACCACTGCAGGTTTTTCTTTTGTGTGTGTGTTTTTAAAAACCTTCCATAAAGCCATAATATTTCTAATTAACTTTATTTCAATCCTAATATAAAATAAACGAATAGATGAAGTACATACTGGGAGACCCAGGACTTACTGAAGGAATTTTATCTCCCAAGTGGCCTGGAGCATCTTGGAATTCCCAGGGCAGATCTGACAGATGTTTCTGAGCTATGCAATGGCCTCGTGTGACCAGTTTAGCATGTTATCACCATGAACCTTACAAGGACAAGTGGCAATAAAGTGAAGACACAAAGCTCTATCTAAGAAAAGACTGGCATTTTGTGGCATTATGATTGAAGTTAAAATAAATTCAAATCGCTTAATATTGATATGATCTTTAGACCTGGCAGATTAATTTAAGATAATCTGTTCAAAGGCCAAGTTTAGAAGCACCAGATCAGGCAGCTCAAGTACAGCAGAGATAAAGAAAACCAGCAATAAAAAGAAGGTGCATTATTTGTGTGGTATCTGTGAATTGGTAAACCCACCATTGTAACACTGACCTTTTCATTTTATTACACAACCTTTACATAACAATAAAAATGAATTCAAACTCAAACTGAAACTACAGTGTCTGACACAGTCAACCCTACATACAAGTACACAAGGATCATTCACTGTCTCAAGGTACTAGTCTCTAAAGAAGGAGCCAGACATACAGTAAGAGTGTAAAAGGTGGAGAAAACAGTAAAAGGCAAAGTTCAGCAGGGAGGAATCTGGCAAAATGAAGGAAACAGATGTGTAGAAATCTGAATCATTTGCACAGTTTTTGAGTCTTAAATGTTGTCACTAAAAGATAAATTGGACTTTTACTCTTTTCTTAGTTGATTCATGCCTCTAAACAAGATGTATATTGTAAAGTTTATCTTGAAGAAGAAAATCAATCAGGGCACAATGAAGTAAAATAGAATCTAAAATCTGGATTAGACAAATTGTGTAATTGTCAATTTCAGTACACCCAAATTGAGAGGAAAGTCAGCAGTAGTGCATAACTTAGTATCACTGTGTTAGATATAAAAAATGAAATACAGAGCAGACATAAGGCCTGCAGTACAGATCAGGCCCTTGGACTTTTTTTAAAACAGCCTACATCATCAGTACATTCTACATAACAAAACATGTTATGTACAGCCTGCAATTACTGTTTTCTCAAAGACCACCTTTAACATGAATTTCATATTTAGATTGAAGGCTGAATCTGTATATAATTTAGCTGGATTACATTTACATCTGGCATTAAAATGTAACTCCAGTATTTGCTTGTGTAATTTTTGCTGATTTTGTTCCTGTAGCTGTCTTTAGCTTGCCTAACCTGTCCTACAGAATAAAAGCTGATGAAGAGGTAAGACTGTTTTGCAATTGTAATGAGCAGATGTGTGTCATTTTTTTTAAAATGTATTGGTAGTTTTCTGTTGATTTATTAGGCCTGTGTGGGAATATCAAGTGTTGATTTAGCCCTCTGTAAAACTGATGTAGGGACATGGAGGATGAAGAAATGTCTGAACTTTGGACTGGATTATCTTCAGAGTGTAAGCAGTGCAGAAGAAGCTTTGCTTTTTTGAGTATGTCAGATACACTTCATCAGTGCAGCTCTAGTGCTTTTGTTAAAACCTGCTAAGTCATTTGACTCTGCTGCAAGTTGCATCTGCCTTGATAATCGCTCATTTTTTGGAGAAACTGGGTGTAGAAAATGGATAAAAAGATAAATTATAGTACTGAAGTACATGAAATTAATCATGTGAAAAGAGGAAAATACATTTTCAAAGGCATTACTAAATATCACATCATAAAACAATGTGATCAGTCTGCCTATTAAGAAATATAATAACAATGCTTAAATGTTTACAAGCTCTCTTCAAGTCAACACTATCGAAACATAATTGCTTGCTATTGTATGTTCAGTTCAAAGCTTGAGTCTTTATTTTATTAAAAGAGTGTCAGTCTAATCATAAAATATTTCTCAGCCACAGTTTTTGAGCTTAAACATAGAAAATGTCAGATTATTAACTTTTCTTATTTGTTAAAATACTTTGCCTGACCTCCCTTATTTTGGATTTTTCTACTTTCTCTTTTCCTGAGGTGTGGGAAGATGTTTAAAATCAAGGTTGCTGCTGACAGAAGGTCAATTCCTGATGCCTCATTTACACAAGAATTATCTTCCCCAATTAGAGAAGAGACAAAATGTGAGCGTTAAGCCCTCAGAGTTACTAACCAAGGGTATCATATCAAAGGTAGAGTAGATTATTTTACTAAATAAGCCTTTCACTTCCAAGAATCATCACAATTATCATCAGTTGAGGGAAGCCTGTGGTAAAATGTAGACATAAGCCTAGTATTGTAGCTTTGAAAGTCATTCTGTGACAGCTTAGAGAAAACGAGGGTCTTGTCCTGGGTTGTACCGTTTCGTCAGGACATCCAGAAACAGCTTCATAGAAACTTTTGCCATGAGTGTTAATTAAACCAGTTACATTTTATACCCATATAACTGGGTTTTGTGTTATTCTAATTGTCGAAATGGCCAATCTGTACATCTAAGCTGATAAGTGAAGATGAGTTTGCACCCTGCACCATTACTCCACATGAGAGATGACAGGTAATAGTTCATTCATCTTATTTTCATCTGCTCCAACAATAAGGTGTAACAGAACTCATTAGGTGATAGTGATTGTGATGTTACTGTATTACTATGGGAATATTTAATATGCCCCACTTTATGTTCTGCAGTGTCTCTTACATTTTCAGGTGTTGCGGAAATAAGGTAGCCCTTAGATCCTCTACGCTCACCTAGTGACTTCTCCAAAGTTTACAGCTTGTTAAAAAGACAGTTGAGACAAGTCAAAGCTTGAGTTTTACATGAGGCTTTGGACTAGACCCTAAAGTGGTGCGTTCAAATCCTGTTACTGACACTCTTTAATCATAAGTAAGTCACTTGACCTACCTGTGCTCAAAATGGAAAACCAAAAGAAATATAACCAAAAGTATCATAATGTTTTATGTTGCCTTAGATCAGAGGTAGCCAACTCAGTGCCCATGGGCACCTGGTCACCCACAGGGACCACGTCAGTTGCCCGCACTAGACACCATGGAGCTCCATCTAAAAATTATATTTAATTGTGTTGCTGTTCTTTTTGAATCAATATCACTTGCATTGATGTAGATACTAACTACTTACTGGCTACTTACTTTCCTAAACAAGTGAAATGCAATTAGTCTGTTAAATCTGTCATCTCATTAGTCAGTCTGATTAATTTTTTTAAATATTTGATTTTTTTTTTTATTCAGTAACTGCCATTTTATTTTTTGATTTTGGTGTGGTCACCACCATTGCAGTGGAGATGTTGTTTATGGTTATGGTCAGGTTCTCTAATGTAGCGTATTTTGCTCCCTTTGAGAAATGTTTAGCAAAGAAAACTTGTAAGACTTGTAAGGGTTTTCATTTATGAATATTTTTGATGTCATGTCTTCTCTAAAACCATCATTTTCTGATTTATTTCCTAGTTTTAAAGGCATTGTTTAAAAAATATATAAACAAAAAAAAAAACAAACAAACAAAAACCTGGTGTTATATTAAACCTTCTCAATATTGGTTCCAAAGTAATGATCAGATGAAGAAGGTCAGTTGGTTGATTTGGTTGGTGAAACTAATTGGAAGAATTTCCTTTACCATATATATTCACGTATAAGTCGGGTCTTAAAACACGAAAAATCAATCATAAAATCAGACCCCGACTTATACACCCGTTCAAAAATGCGACACTTAATTTTTTTTTCAGACGCATCAAATTTTGTTGCAGCAGAGCAGTTATCCATTTCTTTTGCTACTTCAACAACGTTTAATTTAAAACCAGCTTCATGTTTTCTTCTGATCGAATGCTCCATCGTAGATAAGGGATGCTCTTACGATAAAGGTGTATGAGGGTGTGAGATACAAAAAACACAAATCAGTGCAAATGTTGCTTCAGAATAGTTCAGGTCACGAAGGCACAAAAGAGAGAGAGGTTAAGAGCACATGCTGAAAGCGCATTGCCACACACACAGAGAAAAAAAAGGCAGTGTGCTCCGTGGTTACTCTATCAGGTGGACATTAGCATATCATAATCTTTTGGACCAAAAGCGTGAGTTTTCTGCATTCAACTTATAGGACCGACATTATAAAATACCAAAAATTATACAATGAAATCAAGTCCCGACTTATCTGTGGGAGAACTTATCCACAAGTATATATGGTAATTACCCAAATTTTCTAGAAATGTTTTGGGATTGCCTTTCTTTGAGTGTCAGTTTATGCTTCAACGTGCCCTCTTTTCAGTAGATTTTGTGAAGCTTACCTTAACCTGTTTAACTCTATATTTTCAGAACCATAAAAAAGATTGGCAGATAGTACAAGATAACTTGTTTAAGAAGGAGACCCCTGCCAAGATCGTCACTGAGAAGATAAGGGCTCTTCCAGACTTGTGGTGCATAAAGTGGTACTCATGACAGGAATCATTTGCTTGGGAGGTCAATCTCAGAAACTTGCTCCTTGGTGTATTGATCCTTATACTATCATGGAGAGAGTTGGACCACTTTTGTACAAGCTGGCACTTCAAGTAATTTTAAAATCCATTCCACCACCTACATTTCTAGACTGAAACCCATATACACCACTCGCTTGCCTTGTCTTTCTCAACAGAATATGAAAATATTGGGTACCAGAAGATGTGGAGCAAAAAACATTATTTGGTTCATCGGTACAGGCTGGAAGATGATATGTTGGTACCTGCTTGTGATATTCATGCACCTTGTCTCTTTTGGCTAAATTGGTACCACCCTAATCATCCAGATGGGTACATTTCAAGTCTGTGCCTTAGGAGGGGAACTCTGTAATTAATCTGTCACTATAGTTAGGTTGACTGATTTTTGGAATTACTGGATTTGTTTTTCTGATTGTATAATTCTTTTTTATTTTGGCTACTCCATTTTGCTGTTAAGCTTTGGAAAGGTCACTCCTAGTTTATGTCGATACTTGCATGGCCATGACCAAATTGTTTTTTTGTTGCTGGGCTGAGTGCCTGTAAAATCACTAGAACTCATGTAACAAATTATATCATCACCTCCTATGGCTGAACATGATTCAAAAACTTGATATTGCTTGAATGAGCCTTTCTTTTGTGCATGAGATCATATTCTAGAAGTGGCTTATTTAGCAATATTTTAGACAAAATACATACTTTTGGGATGCTGGGAGCATATGAATAGATACCTGATGTGGATTAAGCAACAAAAGCCATTTCTAATTTTTCTTTTTTAATGAACATCTTGATATTGTTTGCTGTTGTTCAGCTTTGGTCCCTTTGAAGCCTATTGTATCAAGATATTTGTTATCTATGTTCTCTGTGAAAACGTGAGATTAAACAGAGTTTAAGGCAGCCACACACAGAATTCTCTCCAGTTCCATATGTGCAAAACATTCAATTATTCAACTTAACATCTTTTATCGAGCACATCTGTCTCATTTGAAATTGTCCAAAATGTTTCCAGCGCAAGATCCAACCTGAAAACATTGCAATCTGGCCCCAGCTTTACAAGGCAACAAATACTGGACGTGTACCAAATTAACATCATTCTGGACAAAAATTTTTAAATGCCTATCAGAGAGCCTTGCTGTCGCAATCTCTCTTAATCCACTAACAGCTGTGTTTGGTGTACTTCCTGGTGGGCTTAAAGTGGAGAAGGACAAACAAACTACACTGTAATTGCCTTTACTTTACTACTAGCATGCAGACTTGTCTTGCTCAACTGGAAGAATCCTAACCCCTCCACTTTTAAGTTAGTGGGTAACTGATGTTATATACTTTTTGAAATTGAAAAACATTAAATTCTGACATAGAGGATCTGTTCAACACTGTTTTTAAAACCCGGCAGGACCTAATCAATAACATTTTAGAATAAGCATTTATATTGGGGGAAAAGACTCCTTTCTCTCTTTACTACTCTTAACAATTTTGCTCTGGTTGTTGGCCTTCCTCTCTTTCTCATGGGTGGGAGTTGAATTGAATTTAGTTTTGTTAGGTTTTACTTGTTTGAATGGAATGTTGCTTCCTTTTAATAAATTCAATAAAAAAAGGAAATAAAAAAAATCATATTTCTGGGGAGAGTATTGGGTAAAGAAGAAAATGTAACCAGAATTAGAATGTAGGGATGTTCAAAGGTCAGAGTTTGAATTCTGAAATGTTCTCCCTGCAGCCACCTGAATGGTGCATGGACCAAAGCTCTTCATCAATGCAGCGGTGCAAGGAGAACAAAATAACACATGAAGTAGCAGACACCTGGAATCAGAATAAGAGCAGGTGACATTAACAGGCTGCACAAAAAATAAAGGTTCCTGCAATGTAGCTAAATAGTCTGGGGTTTAGTGAGCTGCATAAACAAAATATCTTTTAGATATTTTTAATTTCTCTAGTTTTTATTGTATTCTGAAATATAAAACCGAAAAAATCTTGCTATCTCTACTTAATTCTGATTTTCTAGCCATTATTCCTTGCAGGGCTTCTGGCAGCTTCTGATCTGTATGAAAACAAGAACTACTAGATCATGAAACTTTGTTATTAATTGCACTTCTGTGGCTAATGGCTGGCCAAGGAGCATGAGCACCACTGTTTAGCTATTCCTTGTGAATTAGATAAGATGACCAATGCATTACCTACAAGACGCAACTCATCCATGCCTGCCACTTAACAGACCCCAATCCTTCTTTTTGTGTGTGGTAAACCCTATGTGGATTCTTTATGGTTGGTCTGATCAGGCTTATGTTGATCACTTACCAACCCAGGAGCATGCCAGGACTGTCTCCTTGTATTGCTGTTCCTAAGGAAATTCAAATACATTTGTTAACAATTATCATCCATCCATCCATTATCCAACCCGCTATATCCTAACTACAGGGTCACGGGGGTCTGCTGGAGCCAATCCCAGCCAACACAGGGAACAAGGCAGGAAACAAACCCCGGGCAGGATGCCAGCCCACCGCCAGGCGGTTAACAATTATCATGGATGACCTAATTTTTTATTAGATTTCTCTTTGTCTCCCTGCTCATTAACACAATTTGCCATATTTAAATCTACCAGGAATACGTGGCACCCAGCAAGACAACTCTTAAGATTACAGAGTCACACAGGCCATCTTTCAAAACCAGGTCTTCATTTTAGAATGGAAAGCAAAAATTCTCTGGCCAATAACAAACATTTCTGGCTTGTCAGCTAAAAAACCCTGAAGTAAAGGGCACTTAGGGCTCTTCAACAGACATGTGAATTTTAACAGTATTAGCTATTCTCCATTTCTTGACATGGCAGTGTGGAAGACGAATGTTCTCTTTGTTCCCTTGTACTAATTCACATCTGAGAAGTTTTACAAAACCCTGTAAAAGCATGTTTTGTTTTACCAAACAGAAAAATATTTGTGCAAAGGACTCAAGGTCTAAGCATTCCACACATGAGTCTGCCTTATCACGTTTTCCCTTAGCTTACATCTGAACGCCATAACAAAAGGAGCCAAGAAATCAAGTTTTACAAGGGACATTAAAGGGGCTCAAGGTTTGTGTATAATAAATGTGTTGACTGTTGCATTTTATAATTATATTAAATCACGCATTCTAGGGGTATAAAACTGGACCCCACCCAACAGACGGGGTTCAGAAGAGCCTTTCCGCTGTCATGTATATTTGATTGTCTGCTTTTCTGAAACTCTTCTCACCGTGACTCTGCAAAATAAAGCTGCTTTATAACCGCACCTGCTGTCGGGTCTGAGTTTTCGTCCACAGCAGCAATACATGTTATCACTTGCAGATAGATTTCTTAGGTGTGATCAGTCTTATCTAAAAGATGTCATGCCAGTAATCTTTGCGTTGTACACATTTACACTCCTTCTGTCTTCCTGACACTACATGAAAATAATAATACCAAAGTGTGTGGACTTCACATAGAAAAACTGACATGGCTGCTTTCAGACTACTGTGGCCTACAAACCAGTGATGGTCTGCTTTTTAATTTTTTACCTTATTGGCTGCCCAGTATATTCCTATTAAAAGGTGAAGAAAAAACAGTTGAAAAATAGAACATGAGAGGCTCACACATTGAACAGTTATGTAGGTCATTTCTGCTTTAACAAGCTGTTCAAGTAACTCTCCCTCCACAATCTTTCTTTTCTGAAAGCCATGTAGAATAGTAGTAGCACGATGCTTATTGTAAAGTCAGGAGTCTCTTGACCAAAAAAAAAAAGCATTCAAGGTCGTTTGCAAAGACTTTATGCATTTTGTTCACATAGCTAGCATGAGTGACTGAATAACAGGTTGTATTCTCTGAGCAGTCTGGTAGAACTGGTGGTTTTGGTTTTCTGAACTTCGTTCTGACACTGGTTAAAAGAAAAACAACAACTACATGTGGAAAATATTGTTTAGAGACGCAGTGATAATGCATGTAGCTAACTGTATAAGAAAATAGCAAAAATAAGCACAAAGTCAAAAAAGTTTTAATAAAATTAAGGTTTTCAGATTTACTGTAGCAAAAGGTTATAAGCAGGAAAATGGTTTCATACCCAATCGATATTGACTAAAATAGCTTAAAAACTTTGGAAGTAAAGTCATCACGAAGTAGCAAGGACAAGGTGCCATTAAAAAAAATGGTCATAGTTGTTAATTACTGCCCCACGTCCAACTATCATCTAGGGAACAACATATTATAATGTGCTGACTTATTTTTTTATGAATTCACAAACACTTTTTCTGGGTTATGAAATATGAGACTGAAAAAAGTAAAATATATTCAAAAGATAAACACAGCAAAAATTGGCCCAGAAATTCCATGAACATTCATCAAGCCTATTTCAAAAATATCAGAATTAGCAAACAGGCTGTCATGATCCTGCAACTTCAAAATCTCAAAAAGGAAGGCAAATCTGAAAAAACAAAAGCCAGAACTGCTCACACTACAGGCCAACAACAAAGGAGCAGACCTCACCACCTCAAGCAAAAGAGACTAGGGTTGTGAGATTTCTGAGTAGGAGAACACAAAAGGCAGGAAAGGAAGACAAATGAGGAGGCATTGGAAATGTCTCTTAATGGTGGATAGCTTGGAATTTGGGGGATTAGGGGGTATGATCCCTAGACTTGGACTGATATACCTACATTCTTTCAAAGTGCGGGACAATTGAAAGGAACTGAACTGATGTCAGCTCCTGATGATAATATCAACATTTTATAAAATAGTGGGGGTGCCCTTTCAGTTTAGAGTGGGGTTGGTCAGACTATGTATTTTCACTTATCAATGAAATGATGACATTACAAATCAGTCCCAAAGGTATCACGTCCTAGTGAGCTGAACGACTTCCGGCCAGTCGCTCTGACGTCACATGTGATGAAGACCATGGAGCGGCTGCTGCTTCACCACCTGAGGCCAAGGTCCTCCATGCACTCGACCCTCTGCAGTTCACATACTAGGAGAAAGGGGGAGTGGAGAATGCCATCATCTGTATGGTACACAGATCCCTCTCCCACTTGGACAGAGGCAGTGGTGCTGTAAGAATTATGTTTCTGGACTTCTCTAGAGCCTTCAACACCATCCAACCTCTGCTCCTTAGGGACAAGCTGACAGAGATGGGAGTAGATTCATACCTGGTAGGATGGATCGTGGACTATCTTACAGACAGACCTCAGTATGTGCGTCATGGGAACTGCGGGTCTGACATTGTGGTCAGCAACACAGGAGCGCTGCAGGGGACTGTACTTTCTCCGGTCCTGTTCAGCCTATATACATCGGACTTCCAATTCAACTCAGAGTCTTGGCACGTACAAAAGTTTGCAGACAACACTGCTGTCGTGGGCTGCATCAGGAGTGGCCAGGAGGAGGAGTATAGGAACCTAATCAAGGACTTTGTTAAATGGTGCAACTCAAACCACCTACAATTGAGCACCAGTAAAACCAAGGAGCTGGTGGTGGATTTTAGGAGGACCAGGCCCCTCATGGACCCCATGATTATCAGAGGTGACTGTTTGCAGAGGGTGCAGACCTATAAATACCTGGGAGTGCAGCTGGATGATAAATTAGACTGGACTGCCAATACTGATGCTATGTGCAAGAGAGGACAGAGCTGACTATACTTCCTTAGAAGGCTGGCGTCCTTCAACATCTGCAATAAGATGCTGCAGATGTTCTATCAGACAGTTGTGGCGAGCGCCGTCTTCTATGTGGTGGTGTGCTGGGGAGGCAGCATAAAGAAGAGGGATGCCTCACGCCTGGACAAACTGGTGAGGAAGGCAGGCTCTATTGTAGACATGGAGCTGGACAGTTTGACATCCGTAACAGAGCAACGGGCACTGAGCAGGCTCCTGTCAATAATGGAAAATCCACTGCATCCACTAAACAGTATCATCTCCAGGCAGAGGAGCAGCTTCAGCGACAGATTGCTGTCACTGTCCTGCTCCACTGACAGACTGAGGAGATCGTTCCTCCCCCACACTATGTGACTCTTCAATTCCACCCGAGGGGGTAAACGTTAATATTATACACAATTGTCTGTCTGTTATACAAAGTACCTTCATTGTTATCACTCTTTGACTTAATATTGTTCTTTATCAGTATGCTGCTGCTGGAGTATGTGAATTTACCCTTGGGATTAATAAAGTATCTATCTATCTATCTATCTATGCAAAGGCCAGACAGAAGACATGTGGCCAAAAAAGAGGACGTCCCCTCCTTTTACCAAATATCTGATAAGCCTAGCCCAGCCCCAAAAACAAAAAGCAGGCTTATAAATTGCGAAAAAAGGTGTTTAAAGTTCAAAGTGTCCAAAAAAGGAGTGAGGAGAAACCATGAAAATATCTCTGGCCCCAAAGCAAAACGAAGTTCCTTTAATATTTAAATACAGGGGGCATTCATAACATTTACGCACGTTTATATTTTCGTTGGAAACAGTGAAGGGAGGAGGAATAGTAATCTGGGAAAATTGAATTGCAAAGGAAGGTGACTGTGTAGAAAAGTGATGTCATTTATTTTTGAAATTCGTTTTGAACATCCCTCATATTTTACAAAAAGAATGAAATCACAAAAAAAAGCATGAGCAAAAATAGGTTTGCTAAAAGCAAACACAACCAGAAAACCCAAACTAGAAACAGTACCTTTTAACAAAGAAAGGGATAAAAAGCAGGCAAACCAATAATTCCAAACGGCTCAAACCAAGATACAGGAGCAATAGTAGAGCCAAAAGAGGCATTGTATTTGCTTTGTTGTCTTAAATACCAGTAGGGCAGTTCCTCAGCTGCAGCATCATGTGGACCTACCCCCCTAGGCTCAGCAAACAAACTATAAGTTTCATAACTTAAAGAGCTAGATACAACAAAACTAGCATTCCTCATACACTCAAAATGATCAGTGATTAAAACATATTAATCATATAACAAAAAAGAAAATGAGACAAAATAAATACTATTAGAAAATAATAGTTTAAACAATACAAAAGTCAAATAAACAGAAAATACACTTGAGCCAGGGTTAATGCAACTAATAAACTGGATATAATCATTTGAGTGTTGTAAATAATATGCTTAATCATTAATTTCATTGCAATACACTGGTAGTAAACTACCTGTAAAGATGTAAAAGACTTCTTTCTCTCCAGCACATGACTGTTACTGCCTGTGGGAAACGGTTTAACCACCTACAGTTTAAATCTTTAACTGAGCCTGAAGCATCATTAAAATGACGAGACACATAATATTTTATAAATCATGAAATACCTTGAACATTGCTCTTAAAAACAGTGCCATTGTTTGTCTTAACCTATTGTTTTCTTCCTGTGTTACATTTGAAATTATGTTGTCATAACTGCCTATTATAGATCATGAAGATAAACTTGTTTATATTTCTTTCTTTTAAGAATATGGCATATTTTTGCTGCTGATGCAGCTGTTATGCAAATATATTGAGAGGTGATGTCACAGTTGGCAAATACAGCTTTTCCTAATTCCTTTCCAATCCTTTTCTCCTCCAGATACTCTGTCATTTTATATGTGATATGTCTGATAGGCATTAAGATAAGATGAAAAGAAAATGAGATTCTTTCCAGTAGCATAAGGCAATGACACACAGCCCTGCAGAGAAGCTTTGCTAAATGCAGATGTCTGTCTGGCAGAACAAGCAAAAATCTTCGAGGCTCTCAGGCAAGCTCAAAAAATGCAGATGCTCACAGAGTGGATCCTGTATGAAACACACAAGCCCATCTTACAGTTAAGCAATAAACCATTCAAGCTGGCAGAATAGTTATGTCTCAAAGATGCTGAACTAAGATTTTGGTAGGAATACTTTCTCTGATGTAAAATTATTCTGTTTCATTTTGCTGGTGAAAAGAGTGAAATGAGCTGCAAATCTCATCGACACAGTGGAAAAATGATATTACTCTTGCTAACACTTCTGAAATTAATGCTAAGGAAATGACTCTCTAATATTTGAGTATATTTAACATATTTCAAATTGTAAGGGTTCTCTATTTCACAATCTAGTTGGTTAGAAAAAAAAAATCTTCACTGGTCTCTATATCATTGTTTTTTTTTTTCTTTTGAGTTGCCAAAACATATTTTGCTTGATCAAGCTTTTTTCAGACTGTGGACAAAAATCCTTTGTTTCTTTCTTTCGTCATTACTAAGTAGGATAACTTTCTTGAAACAGATACATTTTCTAGTATTTGACACACCAGAATTTTCCTTACATTTCACAAATCCATGATTGTCTGTGTTATACACATTCACATTTTATACTAGAGAATTCTGTCCTATAGTAAAGTTATATAGTTCATTCTGCTATAGGACTGGGGTGTCTTTAGTTTGATGTTATTTCATCATTTTACAGTGTAGTTTTCATGAATTGCTTTGTTTTTCCACTTCATCATAGTGCCAAAGAGGACGTGGTTTGAGGTGGTGTTGGGTGAGATGCGCCTTACCCAAAAGGATGATTAGGACCTCAAAAAGTGTAGGAAAAAGATTTGAGAGGGCAACCAGCCAAACTGCTTAAACATAGAAAATGGCTATTGAACCAGTAATGATGATGATTTTTATATGCATTTATACATAATACAAAAAGCACCTATTGCAGTAGCAATGTCTTTCTGCCTGCCTGCCTGTCTCTGTGTGTGTTTGTCTGCATGAAACAACTCAGCCCCTTGTGAACTGATTTAGATGAAAATTGGCACACTTGTTCTCCAAACAAATGTGTTGAGACACATTTTGTTAACAAATCCTGAATAGATTGCACAAAGTTTTGAATTTTTTTAAATTCACATTGAAAAGTACTGGTGAATTTGTGAACTCATCTGTCTTAAAAAAGAGGTACATTTTGCACAACTTCAACTATGAACTAGTTTACAATTTCAGTTTTACCTTGACAGTGGTTAAACTAACTTGAATATTTTGCACATTTACTCATTCTCTTTGATCTGCATTCAGTGCCAGGGAAAGGGTACACACCTGCAAGCATCTCATGCAGCAGCAACTAACTTAGGTAAGTTATCCATAAAGATACAAGAGGTAAAAGTAACTTTTCTGAAAATGAATGGCAGAGGAAGGTAATTATGTAAACATATATAAGACTGAATTTCCTGAACTAATATTAACTGCAGATTATTAATGTAATTAAACTACATTATTATCCTAGAACTAAACGCTGAATTAATGAATTACTGGGAAAGGTGCAGCTACCCTAAGTGATATAAAGATAGAATGAGTTAAGAAAGGGAACTGCAGTTGAAACATGGGCAGAAGATTGAGCATGCAACAAGGACTGCCTCTTGGTATAGAATTTCTATGGTGCACAAAACACTATTTATTGCACAAATACCAAAGGCAGAGCAAGATTACAGTTTATGCTGGCTGAAACAATTACTTAGTAGTATGATGTACAACAGGCTGAGCATATGTTACAGTTTATCATTTTCCAAAGAGATGTTTTTGTTTCTATGTATCTTCATACTGGAATTAAAATCTTTAATTCACCTTTGGTATTCCTGTTACATAATAATTCAGTTCCTTTCCAAGTTCTTAGTTATTTTTAAAATTTTAATGAATTACCATGCTTGAACTAATATTAATAGTTAGAAGGGAACTTATTTCCCTTGCTTTCCTCCTTTCAAGGGGAAAAATGAATAGTCATTTTTAGTCACAAATCTTCCACCCTTAACAAAGGGCAGTCAATGCCATTTTCACATTTCTTTAATTGGAATCTCCTGTCTATGAAGGCCATTGAGCCCCACAAGCCTATTTAGGCTGCATTTTCAACTACTGGATATTACATTTTTTATGTAGTCTATTAAATATAATTGCATTCTATTATCACTATTATTTTTGAATATCAGTCATTGTTACAAAAATGCTTAATAAAATTAACATAAATATGATAACTGATACTTGGATAAAGTATCTAAAAATGTAAAATGCACTGCTAGAAGCATGGAATGTTAGATTATTTTACAAATAGAGCATTGGTATAGAGATTTCTGACTGTTTCCTTATCTTTGTACAAATTTTAGTAAAACTATGACTGTATGAACATATTTATAGAGAAATTAAACTAAGAGCTAAACAGAATTTTCCTTAATCAAAAACATTTATTTTCTTTGTAATATTTTTTTTCTCTATTTTTGTGTGAAATATTTTGATTTGAATTTTACTAAAACTTTCAAAATGAAGATACTTGGATTGTGGAAATATCTGAACACGTGTAACACTATTGCCTGAATTATTCTGTGAAGTAAGCGAAACCTGCAGAACCTTGGAAATTTCCATCAAACGCAGCTACCACAAAGAGTGAAGTGAAAGTCAGGAGTTTGAATGGGGGCCATGAGGTACACAGTGGAGGAAGGTTTGTCTGGAGTGAAAGATCAAGAGATGAGCATGAGGGTAGCACTCATGAAGGGCTGAAGATGGGCATTCCTGCTGATTTACTGGGGGTAGTAGGAGTGGCCCTTCAAGCGTCTGCAGGAGCCGATGGACTGGCAGTTGGAGAAGTGTGAGTAGCTGGGTGTGACTTCCTGCAGAATGCAGAGAGATTGGTGGTAGGGGACCTGAACCAGGATCTATAGGTTGACTGTGCCTGTCGATAGGTATCTCCTGTAACTGAGGATGCCGGTAAAGAACAGCTAAAGCGACACCAGAGTTAGGAAGGGGCACAGAGGCTCGTGATTGTTTTAAGATAAGGATGACTCCCTTGGTTTTATTGAAATATTATAGAATATTTATTGCCTATTTATGTGATTTTAACCTCCAGAACTTTGCACTTGATTTTTATATTTGACTTTATGTGGAAATGAACACACCTGCACATTTACACTACCTCTTGACTGTGTTTGTCCTCACTTGCTGCAGCTCATCCTCGGGTACATTATCAACAGTTATGGGTTCAAGTAGCTCCTAGAAGTGTCTCAAGTAGTGTGTATCCAACCTGGACAGTCACACAATATATAAAAGAAGTTTTCTTTATTTTAAAAAAACAAAACACACACATTCTTTTTTTAGGTCATGTGTGGGACTGATGTTCTCTGTACAGTAATATGCAATTTACAATGTATCTGATGACATTATCAACACAAGAGCTCAAGCACAAAGCTAGGATATCTACAAAAAGGACCTAAAATAGTAAAAATTACAGAAAAATATGTCTAAACACCATCAAATCTTGACAGATTCCAGTGGAGGTCTTCGTCCATAATGTTTCTGAACACCAAGTTCAATCCATCACTGCCACCAACAAGAACTAACTGTTATATGATTTAATAATAGCAGAATATGAACACTTATATTGAAGTAACCATGTAATGGCTAAATCTATACTAATAAAAGGCAAAGCCCTCACTGACTCACTCACTCACTCACTAACTCATCACTAATTCTCCAACTTCCTGTGTGGGTGGAAGGCTGAAATTTGGCAGGTTCATTCCTTACAGCTTCCTTACAAAAGTTGGGCAGGTTTTATATCGAAATTCTACGCGTAATGGTCATAACTGGAAGCAGTTTTTCTCCATTTACTGTAATGGAGATGAGCTTCAACGCCGTGGGGCGGAGTTTCGTGTGACATCATCACGCCTCCTTCGTAATCACGCAGTACATAGAAAACCAGGAAGACCTCAAAAAAGCGCTGAAGAAAACATGCATTATATAATTGAGAAGGCAGCGAAACAATAAGAAGCGAAGCGAGTGACATATACAACCATATTCATGAGTTCTGCTACTTCGGAAACAAAGCACGATGTAAACCTACACTTTAAATTAAGTTCATAGACAGGCGTTTGTAATTTAGTGCCTGCCCATATAAGGCCGTCTGTCAGCGGCAATCCAATAGCAAACTGCCACGGGTAAATATTCACGGGTGAAGGACTGTGCTTATGGAGAGGAAGATGAGATGGTCAGGGTGGTGTTTGACACAAACTCAGCGAAACTGCGAGAGAAAGTTTTAAGTGCCAGGACTAAGGTAACATTAAATACAGCCATGGACATAGCACGAGATGGCACCAGCACAGCTGGGAACCTTCGATGCATGTACACCGAGTGGCTCACGTGAACTGACGCAGTGCACAGATAAAAGCAACAGTTCCAAAGAGCGCTGAACAAAACCAATTACACAATTGAAAAGGCAGCAAAAATATGAAGCGCCTGATACATATAAGCATATTCATAAATCCAACTACTGCGAAACAAAGCACACGTTGGAAAAAGTCAATGTCCCGCTAAAGGAAGACAGTGTAAAAACCCGTGCATGCAGTGTGTCAGGTCTCAGATAAAGAAGAAGACGAGCTGTTTATTGATGCAGTAAGAAACGAATCGATGAATGAAACCTGTCATCTTTACAACGATTGACAAACACGGAATGTAACTTGAACACAACACATCCTACAAATACGAACCTGATTGAAAGAAATAATGATAATCAAATCCTTGATGACAGCAACACTCAGTAACACTCACAAAACAAATACTGTATATTGACAGTCATGTTACGTTATTTTTAAAATGTTCCCTTTTCTTTTCTAGCTTTTTAACACACTACTTCTCCGCTGATACGGGTATATATATATATGTATATATATATATCCCGATCTACATACTCAATAATGGATACTTTATTCGCCATCAATGATTGTTTTGGTAAAGCCATACTCAGTGTATTCATTAGATGAACGGTAAAAAGTAAGAGCGAGGGAGGATGACTTATTGAGGCATGCAGGCTGTAGTGCGTCAACTCTATCTGAATTGCGATCACATTTGAAAAATATATCTTTTCAAGTTCTATTTAGTCCATATGTGTCAAACTCAAGGGCAGCGGGCCACATCCGCCCGGCGTAATTATATCCGCCCGCGAGATCATTTTATATACTGTATTATTGTTATTAAAGCCCGGTATATGAAGCGCTGGTAACACAATAAACTACAGATCCCATAATGCAGCGCTTCAGCTGCCTTGCCAACACTTACCGCGTTAATCAAGTCTACCTTATGATGCTGCAAGTTATTGCGAAGCTAGCTCACACGATGCTGAAGAGAAAAGTTGATTCTGAAAATAGAGCCTTTAAAACCGATGGGAGGCTGAGTATATGTTTACTGAACCCGTGTGTCTCATTTGTGGAGCTAATGTGGCTGTAATTACAGAATTTAATCTAAGACGGCACTATGAGACAAAACATCAGGGTAACCTGAATGCAATGCAGAAGATACAGAAAGCAGCATAATTAAATAAGAATCTGACACTTCAGCGGACGCTTTAACCCGTGCACAATCACAAAGTGATTTCAAGTGAAGCTGCTTTTATGGGAGACACAAATGCACCAGTTCACCTTGCCCCACTTTCCCTGTTGCCAAGTAATGTTAAACCAAGTCGTCACTACGGTGTTCCCAAATACGCACTTTGCTGATAAACTGAGCGCGCGCACTGAGTTTGCACGGCGCTTTGGTGACTTTGAAGAACAAAAAAAGTCCGTCTACATGCGGCTCGAACCTTGTGCATGTTTGGTAGCACATATCTGTGTGAGAAGCTCTTCTCAGTGATAAAGACTAACAAAACAGCACACAGGAGTCGCCTCACTGATGAGCACCTGCAATCCATCCTGAGAATCTCCACAACACAGAACCTCACACCAAACAGAAACGAACCTGTGGCCAAAAAGATGCCAGGCGTCCAGCTCTAAAATGACATATGAGCAAAGACAACTGAATGATTTGATTTGTTATTGCTGAAAGGAACACATTTTATTTATATTTCCAGGTTTTGTTATGCAGCATGTTCATATTTGAATTTGTATAATTTTGACAGGATATATTTTTATGGAGAGCAAAATCTTTTGGGATATTTAAAATCTAAGTTTATTTTTATATAAAATTACATAAGAGTAAAGAAATTTGAATGTTTGTTCTTTTAACGTTTACTTTATTTCTAACTTGTATAATTTAGACAGGATATATTTTTATGGAGAGCAAAATATTATAAGTTGTTTAAGGTTTGAGTTGATTTATTCACGAATAATATTCCTGTCTGTTTTTACCATTCCTACCAAAGATATTTCTGTCGACTAAATAAAAATTCCTTCTATTTAAAATTTAAATAGAACTTGAACAAATACGATAGTTCATAATATCCACGCAGACTTGCACATAAGAGTGGGAGTTATCCGTTTTAACAAGCAGCGTATTGCACTGATACGAAATAGCTGTGTGTGTATATATGTAGATATGTATGTATATGTATATATATGTTTATATATGTGTGTGTGTATGTATGTATATATATATGTATTTGTGTGTATATATGTGTGTGTATGTATGTATGTGTGTATGTATAGATATGTATATATATATATGTTTGTGTGTGTGTGTAAATATATATATATATTTATATTTATATATATATATATATGACAACAACACTCATCACTCACAACAGTGACAAAACAATTACATTGACAATCATGTTACGTTATTTTCAAAATGTTTCCTTTTCTTTTTCATTGCTTCTTTAACACACTACTTCTCCGCTGCAAAGCGCGGGTATTTTGCTAGTAAAAGAATAAAAGAAAGTTGCAGCAGGGTGACATACCTGGCTCTGCCATAAAAGCACTTTATAATCAATGTGGACAATAGGGTGCACTGCATCTCCCCAAAGACCCAACACAAGCAGGCTCAGGAAACAAATTCAAAGCACAAGAGTCTTTATTTTGTGGGAAACTCTTTGTACCAAGCATTTCCCACCACAGCCACAAGTATGAATCAGCACAAAAAGCACAATACTTTGTCTTCTCTCTCTCCATCCACCTTCTTTCTTGCTCTCTCTCAGTTACTGCCTCCTCCACACTTCCACACAACTTTTGTCCACCTCCTCCTGACTCTGGCTCTTCGATGTGAGGCAGGCAGCTCCTTTTATCTAATCCCCTGGGAGTGCTTTCAGTGATATGATGCTGCAGCTCCAAAGCACTTCCAGATGAGGTTGGAGCCCCACAGAAAAGGGACTCCCAGATCCTGCAGCTCCCCCTGGTGGCCCCCATGGGACCCAACCAGACTATGCCCCAGGACTACAATACCAAACATGCCCTGCAGATACCTGTGTGGGTATCCAAGCCCGGGCTTGCTGCCATCTAGTGTCCAGGGGGCAACAAAGCCCTGATGTAAGCTGTCTCCTCCTGTCCTTCCATCCTAATGGCATCCCGGCCAGGTAAGGATGTTAGCCGTCCCTCACAGCAGGCATGTGAAATATAATTGTTAGTGCCATGCAAGAAAAGTTGACGTATAAAATAAATAGATTGCTTGAGAAGACTGATTGATAAGACAGCACTATACCCCGTTCCACTAATCAGACTAGCTGCATAATGCTCCATTTATTATGTCTGTGACTGAGAAATGAGAAGAACAGGCTTTCTGAAGAAAACAGAGTCAGATATTAAATGTTCAGAACAAATAAGGTGAAGCCTTTAGAAGGCTGCAGTACATTTGTTGTTTTTTTTATGTTCAGAGCCTCTAATGAGGATGACAACATACGGTAAAGTGGCTGGCAGTTAGCTATTATTATTTTCAAAAATATTCAGTCTTTTTTTAATGTGTATGCAGTACCTTGGAGTTTAGAAACCTTTTTTGTATTAATAATATATTTTAATTATGCACGTTTATCATTCTTAACATATGGTCACTGTTTAGAAATATTTCCAAAAAGGAACAGCTGTCCAATTAAACAGATATAAAATACCAACATGTTCATTACTGTTGTTCTATTTGCTAATATGAGCTTTATGAGACTTTTCAAAGCTATTTTATGCACATTTACCTTTGTACAAAACAAAAGGCATATTTCATTTTTAATCAGAAAAAAGATGTGCAATAGCCTAAATCTTAAAAATAAAATATATTTTTTCTGAATATTACCTGTATACATATTGATATCTATATAACTACTCAAGTAAGATCAAGATGATTAAAACTTGATAATATCAAAGAGTTTAGGAGTACACACAAGGCATCTTTTTAAAATTTATATCACTGATGTGAGAGGAAGGAAAACCTTATCTGCTTATTACAGGCAAGAGGTTCATATGCTTTTTTATCAGTTAAGTTAGCAGTGAATCTGCTAAATGGCAAAAGGTGTGAGGGACATTTCTGTACTTCTCAAATAAAGGCTCAGCTCCTTGCAAAAGCAAATGGCAAAGACACATATATTGCATGTACTTTCGATTTTATTACTTAACTCTTCACAACTATTGTTTAAACTAGCTTGGCATATATTGGATCAAAGTTGCACCTGTGTCTAGTCTGGTGATTTCTTTTTATGTATTCATCCCGTTTTTTTTACCACTATTTCTCATTACAGCAGTGAATGACAGTCTAGGAGAACTACAACCCCTTTGTTAATTGAATATTAACAATGGTTATGACAATAGTTCATCTATGTTCTAAACCCACTTATCTAGAGCAGAGTCGTGTAAAAGCTGGAGCCTATCCCAGCAAGAATCAGGTGCAAAGCAGGAACAATTCCTGAAAATGGCATCAGCCCCTCACAGGGCGAACACACATGCTTATACATCACTGGTCCATTTAGCATCACTAATCCTCTTAACCGGTATGTCTCTGGACTGTGTGGGGAAAACATGCAAACTCCATTCAGTAACTAAAACCCCAGTCTCTTTGTTGTGAGGCAGCAGTGCTAACACAATGACAATAGTAATCTTGCAATATTGTTTCTCTGTACAGTTCTGTTCCAAATATGGTGTCATATAGTATTGGACAGTTGCCTCAGAACACAAGGATTCATTTCCTGCCATGTTCATTGTCTCTGTAATTTTGAAAGGTCTTTTCCGTTTTGATGGATTTTCCTCCTTCCACATACCAAAGACTTATATTGTTATAAGTAGAACTTTAACTTCTCAGATATGAGTGAGAGTAGTTGTGTGCATAAGATGTCCAGTGATGGAGAGCAACCTTGTCCATAAATACTGTCCCTGTCTGATACTGAGGGAAAAGGCTCTTGTTGTTTTTGACCTTGAAATGCCAATTCCTTGGAACATTTATGACCACTTATATCCTGTGTGACAGATAGGGGTCAGTATCACTCCCTTGAACCCCTTTCCAATACTCCAGACACCAGATGAAAGTCCAAAAGTAGACTTTATTCATACAGTACCATGCACAAAGCACCCTCTCCTCCACAATACTCATTAAACAAAACCAATCACAATCAATAATAAACTTTTCCACCACTCCCAGACACGTTGCCCTCCTACCACCCAGCTCAGCTCGCCATCTGGGAGCTGCCACAGTCCTTTTATATTCCCTGACCCGGAAGTGTTCCAATCCCCAGTCCACGTGATCTCCTATCACTTCCGGGACAGATAACAAGTCCCTATCTTCACCCCGGAAGCACGTCATTCCCCTTGTCCATGTGACTCGTACGTACTTCCAGGGTGTAAGGCAAATAACCACTGTTCCTCCCTGCAGCCTCTCCTAGTGGCCCCCATGGTATCCAGCAGTGCTGTGTATAAAAACTCCAATGTCCAGGATTCCTTGCTGGCATTCGGGGGACCTCTGCAGGGAGGGCTCCACCTTGCGACTTGGGGGTATTGGCCGGGATGAACGGCCGGCCATACACCACACCTGATAAATGAAAAAAAATCCAAAATTTCAACTAGCGATTACCATATGCCTTTAATACTATTTACACAGCTCATCATCTGTGTTTCTAAGAAAAATAAGAACTATGGCACCAAACAGCACCTGTTGTGCATGACAAGATTTTTTTTTACTTTACACATCTGTGTAGCAAGCACAGAAAACAATTTCAAATCATCAATTTTAATATTTTCTTAACCAGTAATGAAAAATAAAGCACATGTAATGTAAAAAGAAGTAATATACAGGGGTGGACAAAAGTAGATTTACAGTTGTTCTGATGGAAAAAAACATGAAGGATACGATTATTACAATAGCTTTATTAACTAAATATCTGTTAACTTTATTAACTCACATATGTCACAGAATGTCACAATATTAAAAATAAATAATACAATAATTAATCTACTCTATATATATAAAATCCATCCATCCATCCATTTTCCAACCCACTATATCCTAACTACAGGGTCACGGGGGTCCGCTGGAGCCAATCCCAGCCAACATAGGGCGCAAGGCAGGAAACAAACCCCGGGCAGGGCGCCAGCCCACCACAGGGCACACGCACACACACCCACACACCAAGCACACACTAGGGAACATTTAGAATCGCCAATGCACCTAACCTGCATGTCTTTGGACTGTGGGAGGAAACCGGAGCACCCGGAGGAAACCCACGCTGACATGGGGAGAACATGCAAACTCCATGCAGGGAGGACCCAGGAAGCGAACCTGGGTCTCCTTACTGCGAAGCAGCAGCGCTGCGCCATCGTGCTGCCCATTATATATAAAATTCTAAGCCTAAAAGTGATATGATTTCATGTCACATTTATTGTCACACTTTAAATCGGGCTTATTTTAAAACCTACATATACAATTTAAGTTTGTTATCATTCTTTTCAGAATTTATCAAACTTTAATGTGATGTTCAGATTCTCAGATTCTTATTCCGTTTTTAAATTATAAAGTAAAAAATATCAAGAACTCACGTCCTGCAAAACGAGAGTTTGTATCAGGAGATTTAACCACGCCCAGGGCCGGAAATAAAAGACAAAGAGTAGATGACAAAGACAGCTGCTATACAGGCTTTTAAATGTTCAAAGCGCCGCACGAGATGCAGATCATGTGGCATGGCAGCAGCAGCAAGCCAGCAGCTGATCGAGCAAAGAGGAGGTAAAAAAAAAACTGTATTTGTTTCCCATTATGTCACCATTTAAGAGGAGGTTTCGGAGGAGTGACCGCGTCTCCTTGCGGTGCGTTCAGGAGTAGCAGAGATGCGAAGTGGCTTGCAAGTGAAGCGAGCAGGGGGTTATCCTCTAGTAAGTAAGAGTAATTCAAGAATGAACTCTGTGTTTTGCATACTCACAAGTGTAAACCTGCTTTTTCCCACCCCTATATTTGTTTAATCTAAATTAAGATCTGTAAAAAATCAGGTTCAGCAATTTCAAAACCTGAAATAATTTCTGTTAAACTGAAGTTAAGGTGTTAAAGGATTTCTAGGCCCCTAATGTAAACTACAAGTCATCTGTGTATTTAATGCCTTAATAAAAAGTAACAATAAATTACAATAATGCAATAAGATATGGAAGGATTATTGATAATACATTTTCCTTACCAAAATTACGTCTGTTCATTTGCACTGTTCTTTGCTGTCCCCAAAAATAGGAAGTTTGTTGGAAGGTAACAGGAGCAATGAAGTGTCAAAGAGGAAATGGTATTAGTGGTAACTAAATACAAAAACTGAAAGAAGATTTAGCAAAGCTGGAAAGGCAACGGCATAATGTGACTGTCAAAACATTGCCTGGTTTTGTTAAAGTTACAATGCTGAAATGACTAACTCCCTTTGCGTTGCTGTGTGTGTTGTTTATTTGAGCTTGGTGAACTGCTTATTGCCTGCAGAATAATTGCCAGGAATATGAGAGATTGGTTACCAAATAACAGTTCACATGTGTAATATAAAACAGACAATATCACACACATTAAAGTGAATATTATAGCTGTGGTGGAAATGCATTATAAGTATCTAAGGTATATTTGAAATAACAAGAAAAAAGTCACAATTCAGATACAGTAAAATCTCCTCTAGATAAAAAGAAACAAAAAAGGGCAGCCTTAATCTTATTGCAAAAAGGAAAACATATCTATCATGCAATGATTTCTGGTTGGAAGGGATCACTGTAATTAACTAGAAAGAAAAGTTCAATTGTATTTCCCTAGATCAGATCTACGAAGCAAGTGAAAGGCATAGAATTCAAGAAAAAGAGCTACTGGGTGAACATTTCAATCAGGTACTGAAAACAGAGATCAAATAGAAATAGAATCAAAAGATTAAAATTGGAAAGACATTTCAGGGACAAAGTGGGAACTGGAAGGTTTCTGAGCAGCACTGAACTTTATAGGAAGGGAAAATGAATAAGACAAACTGAATTTTGTGATAGGTGTTATCTTGCTTTTGTAAATACTCAACACCAGCAGTAACTTAAGACACACTGTATTCTGTGTAGTGTGATATATGGGCGGCCGTTCATCCCAGCCAATACCCCCAGGCCGCCAGATGGAGCCCTCCCTGCAGCATGGAGGTGCCCGAATGCCAGCAGGGAATTATGGACGTTGGAGTTTTCCTTTACAGCCCTGCTGGATACCATGGGGGCCGCTAGAAGGCGCTGCAGGGAGGAGCAGAGACTATTTGCCCTACGGCCCGGAAATACGTCCGAGTCACATGGACTAGAGGAATGACGTACTTCCGGGTTGAAGAAAAAGGAGTTTTATCTGACCCGAAAGTGATAAGGAGTCACATGGACTGAAGGATGGGAAACACTTCCGGGTCAGGGACTATAAAAGACTGTGAAAAACACCAGAGTGTTGAGCTGAGCTGGGTGGAAGGGTGGCAACGCATCTGGGAGTGTGGAGGATTATTGATTATTGTATCATTGTGTGAATTTATGAATATTGTGGAGAGGAGGGTGCTTTGTGCACTGATTTGGTTTAATAAAGTCAACTTCTGGACTTTTACCTGGGGTCTGATGTATTGTCCGACGGTTCAAGAGGATGATAGTGCCCTCTATCTGTCACAGTAGTAAATTTGGCTAATTCAATTCGATTTACTTTATTTTTGTTAAGTGCACATCCACTTTTGACTCCCATATATTATTCAGTAACTAAACACATAGTATGGGAAAAAGAAAAGCAATATATACACAATATATTATTGTTGGAAGGTGTTCCAAATCAGAAATTTCCATTATGATTTTAATTTCATTTCAATAGAAAACATCTGAAAATAGTTAAACTGTATGTGACAATGCATCCACCCTGAGGCTGACCATCTTCTACCATGCACACTGAGACAAATAGTTGCAAAGAATTATTAATGGTAATCAGAAACAATTAGTGCATTTAACTACAAATAATATAGGTGAGCAATATGGAACAGCGTCAGCAGCAGCTCAGTAAGATATATTTTATGTTAAAATCATGCACTCTCATTCTTGATTAAAATGCTAAAACAGTTGGAGTTTCTCAAATATTGGTAGGCAAATCATTCTGGAGTCTGAGTGCCTTTTAGCTTGTACCACCTACACTGATTTATTTTCATCATATTAATAAGACCTACATCTTGAGGTCACAATGTACACACTGGAGGATAGGCATTAATAAGTTCTGAAGCTGGGGGTAGGTGCTAAATCTTTATACATAAGAAAGAGGAGTTTAAAATTGTCTGTAAATTTAACTGAGAGCCTGAGAACTGATTTAAGAACTGGAGTTAACACTAGAACTCCCAGAGAGGGGCCATTTGGCCCTATCCCCCTAGCTCTACCAGAGAGGGGCCATTTGGCCCGGTTGTTTTTACCTAATATCCTTAATCACGTGTGAACGGTTGCCATTGTTCTGTAAATGTGGAAATTACATGACACTCTTATCCAGAGCGACTTACAAGGTGCTACTGACTATACAATCAGGGATCACAGTCATCTAGGAGCAATATGTAAGGGGCCATACCAAGGGCGCAACTGGTCTAGAAAAAATTGATTCAAAGATTCCAAAGTTCAAAGCGTTTATTTTCTTAAACAAAAAAATACAAAATAAAAACTACTACCACTAATAGAAAAATATACATTTACATAAATGTGCAACATCTGGTATTTGTGTATGTGTGTGTGTGTGTGTGTGTGTGTGTGTGGGAGTGACCAGTATTTTATCAGTTCATTGATGTGATCTGTTGGCACATATCTGGCACTGCCAGTCAGTCTCCTTCTTGCATTTCCCACAGGTGTACTTGTAGCAGTCCACACAGCGCAAGGTTGCATTATTTTTCTTGCACTGGACGGTCACCTGACACTTGGCCCTTTTCCCTGGGTGTGGTGTGGCAGGTTGTTGCAAAAGCAGCTGCTCCTTGTCCACCATCCTTTCTTGCATAAACCGCTTAGCAAGCTCAGTTGCAAGCTGCGCCATGAAGTCCACCCTTCTCTCCTTCACTCCGGTGCATGCCTGATACAGCACGTGAGCATTCATCACTGCCATGTCGATCATGTTGTAAAACACGGCGACTGGCCATCGCCGTGTTCCTGCGCTTACGGTGTACTGTCGAACCTTCTGGTCCATAATGTCCACGCCGCACTTCATGGTGTTGTAATCAGTGACTGTGTTTGGCTTCCTCTTTCGGTTATCCCCAATCTCAACTATGTTGTGCATGGTGCTGAGGATACAGACGGTTAACACTAGATTTGCATGTACAGGGTGGAAAGGAAAAAAGAAGATTGTGATACTACTAGCCAAGGAACTCCATTGCCAAATGCAGGAACGATGGTCACTGGGTCTGCAAATGCTGCAAACTTAGACTTTGATACAGACAGACAGACTGTGTGAGAAAGTAGCCACTGAGACAAAAGGCAGAAAGATGATGAAGAGATGAACCTGGAACTGAGGGACAGATCACTTTTTTTTACATTTTATTCTGTATGTGTATGAGCATGTCAAAAACCATGGACCACAACTTTACTCATCTTATGACATTTTTATACAAACATACATTGGAGAGTGAATGTTTTCATTCTATTCATTTTATTCTATTACCAACTCTTCATTCTGTTTTCACTCAATTTTGACTTGTGTTTCCATATATTGTGAATGTGTGTCTTTCCTGGCCTGCCTTGGATTTTAGTTACTCTGAGTAAGCAAATGCAAATGTGCCAGGCCTCACAGGTGATGGGTGGTTTGCAGTTCTTGGGGGGAAGGGAAGTGACACATTCCAATGGGCCACCCATTTACAAATGAATGGGAGCTAATTGTCGGTGATTGAGTTTTTAGTTTCAAACCAAGGGGCCATTTGGCCTACCTCTGGTAGGGCTGAGGGGGTCAGGAAAACCTGGGAGTTCTAGTGTTAAATGATCATACTGTAATGACACTGACAAGTTGCATTACCATTACCAGATAGCATTCCATCATGTAAATGAGCAGCTTCAGAGCCAGCTGCAGGAAAGCCTATAAATATGGCAAGCACTAAAAAGTCCATAAAAATTCCAACGTGTGTGGCAACAGCAAGTGGTCTTTGTAAGGACCACGGGCTACCAAAACAGCAATGTAAAAAGCAAAAGATCCATTTGATATTTGGCATTGGCACTACATTGGTGTCATAAGTGGGATGAGGATAAGACTTCTCCTTCAATTTAGTAAGTCCCAGGAACCAAGAGCTATTGAAACCTAAAATGGATATCTGGACATTTCTATGGAGTTGCTGCAGAGTCTCGATGCTGAGTTTTGGAATTTAGAAAGACATTTCCAGCATCGGTACAGGGGGAAGACAGCTATCAGAGTGATACCTCTGCTTTTCCACCACCACTTCTCCATCTGCTAAGTTCTATTGGCCTGGGCATGCATTTTCTGGCAAAGCTTTTGGCTGATGGAGGTAGGAAAAAGTGTGGAAAATCAAGTTGCCAAGTAAGCAGTGTGAAGCAGGGCTGGTGGTAAAATAGCACAGGCAAAAGAGGCAGATCATAGAGGCATTACAGAGCAGACATTGACGGGGAGTTTCAAAACTAAGATCCAGACCTTGAACGCCTATGCCATTTGCAGCATTAGTTTGGTAAAGGAAGGCAGCCAAGAAATACATCTGCAGTTGCACATAAGGAGGTTCGCCCACATATAATGAACAGATCACCACACTGAAGTGCAGTATTAAACACCTTTGCAGCGCTGCAAAATAGGGCTGCAGTGAACATCCCTGTTGCAACACGAAGTACTTAAGACCCCTGCTGATGTTTATTTGTCAACAGCTGCGCAATGGAAACATATCATTTTAAAAGAGTTTACAAAGAGTTGGCACTGACACGTTGCATCAGCCTGGGGATGAGTCAACACCACTATGAGCTGGCATTTTATTATGTAAACAAGCTTCTTCAAACATAAGCTGCTGAACATCCTGTAAAAAGACTGCAAAGTAGCACAAGAATTCCAACTTGTGTGGTAACAGTAAGTGGTCCTTTTAAGGACAGAAAGCTATCTAAACAGAAATGTAAAGAGGAAAGTATCCATTCAGCACTCAGCTGCAGTGCTACAATTCTTTTTAGTTTTGATCATTGCTGCCATGATCTGAATTGACTGTAGACTAGAAAGTGAATGGTTTGAGCAGCTTGTCCATACAGTATCACAATTCTGCTTTTCATGTTCCTTCACCTTAATTTTACAACATTTAAAAATGGGAGAAAGAAGAATGCACATAAGTATAAACTTCTAGATAAATAGCATTTAATTTGCAACAAGAGTGTTCAATACTGACATACTACTTACTTGCTTACTTACTTACCAACATTGTAGTATAATGGATAAAAAATAGAAGTCTAAACTGCCCAAGATGCAAGTGCCGCTTTTGCTACTAATCTAGTCTTTCACCCTGAGCAAGTCACAAACTGCTATGTATCTGTACTTGTAAAATGACTTGGGATGGTGAGTACTATCGAAAGATATTATATAAAATAAAGATTGTACAAGAATGACATTTCGGGAAAAGATTAGAATAACATTTACAAAATATTTTTTTAATCTCAGGTTTTACTTAGAATTAGTGAACAAAGTTTATGATATAACAGAACTCAATGGTGGCCAGTAGTATATAATGGCAAAGAATGTGAAAAATATCCATTGAAGATCTATCTCTCTCCCTCACTCATTGGTGAAGAGTCCTGTGTTCGATTCTCATCTTCATTCATTGGTGAAGGGTCTTATCTTAAATTCAAAAGCACTGTATTATGGGACTGCAACACCTATTTATGATATACATTGATTTATCTGGAAGTTGCCATTAGTAATATTTCAGCAAAAAAATCCATGCGTGTTGCAAGTTTTGAGCATGCGACTGGATTATGTGACACGAGTAACCTGAGATTTTTTTCCACAGATTTTTTCAACATTGTTAGCCATCGTACAGCAGTGGTCACCATCAGGTTCAATTATACCATAAACATTTTTCTCTGATCCTGATAAAACCTACAGTCTTTCCTTTATGAATTCCAACTAGATTACTGAGCAAATGAGAAACTGTAGCTTTAAATATAGCCAGTACATCTGTATTATTAGACTATTAGCTAAAAAAGTACATATTCAGTTCTGAATGGTTCTAGGAATTATACACTACTTTCAAACTTACCATTTCTTTCAAAGGTTTTTGAGACATATCTTAATAATGACAACAAAAAAAAAGCAAAGCAGACACACAGTTTAGTGTCAGACTCTCTAATTAGTAAATAAAGGATTAAATAACCTGGAAAAACAGAATGAAAATCTTGATTAATATATTGTTTAAAAAATTATCCTCATATAAGTGCTTAGTACAGTTTAATAATAAAAAAAATTAGGTTGTAATTTCTACATTGACCCTAAAACACAGAAACAGGGAGATAACCTCTCACTTAATTAGGCTAGGAGTCCAATTTAAAAACAGAAGTTGGTTGGAAGAAAAACCTACAGGAGCAGTGGGTCCCCAGGTCTAAATATGGGAGCCAATGCTCTAGACTGCAATATTTTAATCCTGTCTTCAGTTAGGTATGGTGTCCCTTGGGCTCAGTACTGAGACAGGTTCTTTTTCTTGTTCATTTTTTGCAAGTAGGAGATGTAATTCAGAGCCATCATATTTTCATCTGCATACTGATGGCAGCGTTTTTATCATCTATTTATCAAATACAGTAAGGATCATATCTGTAAACTAAAAAATGTGGGCATATTACTATTTCTTAAGACACTGGCATTGGCTTCCTGGAAAGTTTAGAGATTAATTTAAAATAGTTCTTTTCTACCTTTAATATCAAGTTGTGAATTAAGGTCATTTCAGATGTCACATGATTAATAATACTAACAGGAGAGGCACAGCTACAGGGATTATATTGATCTGCCTGCCAATATTAGTGAGGTCCTAATGGTGTCAACACTTCAGTGAAAGGTAAAGACCCAGATGCTTTATATAGAGTAATTTTGTTTGAGCCATTGAAATTCTTTGCATTTCTTTTTTTTTTAATTGTAAATATTTTTTGGTTTGCTTTTGTTGGTTTCCTTTCATGGCAATTGGTGTCTTGCCCATTTTGACCACATTATCTCTTCTGGTTTCAGATGGAAACTTCGAATGGATGTCTTATCACAAATATTGAAGCCACTGTGTCATTGATGATGTTCTTCCATGACCACTCAGTGATTCTGGGGTTAGAGGGCTAAAACTTGTCGGTGGGCACATAGGTGGCTGGTAAGGCCAATCTGTTCCCTGAACAACATCTGTCAGTATGGGCAAGGAATTGTAGGAGCATAATGGGGATCTGATATACAATCCTTCCTTGACTTTCTTCGCTGTTTGGCAGTTAGTGTTCGCCTGGCCTCACAGGTGGCAACACCTTTGTGAATGGAGACACGGCATCTAAAGTTGTCCTCAGCGTGTTGTTCTCATGATACTAGGTCTATGCCGAATGTGTTTGTTTGATCTCCTTGGGGGTGCTTTCCATGCTGGAGCTCACCAGAGAAATGTTTCTTGGCCCGGTGGTGGCCTGGCATATGAACCAAATGACCTGCCCATTGCAGGTGTGACTTCTTCAAGATGGTATGAATGCTGGGCACTCCTGCACTTCGGTGTCAGGGATTCTGTCCTGCCACTTGATGGCTAGGAGTTTCCTAAGGCAAGTGGTGTGGAACTGGTTCACTTTCCTAGTGTGGAATTGGTAAATTATCCACATTTTGCAGACATAGAGGTGCACAGGGAGTATGATTGCCAGGGAGACATTCAACTTTGTCTGAAGACTGATGACCCTTCTGTTCCATACTGCCAAAGGCAGAACTGGCCTTTGTAATTCTCGTGTTTATTTCATCACCAATGTCTACATTTAGGGACAGAGTGCTGCCAAGATATGTAAAGTTGTCAATTGTGTTTAGTTTATGGGCATACACTATTATGTTTGGCTCAGTGTATGACTTTCCTGGAGCTGGCTAAAACATGACCACTGTATTTATAGTTTATGATCGTGTGACCAAAGTTTGAGTAGGCCATCACAAATTGGTAAATACTATGTTGTATGTCAGCTTCTGAAGCAGCAATGAGGGCACAGTCATCGGCAAAAAGGAAATCTCTAATATATGCTGTCTTAACCTTTGTCTTCGCTTTTTGCCTCCTGAGGTTAAACGCTTTGCCACCAAATCTGTGTCTGATATCAATGCCTACACTATTGTGTGTAAGACATCACACACGCTGTTAAATTCTTCTTGGTGTCGTAGGTCTTAAATCTAATGAAACACCAATTGAGAGAAGGGGGCCCACCTGATGACCACTTGTGAGGCAGATAGTCAGCCAAGTCACAAAGCCACTGAAAGCAGTGGCAGTTCTGTTAGGATATGGTTGGGAGGGGTTCCTAAGAGTCACCTGTTTGGTGCAACACACTTTGTGATTAAATGTATTGTTAGTTAATATAAAATGGCATTTCAACTATTTCTGTGTTTTTTTGCATACAATTTTATGTTTCATCTTTGATATACTGTAATATACAGTATATCAGGCTCCTTATTTGTGCTTTATAAGAAGAAACAGAAACCTCTGATAAAGTTGATATATAAGCATTTACCAATATATAATAAATATCCTATTTCAATACTGCTTTATCATATAAGGTCTTATGATGACCCTACTTTTTACTTTTACACTCTTAATGGTATAGACCTTAATAAAATGTCTAAAATCCTGTACACTTACTACTCTCTGATCATGTACTTTAGCACTTCCTCCCTCTTTCCTTTCTACATCTGTAACCTCAGGCAGTTAAACAGAGTAAATAAACAGGCAGCAGTTAAGTTGCATATTTAATTATGTATTATTGACACAAATGCCCAAAATATTAAGGAAGCAGAATATTGGCAAACCATACCCTTACAGCCTAAGTAGCAGATCATCTTGTGTCCAAAGCCAGCTTTTGTCTTATCTTCAGTCTAGCTTGCTTTGCTACCAGAGACCACATGTTGTCTCAATATGGCTGCTGAGATAGGGTTGTCTTCATCACGGTCTTTTATTGGCGAGATGATGAGAGAGAGGAGTAAAGGCAAGGTGGCTGACTTTATATAATTCTTAAACCAATGGGGTATCATAGTACAGAATGACCTCAAATTCAGATCCAATCATACACAGCCATGCTTTAGACCAATAGAATTATTTTTCTAATCCCTTCTTGACCAGTTACCAATGAAAGCTCTCAGGTACAGCTCATCCCCCAGATGCTTTGTTTAGTCTGATTATGGCCTTCCTGCGGTGATTGACTTAGAGTTTCCAAGTCCAAACACAAACAACCTTGTCAAGCTGGTCTGATGCCCCATTCCCCTCAAAATAAAATTCACATCCCGTCAGTGCTAAAGACTGGGGTAGGTTAGGTAAACATCAAAGCACTGCAATTCGCATCAATGAAGTTAAACATGCCTCTTGAAACAGTGATATTATATTATGTCTAGCTTTCAAATAAAGACATGTAAAATATTTTTCAAATTATATGCTAGAAATCAACTGACCTTTTCTGGTCATCAAGACACAACATCCAATACAAAAGTCTCTCTTGATATGGCCATAAACGGCATGTATTGAGTGAAGCTCCTGTGGCTTATACCTAGTGTCCATATGTAAACTTTAAACATTTGTAGTAACACTTTTGAATATTGTATTATACAATTAGAGCATTTGAATGTGTACTTAGCCAAATGTAGACATGCATTTACAATATTATAAAATACATCATTATTTGTTACTAAGGTGACACAAAAATAAGAATCCATCTAAATTAAAATTAAACAATAAAATTGTTCATTGAAAACTGCATCTACTTTAGACAGAAAAACTTGCCAATTAACTAAATATTAGTGCTAAGAAAAACTGGCATCAACTGTACAAAAGAAGAAAGCCAAGATAAATTACATACAGTGAAATAAAAATTGCAATATCGTTCACTACCTTGTGAGCCTTTTCATTCTTTTGAATAAAACAAATACTTTTCAGCTCAGTATTCTCTTCCTTTGCAGATCTTTTTTCTTTTGTCAGAATTTTCAAAGTTCTCTGTCAGCTAGAAATCGTCAGGGGCGTAGCCAGGAATTAATTTCAGAGGGAGATGAGAAACTACATGAATCATAATCCTATAAAACTATAATAAAATATATTTCAGATGGAGATCAACCCCCATCCCCCGGCTACGCTTATGTGCCTTGGGCACTCAATTCCCATTTTCCCAAAATTTTCATTGGCAGTCATGTGAAATAATCTCCACCCACACAATTAACTGCTGGCCCTTACTTAAAGTACTTGTTCTGTAAAATCACTTTGTGATTTATTTAGACATCCTGCGATAAATCAGCAACTAAGAGTTTGCTTCATTCCTTTTAAAATGGTGTAGTTTTGTTAATTGATTAATGATTTCTGTTCAGATGCAAAACAGTATGTTTTTTGAAACATGAAACATTAATACAACCAAGGTGGACTTCAAATTCTCCTGGTAAACACAGAAAGAAACCAGAAGAGGTCCTACTGATCAACATGCATCAAACGTTTCTCACATCTGCAGAATTATCTAGCCGCCATGTTCCCTGTTTGTGAAACAGGTGTCAGAGGTGGCTGGGGTGGTGACCCGGCCGGGACACCCAGGAGGACCGGAGGAGGGCTTGCGCCTTCCCCAGACCATCTGGGGTGACTGCCCTGGTTCCTTTGGGGGCCACCAAGCCCCACAGTCTCAGCTCTCAATAGCCACTTTCTTCTTCTCACACAAATCACACTTGGGCCTCTCCTCGCCTCCTCTGCACCAACCTTGTCTTCCTCCTCACCCGACTCCGGCCTTGATTGCAGGGCGGTGGCTCCTTAAATAGGTGGCTGATTGCTGACCGCACCCAGCCACCTGTGACACAGGATATGTGTGGAGTCTACATTGAGCTTATAATTTCAAAGATAATGTTTTTCTGCTTGAAATTCCTAATAGCTAATGTGCTGAATTGTTAACTATAAGGCTGCCATTTAATTCAATCAATAATTTAAAGTGCAATGCTTAAGATGGCAATGCTCAAAATCTAGGATTATGTTATCTATACTAATAAAAGGCAAAGCCCTCACTCACTCACTCACTCATTCACTCACTCACACACTCACTCACTCACTCACTGACTCATCACTAATTCTCCAACTTCCCGTGTAGGTAGAAGGCTGAAATTTGGCAGGCTCATTCCTTACAGCTTACTTACAAAAGTTGGGCAGGTTTCATTTCGAAATTCTACGCCTAATGGTCATAACTGGAAGGTATTTTTCTCCATTAACTGTAATGGAGTTGAGCTGGAATGACGTGGGGGGGCGGAGTTTTGTGTGACATCATCACGCCTCCCACGTAATCACGTGAACTGACTGTCAACGCAGTGTGTAGAAAACCAGGAAGACCTCCAAAAAGCGCTTAAGAAAATATGCATTTTATAATTGAGAAGGCAGCGAAACAATAAGAAGTGAGCGAGTGACATATACTACCATATTCATGAGTGCTGCCAGCTCGGAAAGAAAGCAAGGTGTAAACCTAAACTTTAAATTAAGTTCATAGACAGGCTACCGCTGGCGTTTCACATGCCCACAGGTAATGCGGGATACAAGTTTAATGAGAGGACGCAGGATATAAACGAGTTTTGATCACTTTGTAACTAAGTTAAAATTGTAGGTGAAGGGGTGTGCTTATGCAAATTCGAGACTGTGTTTGTGGGGGATTGACAGTTAAGGCGGGTGGGGGAGTTACGTCATCATCTCCCTCCCATTCATCTCATTTCGCTCTGAGCTGAGCTCAGTGGCTAACGCGTCTTCAAGCAACTTCAGACTGCCACCAAATACTCACAGAAAAATCCACAAGTTAATACACACGCTTTCTCTAGAGTTTCTCCACACTGAATCCTCCAGGCACTACTTACAAAAGGTTACATTGACAATCGTTACGTTATTTTTAAAATCTTTCCTTTCTTAGCACAAGCACAGCTGTGAAGCTTCATGCATGTGCTCCATAACGCGCTTAAAAATAATGCATTTAATCACACTTTGCATTACAAGCAAAGGGGAGCTTTTGTCAATGCATGATTTCCTGGTACACCGATTACATTGATCAGCATCACGATTCATTTTACCCTCGCACCACCTTAGTTTGAGAAGAAGTATGAAAAATATGAGGTTAACACAGAAAAACAGATCACCAATTCAAGCTTTATGAATAATCGATTCGCCATCAATAATTGTTTTGGTAAAGCCATCCTCCTTCCATTTTATAATTTTTCCGCCACTAGCCATGATTAAATGAACGGTAAAAAGTAAGAGCAAAGCGAGGGTGACTTATTTAGGCAGGCATATATATGACAGCAACACTCATGACAATGTCAATCATGTTACGTTATTATTAAAATGTTTCCTTTTCTTTTCATTACTTCTTTAACACACTACTTCTCCGCTGCAGGCGCTGGTATTTTGCTATATATATATATATATGAATGACCTCCAAAGAATTCTGAGACTTTTGATATCATGAACGTGTCTGCAAAACTGGGGTCTCCTGCCCAGCAAAAGTCGAGCAGCCAGCGCGTGCATAGCTGTGCCGCCTTTGAGACGCTGACTGCGCTTCTGCCTTAAGTCAAAGTGAGCACTTTTATTTTTTTCATCCTCCCCCTGCGCTTATAGCCCAGACAAGTGCAAACACGGGACCCCTTTTCTACACCACGGCAAAATAATATTAAGGCGATTCACACTTTCTTTTGCACGATATACGATTATCAGGTCCTCACCTCAATTATGAAGACACGCGACACGAGTGGAGGACTGACAGTGCCATCACAGCCGATTAATGGCGGGACGTCTCACCAGTCTACACAAGACCCACCGCGACTGTCCCCAAAAGGTGATCATAACGTCAGCGAACACATCTCTCTATACTATATAAAAGAAAAGGCAACTTTCCTTTCTTTACACCTTTTTTCCTTTTATCCCAAACCAAAGCCTTTCTCTCTTAACACTGCAGAGGACACAAAACTAATTTTCTTTAAATGCCGGTAAGGCACATTACCAGAGGCACAAATTTGAACGTTCACATAGAAAATGTAATTTCAATGTACCTGTACTTCTTAAAACGTTAATGTTTTACTGTTTAATAACTTATAGACTATAATTTATTATTTTTCCCTTGCACTCAGTGACCAAACCTATACACACACATATAGACACATACAAACATACACACAAGTATATGTATGTGTATATATATACACACACACATACATACATACATACATACACACATATATATAATTTGTGTGTGTGTATGTATGTATGTGTGTGTATATATGATGTAGATAGGTATGTATGTATATATATATATGTGTATATGTAGATATGTATATAGATATGTAGATATGAAGATATGTATGTGTATATATATATATATATATATATATGTATGTATGTGTGTGTGTGTGTGTGTATATATATGACAGCAGCAATCCAAGCTGTGAGAAAACAGTAAAAAGGAGGCGTGTCAGACGTCGTGGTACATTTTCTGATGCAGCTGTAAAACAACTTGACGCTGCCGCCAAATACACAAAACAATTACTTTGACAATCATGTTACATTGTTTTTAAAATGTTTCCTTTTCTTTTTCATAACTTCTTTAACACATGACATCGCTGTGAAGCGCGGGTATTTTGCTATATATATATATATCACAGCGACACTCATAACAGTGACAAAACAATTACATTGACAATCATGTTACGTTATTTTCAAAATGTTTCCTTTTCTTTTTCGTACCTTCTTTAACACACTACTTCTCCGCTGCGAAGCGCGGGTATTCTGCTAGTTTATACTATAAACTTACAGTTTGTCTAGTTTCTTTGAAGAGCAGTGGTTAAATAAATTAAATATGTATGTGTTTAAGCAGATGTTCCAACCTCAGTATCTGGAACTGAAGGAGAAATGTTACTTCATGTTAAACTGTAGACTCTTCATTATAAAGGTCATTAATTGGAATTTAGCTGGATAAGGAGAATTATTAACCCAGGACAGACTAATAGAAAAGAAAAGTGTCTTTAACTGAGAGTTATACACTGATTAACACAATTGCTATGAATTGTGTTATATGAGAATTATAAATTCATATGCATTCATAACTGTCTCAGTTCAGCCTTAAAACCTGCTTAAGGAACAGTGCCTGGCTCCTTGATACCTCGGTATAATTAAAGGAACCTTTCAAACATCCAAAGCTTCAAATGATATTTTGATAAATAGAAAATTCCTTAGCAGAACAAATACTAAATTCACAAAATGTATGATACTATTCTCAAGTCTGTGGATTTCATTTGTAGTCACATTGGCTTATGACAGTCCTTTGGCTTTACATTGCCAATGTATTCTAGAAAAACAATGAAAATGTTGACACTTTGTAAATTCACTTTACCAAAAATGCTAAATGTGTGTTGATATATGTAGATATATTTATCTAGTTTTACATATACATTTGTGGGTTGTTTAATCCCATTTATAGAGAGGTGTAAGGGGTATTTTATGACAATATAAATTTATATGCGGAAGGAGTATTATCAGCAACTTTTGAATTAGTTCTTCTTAACGGAGGTAAAGCAGAAAACACAACAGAAATATATTCACTGTATAAATATTTAAACCTTTTAAAAACCACAGGGAATTGCCACTGCAATTTAATTTAACAAGAACACCTTATCAGAAATATTTAATTAACCTTTGTGCAGTTAAATTTGTGTGTTTTTTTATTATTTTATGAATCATATTACAATAAACGAGGCACAGAACAATTAAGAATTCAGTGAATATTCCCCATATGGTTATGCTACACATCAAATCAATATCACCAGCAGTCCCCTACCCAATTGGGATGTCTACGAATGATGAAAAAAACATCACACAATAGTCCTTCATAACTGTTGAGTTATCAAAAGCTTAACAGAGGCTTAAGCTTGTTTTTTTAGTATAGCATTAATGCATTCTAACAGGAATGGCCAAAAAGATGTACATAACGTGTAATGAAAATTATCAATGCCAGTACTACTTAGTCTGATTATGCTTCTTCAAAGTTATTTTTTTTTTAGAAAAAATAAGTTTGTTTGTGTAATATTAAGTATAACCCTAATAATCTCATTTTATTCATGTTGTTTGAATCTGTATCTCCTGATAATCAACCCAGCTACATAAAAGACAAACAAGTGACTTAGCCTACTAAGCTAGAATAATATTGTTACAGCAAGGGATGCAAAATTCTTCACTCACTCAGAATATGGAACCAATGTAGGAAGTATTTTAAGATAGAGAAGCTTTTATCTGTGGTACCTCTGAATGATCACCACCTTCTTCCACCCTCTCAAATGTATCCATCCATCCATCCATCCATCCTCTTCCGCTTATCCGAGGTCGGGTCGCGGGGGCAGCAGCTTAAGCAGAGAGGCCCAGACTTCCCTCTCCCCGCCACTTCTTCCAGCTCTTCCGGAGAATCCCATGCTCCCAGGCCAGCCGGAGACATAGTCCCTCCAGCGTGTCCTGGGTCTTCCCCGGGGCCTCCTCCTGGTTGGACGTGCCCGGAACACCTCACCAGGGAGGCGTCCAGGAGGCATCCTGATCAGATGCCCGAGCCACCTCATCTGACTCCTCTCGATGCGGAGGAGCAGTGGCTCTACCTGAGCCCCTCCCGGATGACTGAGCTTCTCACCCTATCTTTAAGGGAAAGCCCAGACACCCTGCGGAGGAAACTCATTTCAGCCGCTTGTATTCGCGATCTCGCTTTTTCGTCACTACCCATAGCTCATGACCATAGGTGAGGGTAGGAGCGTAGATCGACTGGTAAATTGAGAGCTTTGCCTTACGGCTCAGCTCCTTTTTCACCACGACAGACCGATGCAGAGCCCATCACTGCGGATGCGCGCACCGATCCGCCTGTCGATCTCACGCCCATTCTTCCCTCACTCGTGAACAAGACCCCGAGATACTTGAACTCCTCCACTTGGGGCAGGATCTCTCCCCCAACCCTGAGAGGGCACTCCACCCTTTTCCGCTGAGGACCATGCTCTCGGATTTGGAGGTGCTGATTCTCATCCCAGCCGCTTCACACTCAGCTGTAACCGATCCAGAGAGAGCTGAAGATCACGGCCTGATGAAGCAAACAGGACAACATCATCTGCAAAAGCAGTGACCCAATCCTGAGTCCACCAAACCGACCCCTTCAACACCCTGGTTGCGCTTAGAAATTCTGTCCATAAAAGTTATGAACAGAATCGGTGACAAAGGGCAGCCCTGGCGGAGTCCAACTCTCACTGGAAACGGGCTCGACTTACTGCCGCAATGCGGACCAAGCTCTGACACCGTTGTACAGAGACCAACAGCTCTTATCAGGGGTCCGTACCCCATACTCCCGAGCACCCCCACAGGATTCCCGAGGGACACGGTCGAATGCCTTTCCAAGTCCACAAAACACATGTAGACCGGTCGGGCAAACTCCCATGCACCCTCCAGGACTCTGCTAAGGGTGAAGAGCTGGTCCACTGTTCCGCACCAGGACTAAAACCACACTGTTCCTCCTGAATCCGAGGTTCACTATCCGACGGACCCTCCTCTCCAGAACCCCTAATAGACTTTTCCAGGGAGGCTGAGGAGTGTGATCCCTCTATAGTTGGAACACACCCTCCGTCCCCTTTTAAAGAGGGGACCACCACCCCGTCTGCCAATCCAGAGGCACTGTCCCGATGTCCATGCGATGTTGCAGAGACGTCAACCAAGACAGTCCTACAACATCCAGAGCCTTAAGGAACTCCGGCGATCTCATCCACCCCGGGCCCTGCCACCAAGGAGTTTTTGACCACCTCGGTGACTTCAGTCCCAGAGATGGGAGAGCCCACCTCAGAGTCCCCAGGCTCTGCTTCCTCATTGGAAGGCATGTTAGTGGGATTGAGGAGGTCTTCAAGTACTCCTCCCACCACCCATAACGCCCGAAGTCGAGGTCAGCAGCGCACCATCCCCACCATATACGGTGTTGACACTGCACTGCTTCCCTCCTGAGACGCCGGACGGTGGACCAGAATCTCCTCGGCCGTCCAAAGTCGCTCTCCATGGCCTCCAAACTCCTCCCATGCCCGAGTTTTTGCCTCAGCAACAACCGGCCGCGCTCCGCTTGGCCTGCCGGTACCTATCAGCTGCCTCCAGAGACCCACAGGACAAAAAGTCCTATAGGACTCCTTCTTCAGCTTGACGGCATCCTCACCGCGGTGTCCACCAACGGGTTCGGGATTGCCGCCATGACAGGCACCACCACCTTGCGCCACAGCTCCGTCAGCCGCCTCAACAATAGAGGCACGGAACATGGCCCATTCGACTCAATGTCCCCACCTCCCTCGGACGGGTTGAAGTTCTGCCGGAGGTGGGAGTTGAAGCTACTTCTGACAGGGGACTCTGCCAGCCGTTCCCAGCAGACCCTCACAACACGCTTGGGCCTACCAGGTCTGACCGCATCTTCCCCACCATCGGCCAACTCACCACCAGGTGGTGATCAGTTGACAGCTCCGCCTCTCTTCACCCGAGTGTCCAAGACATATGGCCGCAAGTCCACGACACACCACAAAGTCGATCATCGACCTGAGGCCTAGGGTGTCCTGGTGCCAAGTGCACATATGAACACCCTTATGCTTGAACATGGTGTTCGTTATGGACAATCCATGACGAGCACAGAAGTCCAATAACAAAACACCGCCGGGTTCAGATCGGGGCCATTCCTCCCAATCACGCCCTTCCAGGTCTCACTGTCATTGCCCACGTGAGCATTGAAGTCTCCCAGCAAAACGAGGGAATCCCCAGAAGGTATGCCCTCTAGCAACCCTCCAGAGACTCCAAAAAGGGTGGATACTCCAAACTGCTGTTCGGCGCATATGCACAAACAACAGTCAGGACCCTTCCCCACCCGGCGGAGGGAGGCCACCCTCTCGCCCACCGGGTAAACCCCAATGCACAGGCTCCAAGTCGGGGCAATAAGTATGCCCACACCTGCTCGGCGCCTCACCGGGGTCAACTCCAGAGTGGTAGAGAGTCCAGCCCCTCTCAAGGAGATTGGTTCCAGAGTCCAAGCTGTGCGTCGAGGTGAGTCCGACTATATCTAGCCGAACCTCTCACCTCGCACTAGCTCAGGCTCCTTCCCTTCAGAGAGGTGACATTCCACGCCCCAAGAGCCAGTTTCTGTAGCCGAGGATCAGACCGCCAAGGTCCCCGCCTTCGGCCACCACCCAACTCACACTGCACCCAACCTCCTTGGCCCCTCCCATAGGTGGTGAGCCCATGGGAGGAGGACCCACGCTACCTCTTCGGCTGTGCCCGCCGAGCCCCATGGGTGCAGGCCCGCCACCAGGCGCCGCCATGAGCCCCACCTCCAGGCCTGGCTCCAGAGGGGGCCCGTGACCAGCGTCCGGCAAGGGAAAACGTTGTCCAAAGTTTTTGCTCTTCATCAGAGGTTTGTTGAACCGCTCTTTGTCTCATCCCTCACCTAGGACCAGTTTGCCTTGGTGGCCTACCAGGCATAAAGCCCCGGACAACATAGCTCCTAGGACCATTGGGACACACAAACCCCTCCACCACGATAAGGTGACGGTTCAAGGAGGAGCCTCTCAAATGTATGCGGTATGGAAAACATTCTAAATTAAATTGTCTGTACATAGACGTCTTCACATCTTATGAACAATTACACTCCAAATTTAACTTTCCAGCAACACATTTCTTTCAGTACCTTTAAATTAGAAACTTTGTTAAACAAAACCTACAGTACGTCTATGCCAGAAAAAATATTAATCAGTCTTGAGGACTCAGACAGCATTTCTGTAATATATAAAAACATTTTATAGTTCCTCCCTTTCGATCCAAAAGGACAATGGGAAAAGGATCTCTTTCAACATCTCAGAAAATGAATAGAAAGTAGCAATGCAGAGAATTCACACAAGCTCCATATGCGCAAAGCATACAATTACTCAACTTAAACTTATATATCAAGCGCATCTCTCTTGTTTAAAATTATCCAAAATATTTCTAGTGCAAGATCCAACCTGTGAACGTTGCAATCAGGTTCCAGCCTCATTGGGCCATATGTTTTGGGCCTGCACCAAATTAACATAATTTTGGACCAAAATCTATCAGACAGCCTTGGTGTCACAATCCCTTCTAAACCACTAACAGCTGTGTTTGGTATACTTCCGGATGGCTTAAAGTGGAGAAGGACAAACAAACTGTAATTGCCTTTACTATTTTACTACACTATTGACACATAGACTTATCTTGCTCAACTGGAAGAATCCTAACTCTCCTATTTTAAGTCAGTGGGTAACTAATGTTATTTACTATTTGAAATTGGAAAAAATCTAATTCTCACATAGAGGATCTGTATAAGTTTTCAAAACCTAGCAGGGTCTAATCAATAACGTTTTAGAATAAGCATTTAAATTGAGGAAGCAGATTTTCTCTCCTCTTTTTTATTCTATTTATTTTTATTAATTTATTAATTTATCTATATACTTACTTTTACTAGTTTAAAGTTTTACTCTGCCGACCAAGCTCTCTTCCTCATGGGTGGGGGTTTATTTTGTTTCAAATCGAGTTTTGTTAAACTTGACTTGCATGTATGGAATGTTATTTGATTTTAATAAAATCAATAAAATGACCAAAAAAAGGGATGCAAAATGGTCTCTTGCTTCCTTGGTCATTTATGTCACTTCACTCCTTCCCACTCTTCCACTTACAGTATGAGCTAAGTGACTATGAAGGAGTTTTTCAGACATTGACATCCATCAATCTCACATAGTACTTTTTGATCTTATTTTTTGGTTTTAAATTACAGGGTCAAGGGGATGTTAGAGTTAATCCCTTCAACATCAAACATCAATAGTCCATTGTGGAGCAATCTCACAAAAGCAACAATACAGTTCCAATCTGGAATTCCTGTCAATGAAATATGTGTAATAAAACAGCATGCCCAGATAAAAAACCTACAGTACACGCATGATAGAATGTGCAAAGTGCAATGCATGCAGTAAGTGTTGCAAAAATCAAACCCAATTCCTTGGTACTGTGAGGTTGTAACACTAACCATTGTACCACCAGGCCACCTGAAAGAACAAATGAAGTTGTTGTATTATCATCCTGAAACAAAGGCTGAGATTGCAATTTAGGCACCTTGTCGGGAAACCAGAAAATAATTAAGGTAAAAGAAAAGGGATAGATGGAACTCTTTAATAATCTCCATTGTGCCGTAAAACAAAGTTTATATATGTGCACATACTGTGCATTTACTAAGCTAGTTGATTGCACAATTAATACATGCTGGGTTAAGCTTTGGCTCCTAAACAAACGCTTGACTGGAATAGATAAATTCATTTCAATATGGATGGAAGGATGAGCACATGAAATTCTAACCCTTTAAGCCAGTAAAGCATAATTACAGATTTTTAGTATTATAATGTAAGTCATAATAACCTGTTCTGGACCATCCAGGTTTAGAAAATGAACTAATGGATATGTAAAATATAAAGGTAGTGTTTATAAAATCATATTTAAATTCTTAGATTAATTCTGTTTGCACTAAAAATATTTTAGGTATGCTGATTGGACTATTACAAACTAATTAAAAGAAAATGATCTTGTCTCATGATTATTTATAATAAAATGACTATTTACTTACTTGGAAAACCTTTTACACAGGCCATTGCCATCATTTGAAATTTATTAATTTAGACCTGATGGAACATCTGTTCAGACGTCAGTGACTGCTAGTCTGGGTGAAAAGAAGGCTTGCTGATGTATATTTTTGTTAGCAGTAGCCTTCTGACCGAAAGGATGTCTTTTAAGCAATACAGGAATTTAATTGGCAACATATTGCTAGCAGTTTAGGTATTTAAATTGTCTCTAACATGCAGCATGAAGCCTAAAGCCGGCCTCCCACCTCTGCGTCTATTACTAAGAGACAACAGCAAAAGCAGTATGCAGGCTTGTGCTAAAAATAGTTTAGAATCACATTAGTGAAAAGTGTATGATATCTGCTTTCATGCCCATTTAAAATACTGGTTAGAAAGTGTCCATGACTTTATTGTTGTACATTTCCAGCGTTCTTCTTTCTGAAAATAATATTCTTAAATTTATTTTTGATTCTTTGTAGTTTGCACTATAACACCTTATGTTTATGGGTTGGAGGGTGAATCTAAGAGTGCATCAGAGAAGGCAAGAATCCACACAGAGATACTCCTTGTTGCTGCAAGTTGTAGCTTGGCTGAAATGCAGTAATAGCCTTATTTGTATATCATTGACATGCTGGAATTCTAGACTGTATGCATGTGTTTTTGTGCTGTTTTCTTATTTTTTTTTATTAATTATTATTCCAATTAATTCTGTCTTTTTTTTTTTTTTTTGTTATGTTTTGGTGCTCATTGCCTAATGTGTCAGCGACATTATTGAGTTTGTTAATAATATCTTAGATGTGGCAATCCCATCCATGCAAAGATATATGCACATAATGTCCCATGTGCCATCTAATATAAAACCTCTTACACTTTTTGAGTAAGTCAATCAAGGGAAGATGTTTCTTGTTAAGAGCAAGACACACACAAACACCCACATTATATATATTTAAAATTTATACTATTGATGAGAAGTTTTTCAAGAGGTGATTCCACCAATATAAATAAGAAAATGTCACTGATATATGGGGAAAAGTACAAATTGATGCTTTTGTAATAGTTGGAAAGGGAAACCAAGAAAACTTCAGTTTTGAAAAGAAATGCTAATAAATGCAAACTAAAAACTGTTCAAAAATGTCCTGCATTTAGTGAAATAAAAAAGAAATGGGGAAGTATGGGGAAAAAGCAGAAAATTAGGGTGCTTAATGTTAGGAAAAGCATCGCTTTTTGAGGTATTTTATTTTGCTGAGCTATTTTGCACCTTTTTGGGGTTTCACTCGATTCAAATTATACATTGGTGTAAGGGAAAAGAAAAAAGTGCATGAAACAGCCTGACTTCATTTGTACCAGCTAACTTTATATTAGAAATTTAGATCATATGTACAATTTCACTTTGTGTTTGTTCATCAGATAACAGATTACATATAAGAAGTTTTATTTCTTTTATCCAGGGGCCTCATGTATAAACGGTGCTTATGCACAGAAATGTTGTGTATGAACGTTTCCACGTTCAAATCGCAATGTATAAAACCTAAACTTGGCATAAAGCCATGCACATTTTCATGGTAGCTCATACCTTGTCATACGCAAGTTCTCCGCTTGGTTTTACAGACTGGCAGCATACAGCATCAAAGCAGTGCTATTGTTCCTGTGCGGTTTATCTTTCTTTTTCAGATTCACATTACTGAAATTTATAAATACACTGAAATTAACACACGTGTTGTTTATTAGTTTAATGCACCTGATTGTAATTAATCTGTAACAATATAATGGTCCACAGAATGGTCAAACTATTCTAAATACCATAGCTGCTTTAGCGTTGCTACTCTCACTGCACCATTTTCTTCTTCTTTCAACTGCTCCCGTTAGGGGTTGCCACAGTGGATCATCTTTTTCCATATTACTCTCACTGCACCACTCGGAGCAGCTGATTGGAAACAGAATCATTGGTATACAGCATCAAGCACACGCTGCCTCAGCCATGCTTCCTATCTGAACTGCTTCTCACACGCCAAACGGTTCGAAACCTTTCCAGTATGGACCTCGCGGTCCAGAAACAGTTTCATCCCAAGAACTCTAAATGCACTCTATCAGTCCATCAACTGCTCCTTGTAGAACTGTTTGTACTTATAAGTACAATTATTTCACTGTAAACTTGCGATACAGTTATAATATTGCACAACCTGAGCCACTTTATAAAGCACATATTTACATATGATGACAATATCATTTTTAAGATGAAATGCATCAAAATATCCATCCATCCATCCATTTTCCAACCCATTGAATCCGAACACAAGGTCACAGGGGTCTGCTGGAGCCAATCCCAGCCAACACAGGGCTCAAGGCAGGAACCAATCCCGGGCAGGGTGCCAACCCACCTCAGGGCATCAAAATATGTTTATTATATTATACAGATAAAACTTTAAATTCGTTTAAATAATCTATATTGTTAAAAATTTAAAGGGCACGGTGTCGCTACGCTAGCAAGGATCTGGTGCTCCGTTCACGGATTGCTCCTGCCTCGCACTGTATGCTTCACTGGGACTGGCGTGAAGTATAGAATAAATTAAACATGTACTACAAAGATATTTCAATGTTCCTTATAAGCTTACAGATGGCTTAACGTCTATTACAGAGCTGATTGTGTGGTGATTGGGTATTTGGAGAAAGAAAAGAAAGGACAGGAATTAGAGGTTAGTACGTACTGCTGCAATAAATTATTTTATCGAAGGTCGCGTACAATCACTGCGCCACCATGTTCCCATGCTTAATAACATGCTTTAACTCCTATCACCATAAAAATGATATCACGTATATATCTCAGTATTTTAGTTATTCAGAGAGCTGTAATATCAGGAATGTGGATTCTGTGTCCTGTCAGAGGAAGTGAAAGCCAGTTTAAGAAGCACGTAGTGATTCACACACATAGAGCACATAGAAGATCAAATACATAGCAAAGCATTTAACATGCTGCTTTAGTTACTATGGGATTTAAGAAACTAATGAATTAATTAAATAATTTTAAGATGAAGTTTATGATAATCTACTTTAATGACAAAATAAACTACGTAATTAAAGTGGTAATTTCAAGATTAAAGTTTACATTTCGTGCTTTTTTCCCCACTGTGTGCCTTTTTTTTCTCTGTACCCTAATAAGCTTTCATATGACACTCAGACGCTGGGCTACAACTTGCCTTTTCATGAATACTTTGATATCTGACAACTTCTTTTTTTATTTCGGGGACTGTGCAACTTTGTGAACTTGAGCTTTCGAGTTTCTCCGACAGCTCAAGTTCACAAACTCATACAGTGCCCGAAATAAAAAAGATGTTGTCAGATATCATAGTCGCCGTGAGTGTTATATGGAAGTTTATTAGGGTACAGAGAAAAGAAAAAAAAATAGGGACACAGTGGTAAAGAAGTTTGAAATGTCAACCTGATCAGCTGCTGTAGAGCTGTAATTTCACACTCAGATACAGTGATATAAATACTCCAAGCGGTGCAGTGAGAGTAATATGGAAAAAGATGATTCGCTGTGGCAACCCCTAATGGGAGCAGCTGAAAGAAGAAGAAGAAGGTGCAGTGAGAGTAACAACACTGAAGCAACTATGGTATTTGGAATAGTTTGGCCATTCTATGGACTATTATATTGCTACAGGTTAATTACAATCAGTTACCTTAAACTAATAAACAATATGCGGTTAATTTCAGTGTATATGATAAAGCCGTGTCAGGGATATGGATCTAAAAAAGAAAGGGAAACCACACTGGAACAAAAGCACTGCTTTGACGCTGGGTGTTGCCAGTTTGCAAAACCAAGCTGAGAACTTGTGTACGCCAGGGTTTGAGCTAGCGTGAAACTGTACATGGCTTTACGCCAAGTTTAGGTTTTATACATCACGATTTCAGCATGGAAGCGGGAGTACGCAATATTTTTGTGTGTACGCAACACTTTTGTGTGTACGCACAATTTATACATGAGGCCCCTTGTCACCATCTTAGCTTTTGTTTTCTGACTATGTCACATTTACTGGTTCATACTTTTTTCTCCTGCTAGTTTTCCATTACTTAGCATAACACTGAACAAACAAGAATGACAACCTTATTTTTTTTAAAAAAGACTAGTGCTTAACACTAGAATTACCAGAGCCTACGAAAAAACTCGTAATTCCGTCCCACCTTAAACTGCTTCTTAAATCCCTTCACACCTCTCCGCCAGCGCCCTTTGTCTTCTAAATGTGCTGATAAAGAGCAGCCGGCTATTCCATCCCCCCACCAATTTAGAACGTGCACGAACTTCTCTCAGCTCATGCCTTGATTGAGTATCTGGGAGTGAAGTGGAGTTTTAGAGTGAAATAATAGATCGTTGTTTGGAACACACGCATTTCATGTCTGTTCCGTTTCTACAGTAATCTGTGTCAACACATTGTTAAAACAGAAACTTTTTTTATATTCTAGTAGTAGATGACAAAATGTAGGCATAAACTATATAATGTATGAAGCCTGAAGTCCAAATAGCAAAGAAACATTTTCACAAGAATAACACAATTGCACTTTTATTCAAACATATAACTGCAGAAACAAAAGCCGCTTTAACATGCGACATTGACACCAGTTTACTGTAACTGACTCCGTGGTTCAATAGATTCAGCCCCCGCTTGCGAATCAAGGGGTGACGGGTTCGATCCTGCTCCCCTCCGTTTTGAGAAGTAAACTGCTCTTAGTCTTACTGTTTTAGAATAAAAGCATACATTTGATTTCAGTCTGTAACAGCCGGTGCAATTTATGATCTTTGTAAAGGTTAGCTTTTTTTTTTTTTTATTCACTTTTCACTCTCTCAGTCGCGTTCAGAATCAATCCATACAACCCCATCTGACACGGCTGTTTTCACTAAAGACGCGCTATAGCTCTGCAGTGTACCACGATGCATACTAACGCTACCCCCACCCCGGTTCTGACACAAACGCTGGCGAAGCTGCCTTCTTCGTATCTCACCGCCACTTGCTTTTCTTTTATTCAGTTTTATTGAGTGTTCCTGCCAGTCCCCGCATGTTGCTGTATGCTTTTCTTTTGTACTCCAGGACATGCAGAGGAAAGAATGGTAAAGACCAGTAACTTCGGCGCTATATGCAATCATCAGACACTCCCCATCTGCCCGTGTCGCTCAAACACAGGAACATATATTGGTGTAAAAGTATAACAAAAGTGCACTTTTATTCAAGTGCACTTTTTCCATCGCCTTTTCCTGTAAGAAGCAGTGTACACACTTCTCTCTATGCTGTGGTTTCTATTACACACCTGAAAGAAAGAGACAATATATGAAAATATCCACCATACAGCAACATGCGGGGACTGGCAGGAACACTCATTAAAACTGAATAAAAAGAAAATCAAGTGACGGTGAGATACGAAGAAGGCAGCTTCGCCAGCGCCTGTGTGTCAGAACCGGTGGGGGCGTTAGTATGCATCGTGGTACAGCACAGAGCTATAGCGTCTGTATTCTGTTTCTTTTGTACTCCAGGGCACGCAGAGGAGAGAATAGTAAAGAGCAGTAAGTTCGCGCTATATGCAATCATCAGACACTCCCCATCTGCCCGTTGTTTTGTTATACTTTTCAATACTTTTATACTGCTCAAACGGGCATGCTCAAAAAATACACGTGTAATGCCACGAAAAGTGCACGCAGACACTTCATTTCGCAAACAAAACAAGTGCACTTTTATTCAAAACTACCTGTATAACCAAGAAAAAGAAAGCAAGTTACAGTAGGCGATTGATACGACATCTTGCATGGTGCAATGCTAAGAAGTGCAGATTTTCATTCCGTGCTATATAAAATCATCACATTCAAATATTAACAGTTCCCACACACCCAAGGACCGTCCTTCCTACATTTACGACACGTGTACTTGTTGCCGTGTACACACCTCTCTGTGCTATGGTTTCTATTACACTGAATGAGCACCTGACACTGTACTTTCTTCCCTGGGGGAAGGTCCCGCATCAGAGAATTTCCAGTTCCTGCATAAATTCACACCCGATCTGACGCTGTTCGTTTTCAAATAATATTGCATTAGTGCGATTATATTTTCACATATATTGTCTCTTTCTTTCAGGTGTGTAATAGAAACCACAGCATAGAGAGAAGTGTGTACACTGCTTCTTACAGGAAAAGGCGATGGAAAAAGTGCACTTGAATAAAAGTGCACTTTTGTTATACTTTTACACCAATATATGTTCCTGTGTTTGAGTGACACGGGCAGATGGGGAGTGTCTGATGATTGCATATAGCGCCGAAGTTACTGGTCTTTACCATTCTGTCCTGGAGTACAAAAGAAAAAGCATACAGCAACATGCGGGGACTGGCAGGAACACTCAATAAAACTGAATAAAAAGAAAAGCAAGTGACGGTGAGACACGAAGAAGGCAGCTTCGCCAGCGTTTGTGTGTCAGAACCATGGGTAGCGTTAGTATGCATCGTGGTACACTGCAGAGCTATAGCGCCTTTAGTGAAAACAGCCGTGTCAGATGGGGTTGTATGGATTGATTCTGAACGCGACTGAGAGAGTGAAAAGTGAATTAAAAAAAAAAAGCTAACCTTTACAAAGATCATAAATTGCACCGGCTGTTACAGACTGAAATCAAATGTATGCTTTTATTCTAAAACAGTAAGACTAAGAGCAGTTTACTTCTCAAAAGGAGGGGCAGGATCGAACCCGTGACCCTTGATTCAAGCGGGGCTGAATCTATTGAACCACGGAGTCAGTTACAGTAAACTGGTGTCAATGTGCATGTTAAGGCGGCTTTTGTTTCTGCAGTTATATGTTTGAATAAAAGTGCAATTGTGTTATTCTTGTGAAAATGTTTCTTTGCTATTTGGACTTCAGGCTTCATACATTATATAGTTTATGCCTACATTTTGTCATCTACTACTAGAATATAAAAAAAGTTTCTGTTTTAACAATGTGTTGACACAGATTACTATAGAAACGGAACAGACATGAAATGCGTGTGTTCCAAACAACGATCTATTATTTCCACTCTAAAACTCCACTTCACTCCCAGATACTCAATCAAGGCATGAGCTGAGAGAAGTTCGTGCACGTTCTAAATTGGTGGGGGATGGAATAGCCGGCTGCTCCTAGCTTCTCTTTATCAGCACATTTAGAGAACAAAGGACGCTGGCGGAGAGGTGTGAAGGGATTTAAGAAGCAGTTTAAGGTGGGACGGAATTACGAGTTTTTTCGTAGGCTCTGGTAATTCTAGTGTTAAAAGATAATCCTGGGTGTGAGAAACAGGGAAAACTTAACTGTTGGAAGCACATGAAAATTTAAGTGGTAAACATCAACAAAGTGTTACTGTCATTGCAAACATTTATATAAACTCAGTGGCATATTTGTCATTATTTTGTTATTTATTTTTATTGTTCTTTGTCTTTTTTTCTTTTTTATTACTATAATGCTGATGCCATTATCTCACAATTTTGGATTTAGTCTTTGTCTCAAGAAATGGTAGCTCCTGTGCAATTTTCCCAACAATGGCCATTCTGTGTGTGGCAATGGTGAATTTTCTTACCGTTGAGATGTGAAGCACTTAAAAATAGATAAAAGGGTGTGAGGCCTGTCTAAATGTAGGCCTCATCCCAGGCAGCCTGATTAGGCCCAAAATTGGAAGTTAGCTTAAAACATTTAAAAATATCTTAAATGTCCCAAAATATATGAAAATTGACCCTCACTGAGGTGTACCGTCAAATCTCTGGGTTGTTAGACAACTCCAATGCAGAATATTTATAAAATTAGAAATGTATTTGATTTTAGCAAAAGATAAACAAAATTTGACAAACTAAAATAAAGCAATTGGGTTTGCCTAAAAAAGGCAACACAGAGCAAATTAGTCCAAATTTATAATCTAAAAGATATAAAAGAAATTTAGAATCAATAAATTCAGAAACCAGAAAGTAATTACTCAATACATGTAATAATACTTATACATTATTATTATGTATAAAAAGTTTAATAACTTGCACTCTTCAGTCATCAATGAATCATTGAAGGACCTGCTCCTCTGCCTCAAATACAAAGGCTGATGGTGGTCCTTACTCAGTGACTAACACTTGAGGTTCAACCCAAAAAACACACAGAATTAAACCAAAGATATTTACATAATGCTTAAAATACAGTAGAATAATTAATAAACAAAACCATATAAATAAAACTCAAATTGCATTACTTAAACAATATATATATAAACCACAAATATAATCACCAAATAAAAAGGCATATAGTATTTGGAAAAAAAAAAACAAAACCATTAAACAAAACAAAGAAAAAACTTGAGCCAGTTCTACAACTCTAGCCAAAACATAAGAGTTACCACATGATCACTGGGACTAAGACATGTGATGTAATTTTGTAATTGGTATAAAAAATGAAAAATGTATATGTTTGATGAGCAAGTTCATGGATATTTTATAAACAATTCACTTAATGTTGGTTAGAGATTGATTTCAAGAATGGATTTATTGGTAGCTAGAACTGTTCATTTGATCTTTTGACCAAAGTTTTTTGACCCATTTTAAACTGACACCAGTTTGCTTGTTAAAGACTATTACTCTAAATTTATCCCTTTTGGACGGCTCAATTTCCTGGTACATTATACTTTTATACAGTAATCCCTCGCTATATCGCGCTTCGACTTTCGCGGCTTCACTCTATCGCGGATTCTAAATGTAAGCACATCTAAATATATATCACAGATTTTCGCTGGTTCGCGGATTTCTGCGGACAATGGGTCTTTTAATTTATGATACACGCTTCCTCAGTTTGTTTGCCCTGTGGATTTCATACAAGGGACGCTATTGGCGGATGACTTAGAAGCTACCCAATCAGAGCATGTATTACATATTAACTAAAACTCCTCAATGCTATAAGATATGCATCCCGCGCGGAGCTTGATTGTTTGCTTGTCTCTGCCTCTATATCACCCTCTCTGACATTCTCTGCGCCTGACGGAGGGGCTGTGAGCAGAGGTGCTGTTTGCACAGAAGCTGTTTGCCTAGTGGATACGAACGCACCTCTAAGAAATGCCGACCGCTTTATCGCGGTGCTTCCAAAGCACACTTATTGATTTTTTGATTGTTCGCTTTAATCTTGCTCTCTCTCTCTCTTTGACGTTCTCTGCGCCTGACGGAGGAGATGTGAGTAGAGGGGCTGTTTGCACAGAGGCTGTTTGCTTAGAAGATACTGACACTCCTCTAAAATGCAGCAAACTTAAAAGCACACGTATTGATTTTTTGATTGTTTGCTTTTCTTTCGAGCGCTCTCTCTCTCTCTGAAATTCTCTGCTCCTGAAGAGAAGATCTATTTGCATTCTTTTAATTGTGAGAAAGAACTGTCATCTCTGTCTTGTCATGGAGCACAGTTTAAACTTTTCACTAAAGGGTGTTATTTCATGTCTAGAGGGCTCTAATAATGTTAACAGTGTGGGAGAGTTTATAAGGGCTTAAAATATATAATAATAACCATACAAACATGGTTTCTACTTCGCGGATTTTCATCTATCGCGGGGGGTTCTGGAACACAACCCCCCGATCGAGGAGGGATTACTGTAGTATAATATAATATCTTTTGCCTTTTAACTAATTACAATATGTTAGTAAATATTAATATATTTATTTTTAAATGCTTGCTGGTCTTGATAGGTTGCCTCACTAGACGAGCAGGTCTGAGGGCCATAAGCAAGGTAAGGCACAACTACAGAAACATTGTGAATGTAGTCAATATGACATGAGGCACGTGAAAAATATCAGAATTTGAATATGTGTATATTTTTCAGTTGATATGTTATTTTATTACTCCCTCCGAACCTGTTATATTAAATACATGGGGTGTGTGAAACAGAATTTCTTCTCTAAAGCACAAATTGCAGATATTTTTCAATGTGTTTGATTTATTTCAGATTCACCCCTTGAACGAAAAGATATTTTTCTACTCTTTTTGCACATAAACAACTCAACATCAGATTCAATTTTTTGTTAAGTAAATACCAAATTTTTACTGCTTTGTTTAAATTTATAAGCTGAAAATGCAATGTTTGGTTTTGATGATTGTACTGTCACTTAAAGTTGAAAAATGTAATTATGAAAGCGCTGTCACTTTGGAATTCATATCTGGAAAATGTGTAGCAGATTTTTGTGTCTGATACTGTGCTCTTTTAATGTTTGGTGAATTTTTAGTTTTAAGCAAAAGTTGAAAAAAATGTAAGAAACTCAACATCACCTACTGTTTCTTGGATAGTGTTACTGCATTCCCAGTCACCCTTCAGTATTGAGTCATTCTATGTGTAAGCTGGACAAAATAAAATGACATAAAGGACTATGTAATGCTGAAGCAATTGTTACACAGGAACCTTCTCATTCTCTTCAGATTACAGCTAGAAACTGGTGGCTTAATGTGAAACAGAAAAAGCATTCCATATTAGTTATGTCTGTGATACAAAATAAACACCTAAGAATCTACCTCATGCTTTTAACTACCATAATCTCCAATTACAGTCCTTCAGTGAAAGATTGATTTCATAATATCAGATTCTGAAATGTAGTAAGGGATTGTACAGTATTTGTGTGACAGTGAAAATACAAGAGAATGAAGCATCCTATAGTCAAAATGTGATCAAAACATAAAGATGCATATGTGTGTCATTATTCACAGCTTTTACGTTTCAGTTTCTTGGGATCACTGCATGATTGATTCATATCCTGTTACCCTTCACCTTAGTCCCTAGTAAAGAAAGACCAACCCAATAAAATAAGGTAAAAACTATCCCACTAATTGCCATTCTTATTACTTCATTCCGTAGACTTGAAAAGATTAGCCAGGTAAACTTCTCCATTTATCACAATTGCAGCATCAAAATATTCATGTGTAATCTTTTGGTGGATTGATTCTTTTTTTATATTTTTGTTTTCTCTTTGCTTTTGAAATAATGAAGTAGAACAGAATAGGACTATTTTATTATGTGTTCTTGTTGTCTTTCTGTCACATGTATCTCTGTACAGTGTATATATAAAAGATCCAACGTCTTTCTGTCTATCCGCTTTTCACAAGAGAACTACTTCATGGATTTAGATTGGGGTTTTTTTCTATAATTTGCTTGTATAAATTCCAGTTGATTTTTCAACTTCTGTCATTATTCGCTTGTGCCAGGGAATGGGCTGAGTGGAGTGGGGATCATGACGTCAGGGGTGGGGAGCCAGGTGGGGCCCTCCTCACTCATGCGCCACCTCCGTTCAAGTCAGTCTACCTTTGGCCAAGTGTTAGAATGGACCTTGCTTCCACTTAGCTAGCAATATTTGTATGTTCATTGATTTTTTAAAGTTCGTCCTGTTCCTCTACTATGTTGGCGGAGCAACGGGGGAAGGCTATATATATATATTTATGAAAATAAATTAAACTGGAAGCTACAGTTGATTATGGCACACCAAGTAAATAAAAGATTAGTTGATGCCTGATTGGAAGTCTGTGTCTGCATTATTATCACGTCAGGAGGATTGTGCAATTTTAAGCCATTATTTTGTAGAAAACTAAATCACAGAAGCAGGCAGATAAGAATCACCTTTGTTTTTTAAGTACATTTGGACATTAATTAACACCCAGCCATAATGTTTGGAGAACTGTGTGCTTTATTAAATGTGCAAGTTTATCCTTAAACAGAGTAAAACTGGAAGTGGTTCAAGCTTAAATCTGGTGAACGGGAACAGTCTTTCAGACTGGTAATCATTAGACAGAACTTAATATTATTAGGAGTAAAAGTGGAAATGTTGTCATTTCACACAAAATACCAGATAATTGGATAAGAAAGAAATCTCTCAGTTAGACAAAGATAAGTTGTAGCAGAAACAAAAGTATATTTGCAGACCTATTTAGAATTATGACAGATCTCAAACCTTTGTACCTACTTTTTACTTCCCAAAATAGCTTCACTCCAGATGTCTAAGATGGACAGCAACAGTAAGGTTGCATATAATTATAAAATCATTAAATGGTCCATGTTACTTCAGACATCCTTATGCATTTGCCAGTTCCAAAAATATCAACTACTAATAGTGTCAAGAATACATTACACCTTTAAAAGCTTAGCAGATAAGCAAATGGACACACAAAAAACAGTTCTGTCCTCATTTTAATCAAAGCAGAGAAAATAAACAATATCAGTCAGGAGTTTTTGGTGACATGTGTTGCTGCTACAGAACATTGAAAATCATAGAGATCTTTAAAACATGTCAGAAGAAACAAATATGTTGTATTACCATAGGTTTTATTACATTTACAGATCTTTTAAAACAAACATACTGCAAAGAGATCAACAACAGAAGGGAAATAGAAATCTAAATGTAGCTGGCGAAAATCACATTCTGAAAATGAACAAGGATCTGGAGCCAGGAAATCTAACTACTGTTTCCCCACAAAAATCAAACTGATATTTCTAAGAAGAAGTGACAATACTAATTTGGAATTCTTTCCCCTTTCTAAAAACTGGATTATTTTTTGATCTAAATTGAGGACAAAGTCTAGGGCGCCACCAATAAGGTCTGCATGATGACATTATGTGTAACGGTTCAGACTAGCAATCTAGTAAAGGATGCAATAATTATAAACATGGTGCCCAGGAAAGAATGTGCTACAAAAAATCATAAAAATATCAATAATTGCACATCTTCAATAGAGGAACCAGCCCAGTAGATAGCAATCACAGCCAGACTATCTAGATTCATTGATTGGCAAAATGCTCCTCATCATGATTAGATAGATAGATATTCAGAAAGAACTCATGGAATGTCATCTCAGATAAAGGAGCATTGGAAGCACTGAATGGGAAAATACACCCATCAGAACAGATGGCCAGCAGATTCCACTGCAGAATCTCCAGGAGGGGGAGCTGGCTAGTTGGCCAGAGTCTCCATAACTGTGACTGTGTCTGACTTTGCCTTTGACTTTCCCTTTTACATTTTCTATATAGCAGTCTTGCAGATTTGCAGAGTCCACATTATTAGTTAGGCAAATGGAATATTTTGAAATTCAGCCCATTGTGTGTGCACTGATGGACTAGTGAAAGTGAAATAGTGAAACTAAACGAAGAAAATTAGAAAAAAAATAATATGCAAACTGATGCAGAAGGCTGGTTTATATAAAACAAGTCCATTTTGTGAATATTTGGATTAAACAAGGATTTTAAAAAAATGAACTAAAACCAGAGATGTATAAACCAAGCTATACAATAGGTTAAGTAATACAAAAGAACCGGCTAATTGAAAATTTCAGAAGAAGAAGATCAAAGAGAAATATGTACAAAATTATTGAATATGGTTTTAGAAGTACAAGTACTATGTACTGTTCATTTATAAAAACTGTCACTAAATTTAAAGTAAAGAGACATAATAATAATAAGAAGAAAAACATGTACAATAAACCTAAATATACAGTACAGGCCAAAAGTTTGGAAACACCTCCTCATTCAATCTGTTTTCTTTATTTTCATGACCATTTACATTGGTAGATTCTCACTGAAAGCATCAAAACTATGAATGAACATATGTGGAGTTATGTACTTAACAAAAAGAGGTGAAATAACTGAAAACATGTTTTATATTCTAGTTTCTTCAAAATAGCCACCCATTGCTCTGATTACTGCTTTGCACACTCTTGGCATTGTCTCGATGAGCTTCAACAGGTAGTCACCTGAAATGGTTTTCACTTCACAGGTGTGCCTTATCAGGGTTATTTAGTGGAATTTCTTGCTTTATCAATGGGGTTGGGACCAGCAGTTGTGTTGTGCAGAAGTCAGGTTAGTTGGACGATCATTTATCTTTAAATAGGACAATGACCCCAAACACACCTCCAGGCTGTGTAAGGGCTATTTGACCAAGAAGGAGAGTGATGGAGTGCTGTAAATGGTCATGAAAATAAAGAAAACACATTGAATGAGGAGGTGTGTCCAAACTTTTGGCCTGTACTATATGAAAAAGTAAATGGAATTGGCCTGTAAAGTTATAATTGTTATTTTTCTTTATTATAAGTAATTGTTTATTATAAATAATACGTACTTAACCACTACTTATGTACAGTATACTCAATAATTGTTGACCTTACAGCAAATGTCCAAGCCATGATTTAATCCATTTTCCTTATTTTCAGTGGCAAACCCTAATGCAAGAAATTCAAAGTTACAACATCTTGTAAGGACACATAGGATAAAGGAAAAGTTCTAATATAATATTAACAGCATTCCATCATTTTTTAATTGTTACATTATGTATGATAATATCTGGTTGCCTTAAATTATCTGATTGACAAACCTAAATCTAGTCAGCATTTTGTCATTTAATATTAAAAGGTTTGCATCTGACAGGTATGAAAATGCTAGGTTATAATATGAGAATGTAGTAATTAAAATATATACCCGCTGAGTAACATCTGTAATAATTTTAAACAGTCAGAAAATTGACTTGGAAATGAACAAGCTGCTGGTGTAAAGATTTAGATTTAGAAAGATATGAATACATGTTAAAAATGACAGTATTTCTCCGATTAACATATGCTGAAAAAAATGAATTCATAATTAATTTTATTTTTTCTTCTACAGAGTATGTGAAATCAACACATCCATTATTTAAATGACTATTTTTACTATATTTTATAATTTACATTTAAGTAGGCTTTTAATGGCATGTGTAAGAAATATAATTTTATTCCTTTAACATTTATTTAAAATTTTTTGGCATTGACTTTAGTGTATACCCAAAACATTTGTTAATCTGAGCATGTTCCTAGCATACTGAATAATACTTTTTGGACAAATTACTCTGCACTGTAGCATTAAAGTAGTGGCTATACTATCATTTTCTAGTAATAGTAAACTTTATATTTTAATTTTACCTATTTTCACAGAAGTTAGGCTTTAGCCTTTAGTCCACCTGCTCATTTTCTGAACCTACTTGCATGCAGCACCCACATTCACACAATCATACTCAGTCACTAATAATTTACAGCAACCAGTGAAACTTACCTGAAACTTTTGGAATGTGGGAGGTATCCAGAATACCCAGTGAAACCTCATGCAGACTTCATGAGGACACGCAAGTTACACAAAGACCAGGGGCCTCATGTATAAACAGTGCGTATAAACAGAAATGTTGCGTAAGAACGTTTCCAAGTTCAAATAGCTATGTATAAAACCTAAACTTGGCATAAAACCACGCACATTTCCACAGTACCTCATACCCTGTCGTACACAAGTTCTGCGCTTCGTTTTGCAGACTGGCGGCACCCAGCATCAAACCAGTGCTACTGTTCCTGTGTGGTTATCCTTTCTTTTTTAGATCAACATCCCTGACGCGGCTTTATGAATACACTGAAATTAACCGCTTATTGTTTATTAGTTTAATGCATCTGAGTGTAATTAACCAGTAACAATATAATGGTCCACAGAGTGGTCAAACTATTCTAAATACAATAGCTGCTTTAGCGTTGTTACTCTCACTGCACCTTCTTCTACTTTCAGCTGCTCCCGTTAGGGGTTGCCACAGTGGATCATTTTTTTCCATATTACTCTCACTGCACCATTTAGAGTATTTATATCACTGTATCTGAGTGGGGAATCAAAGATCTACAGATCTCCTGCCTCGCGCTGTATTCTTACTGGGACTGGCGTGACACTGGAAGGATAGATGGATAGAATAATTAAACATGTACTACGAAGATATTTCAATGTTCCTTAAACATATTGAAGAATCTGCGTTCTAAGCTTACAGATGGCTTAACGTCTATTACAGAGCTGATCGTGTGGCGATTGGGTATTTGGAGAAAGAAAAGTAAGGACAGGAATTAGAGGTTAGTATGTTTGAAAGAGACAGTACTTCTGTACTAAAGCATTTCATCGAAGGCCGCGCATGGCACAGTAAGCATCTGAGACATGAACAATCACTGCGCCACCGTGTTCCCATGTTTAATAACATGATTTAACTCCTATCATCATGAAAATGATATCATATATACATTTCAGTACAGTGGAAACTCAGTTCACGAATGTCTCGGTTCATGTACAACTGGGTTCACGACCAAAAAGTTCGTCAAACTTTTGCCTCAGTTCACACACACCGTATACGAACAAGCCAGTTTCCCTTTCGGTTTGTGCGTGCCAATGATTTCCGCATTGTTCTCGGTCAGACGTGCCTGCCTGCTGCTGAGAGAGAGGGGGAGGGGGCTGCACGTGTGTTCCTGTCTACCTGCCTACCTGCCTGCCTGCCTGGGGGGGAGGGGGCTTGTGTGCCTGCCTGCCTGCTGCTGAGAGAGAGGGGGAAGGGTGCATGCATGTGCGTGCCTGCCTGGCTGGTTCATACGTGCCGATTACTGTGTTTAAGCAGAGCCGCTCCCTGTTCATTGTTCTCAGTCAGACGTGCGTGCTTTACCTGCGCTCTCTTTGTGCTCTACAGTATTTCGTGTGCTTTTGCAGTTAACTGGCTTCTAAGCAAGTGAACAGTGGTGAGAAGAAAGTTATGAAGAAAATTGAAATCCAAGTAAAAAAAGAAATTATTGAAAAGTTTGAGCGTGGCGTTTGTGTTACTGATCTTGCCGCCGAGTACAAGTAGATTTTGACTATTCTAAAGCAGAAAGAATCTATTAAAGCAGCTGATGTTGCAAAAGGAGTTACAGCGTTAACCAGGCAGAGGCTTCAAGTGCTGGAAGAGGTGGAAAAACTGTTTACCAGTTTACTCATTTACCAATTTGAGAACCCTTATGCTTTCAAGCAGCACAATGTAAACAAAGCCAGACTGCCAGTAATATGGAGGTCAAACATGAAGGGTTGGGTCACAAGGGCTTTGTTTTTGGAATGGCTGCATGAGGCTTTCGCTCCCACCAGCTAAACAGCTAAAAACACTAGAAACCCAAAAAATCACAAGAGAGAAAACACCTGAAGGAAAACATCCCTCCATCGCGGAGCCAGACTCTTCCTCCTCTCCACCCAGTTCCTCCTCACTTCATGCCAGAACTCGACTCATGCAAGGTTAGTTTTCTTGGTGGTTTTTGTATTACGTATTTTTCAAAGGTTAATTTTTCAGTTTGTAGCGTGAATTGTTGCAATGTTACTTTTCTCTTTTTTCAAATGTTCACTTTTTTCCCTGTGCTTTAAACTCATTAAAGTGTTTACATGGAGTTGTTCATAGCGCGATTTGTTGCAATGTTACTTTTCTCTTTTTTCAAATGTTCCTTTTTTTTCCGCTGTGCTAAAAACTCTTTTTCAAAAAAAGTGTTTACAGCGATCGGGCTGTAAGGCTATTAGCATGAACTCCTGCAATGTTTTTTGGTTGCTTGTGGTTGGTTTTTAAATGAAAGTTCGGATTTGTTCATATGTTCCCCTCTGTTCAGAGAGACAGAAAGAGAGAGCACGCGAGTGGGTGCTGCTGACTGGACGGTGTGTGCTACAGAGAAAGAGAGCGCGAGCGAGCTTACTCGTGTAGCAAAGCAGGGAGCCTGGGTGTTATGTGTCAGTGTTATTCAATGTTTTTACATTAGTTTACTATTACACTTTGCATTCTATGGTGTAATTAACTATATTTATGCTTAATCTTTACATATATTTACATATTTACATACAGTTCGTACGGTCTGGAACAGATTAATTGTATTTACATACAATCCTATGGGGAAAATTGCTTCGGGTTCACAACCAATTCGGAGTTTCATGGTTTGTTTCAATTACGACAGTATTTGTAGGACTTGTGTTGAAGAGACATTCGGCATCTGTCAAGCATTGTAAGTATACAACCGGTTTCATCCATAACTTCACATCCAGCTTTTGAGAGTTTAAACATTCATAAACATCAAAGTGTCCACTACTGAAATCATCACCTGTCAATCTAAGATGTTTAAGAGGCATTGGCGGTTGTCAAAAGGTGTAAAATATTTGGCCATTTCGGTACACTTGAAAGAGACAACCGAACAATTCACCGGCAGCCATCAACTCACATGCAGATGCATAGGTGAAGGGCTTAAGCATTTCACTCTTCTAGTGCTCCTGTGCAGAATAATTATCTCCTGTACTGTCATCAGTCCACACCTTGAACCTGTCCCAGTCATTCAATACATAAGACACAATGTTCCTCCGGATATCAAGAGTGAGCCTGATATGGCCGTGCAATATGTAACAAAGAGAATGGAAAAGGTAGGTGCCATCTCCGGGTATGGAAACCACTCGGTAAGTGACAGTTCTTTGATCGATGGTGATCACCTCGATAGACATGTTAATGGGGGATGCGGTTGGAATGATAAAGGAAATGGGTACCTGAACAATGTAAAGGAAGTCTAAAATACCTACACAATAACTATAATCGTAATAAATGAACAATAAAACAGCGGAGAAGCCGTGGATTAAATAAAAAGGCTGTAGTTATCAGCAGGGAGACGTGAATCCCGTGGCGAAGCAAGGAAGGGAATGTAGAGACTAGAGCGACGGACGGTCTTATATAGGCAGGCAGCCAACAACGTGGGAGGCGTTGGGATGGGGAACCCTACACAGGAAGTTGGAAAATTAGTGGCGTTGGAAAGTTCAATATGGCGGCCGACAGTGGCGTCATACCATCGAAATAAGTACGTACATCGGTTTCGGTTAGCACAGGGAAGCCGCCTACCAAATTTCGTGAAGATGGGGCTATAAATAAGAAAGTTCAACATGGCGGACGTTGTTGACCGTTATGACTGTTACATGTAGAATTTCAAAATGAAACCTGCTTAACTTTTGTAAGTAAGCTGTAAGGAATAAGCCTGCCAAATTTCAGCCTTCTACCTACACGGGAAGTTGGAGAATTAGTGATGAGTGAGTCAGTGAGGGCTTTACCTTTTATTAGTATAGATATACAGTGCATCCGGAAAGTATTCATAGCGCATCACTTTTTCCACATTTTGTTATGTTACAGCCTTATTCCAAAATAGATTCATTTTTTTCTGCAGAATTCTACACACAACACCCCATAATGACAACGTGAAAAAAGTTTATTTGAGGTTTTTGCAAATTTATTAAAAATAAAAAAAACTGAGAAATCACATGTACATGAGTATTCACAGCCTTTGCTCAATACTTTGTCAATGCACCTTTGGCAGCAATTACAGCCTCAAGTCTTTTTGAATATGTTGCCACAAGCTTGGCACACCTATCCTTGGCCAGTTTTGCCCATTTCTCTTTGCAGCACCTCTCAAGCTCCATCAGGTTGGAAGGGAAGCGTCAGTGCACAGCCATTTTAAGATCTCTCCAGAGATGTTCAATTGGATTGAAGTCTGGGCTCTGGCTGGGCCACTCAAGGACATTCACAGAGTTGTCCTGAAGCAACTCCTTTGATATCTTGGCTGTGTGCTTAGGGTTGTTGTCCTGCTGAAAGATGAACCATTGCCCCAGTCTGAGGTCAGGAGCGATACGGAGCAGGTTTTCATCCAGGATGTCTCTGTACATTGCTGCAGTCATCTTTCCCTTTATCCTGACTAGTCTCCCAGTTCCTGCTGCTGAAAAACATCCCCACAGCATGATGCTGCCACCACCATGCTTCACTGTAGGGATGGTATTGGCCTGGTGATGAGTGTTGCCTGGTTTCCTCCAAATGTGACGCCTGACATTCATACCAAAGAGTTCAATCTTTGTCTCATCAGACCAGAGAATTTTGTTTCTCATGGTCTGAGAGTCCTTCAGGTGTCTTTTGGCAAACTCCAGGCAGGCTGCCATTTGCCTTTTACTAAGGAGTGGCTTCCGTCTGGCCACTCAACCATACAGGCCTGATTGGTGGATTGCTGCAGAGATGGTTGTCCTTCTGTAAGGTTCTCCTCTCTCCACAGAGGACCCCTGGAGCTCTGGCAGAGTGACCATCGGGTTCTTGGTCACCTCCCTGACTAAGGCCCTTCTCCCCCGATAGCTTAGTTTAGATGGCCGGCCGGCCAGCTCTAGGAAGAGTCCCGGTGGTTTCGAACTTCTTCCACTTCCGGATGATGGAGGCCACTGTGCTCATTGGGAACTTTAAAGCAGCAGAAATTTTTCTGTAACCTTCCCCAGATTTGTACCTCGAGACAATCCTGTCTCGGTGATCTACAGACTATTCCTTTGACTTCATGCTTGGTTTGTGCTCTAACATGAACTGTCAACTGTGGGACCTTATATAGACAGGTGTATGCCTTTCCAAATCATGTCCAATCAACTGAATTTACCACAGGTGGACTCCAATTAAGCTGCAGTAACATCTCAAGGATGATCATGGGAAACAGGATGCACCTGAGCTTAATTTTGAGCTTCATGGCAAACGCTGTGAATACTTATGTACATGTGCTTTCTCAATTTTTTTATTTTTAATAAATTTGCAAAAATATCAAGTAAACTTTTTTCACATTGTCATTATGGGGTGTTGTGTGTAGAATTCTGAGGAAAAAAATGAATTTAATCCATTTTGGAATAAGGCTGTAACATGACAAAATGTGGAAAAAGTGATGCGCTGTGAATACTCCGGATGCACTGTATATATATATATATATATATATATATATATATATATATATATATATATATATATATATATATATATATAGATATATATATAGATAGGTGTATATATAGATAGATATACACTCACCTAAAGGATTATTAGGAACACCATACTAATACGGTGTTTGACCCCCTTTCGCCTTCAGAACTGCTTTAATTCTACGTGGCATTGATTCAACAAGGTGCTGAAAGCATTCTTTAGATATGTTGGCCCATATTGATAGGATAACATCTTGCAGTTGATGGAGATTTGTGGGATGCACATCTAGGGCACGAAGCTCCGTTCAACCACATCCCAAAGATGCTCTATTGGGTTGAGATCTGGTGACTGTGGGGCCATTTTAGTACAGTGAACTCATTGTCATGTTCAAGAAACCAATTTGAAATGAATCGAGCTTTGTGACATGGTGCATTATCCTGCTGGAAGTAGCCATCAGAGGATGGGTACATGGTGGTCATGAAGGGATGGACATGGTCAGAAACAATGCTCAGGTAGCCCGTGGCATTTAAACGATGCCCAATTGGCACTAAGGGGCCTAAAGTGTGCCAAGAAAACATCCCCACACCATTACACCACCACCACCAGCCTGCACAGTGGTAACAAGGCATGATGGATCCATGTTCTCATTCTGTTTACGCCAAATTCTGACTCTACCATTTGAATGTCTCAACAGAAATCGAGACTCATCAGACCAGGCAACATTTTTCCAGTCTTCAACTGTCCAATTTTGGTGAGCTCGTGCAAATTGTAGCCTCTTTTTCCTATTTGTAGTGGAGATGAGTGGTACCCGGTGGGGTCTTCTGCTGTTGTAGCCCATCCGCCTCAAGGTTGTGCGTGTTGTGGCTTCTCAAATGTTTTGCTGCATACCTCGGTTGTAACGAGTGGTTTTTTAGTCAAAGTTGCTCTTCTATCAGCTTGAATCAGTCGGCCCATTCTCCTCTGACCTCTAGCATCAACAAGGCATTTTCGCCCACAGGACTGCCGCATACTGGATGTTTTTCCCTTTTCACACCATTCTTTGTAAACCCTAGAAATGGTTGTGCATGAAAATCCCAGTAACTGAGCAGATTGTGAAATACTCAGACCGGCCCGTCTGGCACCAACAACCATGCCATGCTCATAATTGATTAAATCACCTTTCTTTCCCATTATGACATTCAGTTTGGAGTTCAGGAGATTGTCTTGACCAGGACCACACCCCTAAATGCATTGAAGCAAGTGCCATGTGATTGGTTGATTAGATAATTGCATTAATGAGAAATTGAACAGGTGTTCCTAATAATCCTTTCGGTGTATGTGTGTGTATAATATATATGTATATTGTCACAGGTAGCTGGGGGTGGAGCGTAGCCGGGTCGCCCGAGGGGACCGGAGGAGGGCTGGTGCCTCCTCCTGACCATGAGGGGGCAACCGCCTTGGTTTTGTTGGTGGCCTCGGGTAGGGGGCTTGGAAGGCCAACCCTGTGGGGGCCCATGGCCACCGCCAGGCTGTGCTCCGGTGCTTGAAGAACCCTGGAGCCTAGCACTTCTTGGTGTGGCGGATGTGCTGGGCTCCGCACACAGGGGCGTGTCCAAGGAGGAGTGCCGGGAAACACCTGGATCCCATCCAGGGTGGAATAAAAGGGGCCGCCTCCATGCATTCGAGAGCGGAAGTCGGGTGGAAGAAGGACGGAGCTGGAGAGAGGACTGGAGGCGGCCAGAAGAAGAGGCACAAAGGACTGTGAGGCCTGGACTTTTGGGGGATCGGTGCTGGAGGCACTGGGACGTTCACTAAAAACTTGTAAATATTGTTTATAGTTGCGGTGAATAAACGTGTGTGTGGTGAAACAACAATGTTTGCCTGTCTGTGTCCGGGTCCCGTTCCACAGTGGCGTAGTCTGCAGGATGCTCTGCCTGGTACAAGGCAGGGACCTGCTTTAAATCAGTATTCTGTGGACGGCCCGGAGCTGCAGCAGAACCCACACACTCGCCGCGAAAGCGGCGCGTGCACAACCCCGTGGGATCGGTTCTCCCCACAGACCGCCACCGGTCCGCTGTATGGCCATGTTTCCCGGGTGCGGAGGAAGGAGAGCGGACGTTGCCGGAGTGCATCGGGTTCAGAGAGTCGCACTGTCGCAAAGGACGTCCAGGCCGGCGTTACGACGCAGAAGGCCACACCGAGGCAGGGGCCTCGGAGTGACGGGATCCGGGAGGTAAGTGCCCTGCCCCACGGTAATCGGCCTTTCAGGGTTGAACTTACCTTGTTTTCCACAGGCAGGGACGATCCGGATCTGCGTCCGTGGCTGCAGCGCTTCTAGCCCTCCCTTTTCTTTATTCACAGGTCTGAAGCCCTGTCGAGCCATTGGACCTGCCCCGTTGGGAACCTGCCCTCCTGGAACGGGCTGCTCCATGGGACGATTCTCCACCGGTGACCAGATGGTGCCCCGGCTGGCGGAGACTGTACAAGTGAGAGCGGTGCAGACCAGAGGGGCGTGGAGGCCTCGGAGGGGGTGCCGAAGTGGTGCGTCCCAGGGTGCCGTGGTGGGCCCTGGGTACGGAGTTGGACCCACTCCGGGGACGTGCTGCCCTCTCGGGATTTGTCGCTCCGATGGACGGGTCTTCGCTGGCAGTGAGGCACTGTCACAGGTGGCAGGGGGTGGAGCCCAGCCGGGACGCCCGAGGGGACCGGAGGAGGGCTGGTGCCTCCTCCCGACCACGAGGGGGCGACTGCCTTGGTTTTGTTGGTGGCCTTGGGTAGGGGGCTTGGAAGCCCAACCCTGTGGGGGCCCATGGCCACCACCAGGCGGCGCACTGGTGCCTGAAGAACCCTGGAGCCCAGCACTTCCGCCACACCAGGAAGTGCTGGGGGGAAGAAGACAGGAGACACCCGGAGGGCTTCCGGGTGCGCAGCCGGCACTTCCGCCACACAGGGATGTGTCCAAGGAGGAGTGCCAGGAAACACCTGGAGCCCATCCGGGGTGGAATAAAAGGGGCCGCCTCCCTGCATTCGAGAGCGGAAGTCAGGTGGAAGAAGGATGGAGCTGGAGAGAGGACTGGAGGCGGCCAGAAGAAGAGGCACAAAGGACTGTGAGGCCTGGACTTTTGGGGGATCGGTGCAGAAGGCACTGGGACGTGCACTAAAAACTTGTAAATATTGTATATAGTTGCGGTGAATAAACGTGTGTGTGGTGAAACAACAATGTCCACCTGTCTGTGTCCGGGTCCCGTTCCACATTATATACACAGTAATGCCTAAAACAGTCCTGGGTTCACATAAGTGATCTTTATTGATCACTTTTTATTCCAACGTGAACAGAACAACATACACAAAATAACAAAATAAGTAGACTCATTTTTTTTCTTCCACCTTCCTGATGTGTGGTGGCAGGCACCTTTTAAGCAGGACTTGGGAATGCTTCATTTCCAGGTCTAATGGATACCAGGGAATGGGTATCAGGGAACCCACGAGCACCCTTTAACAGCACCCAGAAACCCCATCATGGCCACACTATCAGACTCCAACTCTCATTGAATTTTCTGAAAAGCGCAGTTCCTCACCGCATGTCAGTATGAAAGCTTGCATATTGTAATCTTTTTAGTTAGCCAATAAAAGGTATCATTTTGCTTGACTTCTCATTACATGCTATAACAGACAAAAGTCAAAAAGTGAGAGTACAGACAGAATGACTCAATCCTGTCTGAATGTGGTTCAGCAAACATACAGTAGCAGTGGCTTCAGTTTACTTCAGTGGTCTGCACTATCTTCTTTGTCTAGTGAAAAAATGAGAATTGACCCAAGTTCCTAATGAATGTTTCCAGTGTACCGTTACATCCTTTTCTCTAAGAATGTAGGCTGTTCTGGAGGTAAAGGTGGTTTCTGTCTAGTTAGTACTCTATAGGTATGCTTGATAGTGGCCACTGAGTGTATCCATTTATCCAATTCCTTTCATGGACTTTTATGATCCGTTAAGGAATTTCCTGATTGCTTTTTTCTATGTAGATGTACATAATTCCAGTTTTGTCACTCAGCTATGTATATTTTATAAGAACATAAATATTTTTCCAAGAACATTTTAATAAAATGTATAAGGTATTACAACTATTACAACAATTACAACGCAGAATTTCTACAAATGAATAAAAGACAACATATTTCTTGTAAACCTTTTCTATTATTAAATACAAAAACAATAAAGTTTTTTTTTTAAATGCGAAGCACCTGATCTGTAAAATTCTGTATTCTATCAAAAATAAACTGCAGTACTGCAGGAATGAGTACTCTTTTTTCCAAGACATCACATTTTTCAGTTCATGCATTAATCATTCGTATCATTGCTTGTCCAGCCCTCTGGCATTCAACCTCTGAGGCTAAGGCTATTGATGCTGTCTGTTCGTGCTGTTGGTTGATGAAAACAAATCTAAAAATGAGCTCATAATTCTTGACAGGATAATCTAGTGTTTATAGGTAATATCATTTAATTTCACTGAAATCTATTTACTGTTGTAGAAGCTTAAGTAGTCCTTTATAATCTTATAAAACCATACTGACTAAAGGAGGTTTGACATTTTATAAATGGTAAATTTAACTACTGTGTGCTTCTGATATACCTGCTGCAGTGTAGGACAATACATGCTTAATGAATTTCTCCACTGCATCCCAATTCCTTTATATAATTAAAACAAGATGTTTACTCCATTTTGTAGAACCTCGTAATATATAAAAAAATTTGAGGTTAACTTTAAAAATGAGATGATTTCAATATTGTTGTCAATAAAAATAAAGTATAGTATTTAGGGAAAATAAATAGTTAGCATCTAATAAGTATTTCATTCAGTTTCTGAACCTGTTTTTTCCAAAAGAAAGCTACCTTGGTCTAAAGCATATTAAGGCAACATTTACTTCTTAAGGGTCTCTCACTTAAACAGCCAATTCATGATCTGCATGGATTTCCTACAGGTGCTCTGGTTTCCTCCAATAGTCCAAAGACATGTGGGTTAGGTGAACTGGCTTTGTGAAATTAGAATTAGAGTGCAAGAGACAGAGAGAGTGTGTGTGTGTGCATTTACCCTGTGGTGGACTTGTTCTCTGTCCAGGGCTTGCACCTTCCTTGTGGCCTATGCTTGCTGGGATAGGCTCCAGCTTCCCTGTGACCCTACTTAGCATATAGATAGATCAGTGGTTCTTAACCTTGTTGGAGGTACTGAACCCTACCAGTTTCATATGCACATTCACCGAACCCTTCTTTATTGAAAAATAAAATATGATTTTTTTCAAATTCAAAACATAGGTACAGTATATGTTTTACTGGTTTACAAAATGAATTGTGTATTAACATCACTGAGTTCAAAGAACAAAACCAATATAATGCATGAATTCACAACAAATTACATATCTTTTCACAAGGACATAACCTTTTTTAATACTACCACACTGAAATGATTTTAATTTTTAAACTTATGTATTCCAATAATAAACTTATTGTATTATGCTGCTTTTATCATTTTAACACACACCCATTACCTAATTTTCACCAGGCTACAATAATAATGAATATTTACTGCAAATCAGTGTGACTTCTGCTGTTGCCTTTGAGAGACCAGTTCAAAAATGCGTGGCTTCATCTTGGCAATTGCCACTCTCATGTCATTTTCACAACAAAGTCTGTTCCTTTTCTTCGTTTTTATGTCTAGCATTCTCGAAAAAGATTGCTCGCAAAGATATGTTGTAACAAACGGTGTAAAAATTTCCAGGGCTTTTCTAGCAATAGTAGGATAACTTACCATTTGTCGACACCAAAACGATGAGAGCATTGTTGTTCTGAAGAGTTGCTGTTGAATCTGGCTCTGTTGAATTTCAATGATTGCGTCGAGGTATTCATTATTGACATCTGCTGTCTCAATGTCAAACGTAAACGGCTGTCTCACCCATGCTGGATATGACTCTCTTGTAGGGAAGTATCCGTCGAGAGACTTTGCAGGCTCATCTAAGTGCGGGGCAATTGCTTGCTTCAGTTCCGTAGGTACAGAAATATCTCCGATTCCAGACACATCTTTGATCTTACTTACACAGTTGTCCAGCAGGGGAAAGTTTGCAAAGTTATCATTCTTTGTTCGTCGTTTCCATAACGGCAGCTTTTTTTGAAAAGCCTTCAAGTTTTCTTCCACTTCGATGATGTTGACTCCCACACCCTGCATCTGCTGATTGAGATGATTAAGAGCTGCGAATATATCGGCCATGTACACTAAAATGACAATGAACCTAGAATTCTTAAAACAATCGGCATGACGATGTAGGTGCTCTTGTAAAAACTGAGTTAATTCCACATGCATAGCCAAAACACGATTCAACACCCGTCCCCTGGATAACCACCGAACGTTAGAATGGTACAGAAGTACCTCGAATTCAAAACCCATTTCTTAACACAGGTCACTGAAAATGTGGTGCCTTGTCGCACAATTTCGCACATAGTTCACACATTCAACTACAATTTTTAATACTTCTGTCATTTCTGGAGGCAAGGTTTTTATTGCCAGCGCATGCCTGTACAGAATACAATGCGTAACAATGATGTGTGGTGTGTCAGCTTTCACTAGCACACCAAAACCAGACTTTCTTCCCAACATGACTGGAGCTCCGTCCGTACAAACTGCAGAAACCATATCACACGAAAAATTGTTGCCTCTGAAGAAGTCATCCACAAGTTTCTTCACATCGGCTGCCTTAGTTGTTGTAAAAATCAAAAATCTTCCTTTATCATGTCATCTTTCTAATAGCGCACAAATACAGCAAGTTGACTTAGATTAGAAACATCTGTGGTCTCGTCGAGTTGGAGGCTGAATTTTGTCGGGCTTGAAATTAGATCTGCAACTAGTTGAGCTAAGATGTCTTTGCTCATATCTTCTATTCTGTCGTTCATGGTGTCATTTGAAAGAGGAATTTGTGATAATTTAACTTCGGCTGCTTTTCCCAGCATCAGATTTGCCATCTTCAACACAGCTGGTTTTATGAGTGTTTCACCAATGGTGTGTGGTTTGCCCTGCTTTGCGATCAGGTAAGCAACTTTGTACGATGCTGTTAGGATCAGTTTGTTGATGGATACAAAACCGAGAGCAGGCAGAGTGGCCTATTCATCAAATCTGGCTCTCTTTATCTTGAATTCAGCAAGCGTTTTGTTCTTGTATTCCCCATCTCCATGTAGGTTAAGGAAGTGTTCTTTTAGTTTTGCCGGTATTAGACTAGAATTGCTTAACTTGGCATTACAAATCATGCAGATAAGACGCTGACTCCAATCACGTTCTGTTATATATGTGAATCCATGTTGTACATATTAATCCAACCACTTTCTTTTTTTGTTCGACATAGTTAGTATGGATTAAAATATTAGGAAAGAAATCTCACGACATAATATCACGACAGTCACAAGTCGACTACTGAGTGCACCAAATTCCCTGCAGCACCAATTGGCCGAACAACGTAGCATAATTACCTAGAGCTAATGATGACCAAGCGGAGCGTGTCATACGAATCATATGAGTCGGGTGCATGTCTTGACTTCCCGGCAGCGAACCCCTGAGACTGACTCACCGAACCCCTAAGGTTCAATCGAACCCAGGTTAAGAACCACTGAGAGAGATAAATAGATACTTTATTAATCCCAAAGGGATAAAGTGGAGGGTGGCACGGTGGCGAGGTGGTAGCGCTGCTGCCTTGCAGTTAGGAGACCCGGGTTCATTTCCCGGGTCCTCCCTGCGCGGAGTTTGCATGTTCTCCCCGTGCCTGCATGGGTTTCCTCCATTGGCGATCCTAAATTGGCCCTAGTGTGTGTCCTGCGGTGGGTTGGCACCCTGCCCAGGATTAGTTCCTGCCCTGTGTTGGTCCAGCAGACCCCCGTGACCCTGTATTCGGATTCAGCGGGTTAGAAAATGGATGAATAAAGTGGATTAAGAATAAAAATTGATGGATGTAGTAAATCCATTTTTACATGTTATCCTCAAAGTGAAATCCATCCTGAATACCAATATCAAGTGCATTATCTTTCTATTTATATTAACATTTGTGTGACAGCATACTGTACATGTATTAGGAAAATAAGTAATATCAAAATTCAAAAGAAAATTATTTACAGTAGTTGTTCATTGTTCTGCCTGCTTAATATCAGAGTTGCCACATCGCAAGAAAGGTGGGAATCAACACCTCAACATCATCAGGTTTTGGGAAGCCACCCGTATATTGCCCCTGGCTGCAAAAGGGTATTTGAAAAGAGCACTATGTGTACTCCTTGAGTTCTAGACTGAATTGATCTAATTTTTAAAAACATGGTGGCTTTAAAGGTCATGACCGGAAGTGACATGGTGGAACCGAAAGTGACATGCTTCTGGGTGCTGGGACAGGAAGTGATATTCTTCTGGGCACCAGAGCCAGAAGAGATGTTCTCCTGGGTGCCGGAACCAAAAGTGATGTCTTCAAGTTTGAATAAGGCAGGTTTTCCACTGTTTGTTCTATAGAGATAACAGAAGAGGGTTTAATGCACCCAGCCACCCCCTAGCCTGGCATGGAATTATCTTCACTTGGTCCATATAGCTTCCTCCTACTTGCACATGTGTGACAACAGATAAAATATACTAATCAAAATATATAAAAAATACAGTATATTTTTACCTAATGTATAATTACATTATTTAACACATTTTACTAGCAGATTATCTCTATTATAAAAAGAAATCCTGGAAAGCAAAAGCAAGGCGACGATACATGATCTTCTCGGAAGTTCTCTGTCCCAGGGCCATCTCACGGGGACGTGGAACATGAGATTCTTGCAAGACACACCCTACTTACAACAGATATCATATAAGAGCACATCCATCAAAAAAGTCAGTTGTATAAAAGCAAGTAGTGCACACAGATCCTGTGCTCTCAACACATATAAAGCGTATAAGGACAATACGGAGAATAGACACCCAAAGGCGTTGGAGAGAAAAAAAGGCAGATAAGAGATTATGAAACCAGTAAAATTCGAAAGTATTGCAGCGTCCCAGCCAGGTTGCGGCCTTTTTGGTTTTAAGTGACTGTTCAGTTTGATTGAGGGAGGGCGGAGTACAGCACGGAAGACTGATAGCGGGGTATTGATTTGATGCGGTAAGGGGGGCGAGATGCGGGGGATGAGGGATTGGTGAGGGTGAAAAGATAGAAAAGATTACATTACCGCAAAACAAAAGGTGATTAATCATCAGAACCAGGTGTAATTGAAAAAAGAGCAGGACAAATCGAGGACAGAAATAAAAGGCAAAGAGTAGTCTTTTCGCATTTGCATAATTTTTATGCACAAAAGGTAGATTTAGACAATAATAGACCATACGCTATGAGAATCTGTTGTCCCGCAACAATTTAAGCAACGACAAGTTGAATTTCAAAGAATACACAATTTGGTCAGGTGTATATTTATGATCACAGAGAAGTGATGCAAATTTTAACAGGCAAAAAGAAAGGTAATGTATATATTCCGCGAATAACATTACACACCAAAGGAGATCGTGATATGCCATTCGTATTAAAATGTTTACAGTTTACTGTGAGAATAGCTTTTGCTATGACAATCAATAAATCACAGGGACAAACATTAGAAAAAGTTGGATTATTTATTAGAAAAACAGAAACAATATTCTCTCACGGGCAGTTATACTTTATGTTGTCACAATGTGTCTCCAAAAAATATTGTTTTTAATGAAGCTTTAAAGTAACAGTGCATCCATCCATCCAGCTATATCCTAACTACAGGGTCACAGGAGCCAATCCCAGCCAACACAGGGCACAAGGCAGGAAACAAACCCTGGGCAGGGCGCCATGCAAACACACCCACCAGGGACAATTTAGGATCGCCAATGCACCCAACCTGCATATCTTTGACTGTGGGAGGAAACCAGAGCACCCAGAGGAAACTCACACAGACACAGGGAGAACATGCAAACTCCACGCAGGGAGGATCCGGGAAGTGAACCTAGGTCTCCTAACTGCGAGGCAGCAGCGTTACCACTGCACCACCATGCTGCCCTTAAAAGTGCACATAATGAAATTGTAACAATTCCAAAGAAAACAAAATTAAAATTGTATATCCGATTAACCAAACACAGGGGTTGGTTGAGCGAAACGAGCAGGGGGCGAAGCCCCCTAGTTTCTCAAATAACTAGAAAGATATTATCTTTTTCTTGCACAAATTATGGAGTACCATGGTTGAGTAGTTGTTAGTATTTCTGCTTTACTGCTCCAAATTCCAGTGTTCAGATCTCCTGCCCAGTCATTGTCTGCTTGGAGTCTCCATGTCTTCTCCATCTTTGTGTGAGGTTTCCATTGATTATTTTTATTTTTCTCCAATATCTTCAAATACTTTCAGATTAGGTTATACTGACACTGTGGATCTGGCCTATTTTCAATAAGTCTATATTTCTGCCTCCTTGTCCTGTAATAAACTGCTGGACGATCTGCCACTTGTTTCCTGCCCGTGATGCGGGGACAGGCTCTAGAAGATCCAAAACAGAAGCCATCTTAGTTGGCACATCACACCATCTCCGCTCTTCTACCATCACCAGTATCACTTTCGCTGGCCAAAACATTCAATTTCTGTGTTAAAATGGACCCTCAACTCACCTTTGACACCCACACCAAACACCTCTGTAAGTCTTCTTTCTACCACCTCAAGAATATCGTTAAGCTCCGACCAACTCTCACCCTGGAAGATGCAGAGAAGCTCGTCTATGCCTTTGTCTCCTCCAGGCTGGATTACTGTAATGCGCTCCTCATTGGGATTCCTGGCAAGAGTATTCAGAGACTCCAGTATATTCAGAATTGCGCTGCCAGGATCCTGATGAGGGTGCGAAAGCATGACCAAATAACCCCAATCCTGAAAACCCTTCACTGGCTCCCTGTCCCACTCAGAATTGAGTACAAGGTCATTCTCCTCACCCATCAGTCCATCTATGGACATGCCCCCAATTTACCTACAGGAACTCCTTACCCCTCATACCTCTTCACGCACTCTCCACTCTGTACACACTAACACTCTCCAAGTCCCTAGAACCAAGCTTCGCAGTATGAGTGATAGGGCTTTTTCATCTGTGGCGCCGAGACTGTGGAACGCCCTCCCTGACTACCTGAGAGCCCCACAGTCGACTGATGTTTTTAAACGGAATCTAAAAACTCATCTTTTTAGAAAGATATTTTGTTAAAGTATAAATAGATTTTCTTGTTTTATAATTTTTATTTTTTACTCTGTAGCACTTTGAGGTTTTAAAATATGAAGTGCAATATAAATAAAATGTATTATTATTATTATTATTATTATTAGAACCCCACAACCCTGTACTGAATTAAGAAGGTTTGAGACTGTATACAGTATTTAAGTATCCATCTAGGTTCACAATACATTGAATACATCTCATTTTACTATACTTTACATGACAGATGTGAACCAAGTAGCTAAAGCAAGCTATTTAATTGTTGTTAGTAACCTGGGAGGCCATAGACGATGAGCAAGATCTTGTTGTCCACCTCTTCCAATCCATCATCCTGGAATAATGTCATTCAGGTAACGCTGGACCTCCAAGTGGAAATGAAGCGAGGCACCATCTTTCATGAAAATTAAGTCATTTGAATCTTCTTGAAGTTGGGGAAACAACCAGTTTTGTAGCATGTCCAGGTATAACCGGCAGTGAGAAATCAAAGTCGATCGCTCAGCGGTGGAAACTTAAAGCCTACGGTCTCTTAGTGATTCAGCTGAACGCGGAAAGTTATTGCAAAAACAGAGAAGATGATATCAGCACTAAACATAAGTTCTATCTACTCTCTGCCCGTTGAGGGCAAGTTTATATGTTGTGTGTCCTGCAGCATATACAGTTCAGGTTTTCCAGTCGACAGTGTAGACAGCTTCACCTGCCAAAAGTGTTTAGTTAATTTAGAGTAGGTCAGGAAAATAGGAGAATTGGAGGATCGCTTTAGGAACCTGATAGCAATTAGGCAAACTAATAATTGGATCTACTCATTTTGTTTAGACAGTTCGGCTACTTCTGATTCGGCATCAGTCTCTCCAGGTCCCACTGTAATCAGTGCGTGGCCGAAGTCAGCAGCACTAATTCAGCCACACTGTGAGTGGGTAATAGTAAGACAGGGGACCAAGAACCCAAAATTTAGTCCCTTGCCACCCAGGTCACCAATTCGGACCCAGAACAGATTCTCAGCACTCCACAGAATGCCTGTGGAAACTGAGAATAAGAAAAGTGCTCATAGTAGGTGATTCCATAGTGCGGAATGTTAGAATTCCAAACTATGTTAAACCAGCAGTTAATGTTAAATGCCTCACAGGGGCCAAGATTTCTGACATAGAGGCTGCATTGGAACGTGTCACTGACGATGAAGTATCTACCTTATTGCTGCACGTTGGCACTAATGATATTTATTTACAGCAATCTGAGGTATTAAAGAAGAACTTCATCTCTCTATGCACCAAAGCTAAAAGAAAATGTCAGAATTTAATTGTATCTGGTCCCTTACCAAGATTATATAGAGGGATGTGATTTATAGCAGATTGCATTCCCTTCACTGCTGGCTAGAAACCTGGTGTGCAAATAAAAGCATAGCGTTTGTGAACAATTGGGATGTTTTTTGGGAAAGGCCTGGAGGGGATCTTATGTATTATCCCAAAATATAAATATGGCAGCAAAACTGCCTGGCTACTGATTAGAGCACCATCCAGGCCGCAGTCATGTGATCTTAAATCACAGGCTGTTGTTTATCCCACCTGTTATTTTCCTGAAGCTGTTACCCATAATCCCTGTTGTGGGGCATCCAGTATATTAAGTCTTGATGCAAACCTTAAATTAATTGATAACCAAAAAAAAACGTGTATAATTAGGCCAAGAGATAAAACCAGACCTCCACCAGGGCATCTGTAATAGAAATTTACTTCAAATTAAAACAAAAATATATCACCAGTTCAGAAAGAACCATGCAGTTTTAAATGCTGTTTATTGAACATTCGCTCTTGGCACTAAAGCTGTTTTGGTAAATGATATTGTATTAAGTAGAAAATCTAATCTGTGTCTTCACTGAAACCTGGCTTAGTAAATGTGACACTGTTCCCCTAGCTGAGGCGTCACCAGATGGATACTCGTTCCTTCATAAGTCTAGAGATTCTGGTCGAGGAGGAGGCCTTGGAATAATTCATTGTAACAAAATGCAAATCACTCTAAAAATTTAGGCAACTTTACATCCTTTGAGGCATTCATTTTAAATATTAAAACAGATTCCAACACAATTATAGTGCTAGTCTACAGACCACCAGGGCCATATTCATTGTTAATGACTGAATTTAGCAACCTTTTATCTGATTTGTCTATAAATTATGATCACGTAGTACTGAATACAGACTTTAATTTACACATTGTTTTACTTAAATTCAGTAGGATTTTGTCAGATTGTCAAAGGTCCAACTCATAATCATAACCACACATTAGATTTCATTATAACTTACAAAGTTGAAATTCAAAATTTAAATATTACTCCATTAAATGTAAGTTATTTTCGATCACTTCTTAATTACATTTGATTTAGTTCTGCCCCTGCCAACGCACTCACAGATTAAAACAAAGACAGTGCGACATCTAGATTGTAATTCTGCTTCAAAATTTATAGATACCTTGAGTAAGTCGAGTGTAATTGTGGAAAACCATTTAGATCAGTTAACATCAAATGTAAACGTGGAAAACAATTTAGATCAGCTAACATCACATTATAATGTGACCTTGAGAGATGCTCTGGACGCAGTGGATCCCCTTAAAACAAAAGTGATCAAAGCAGATAGAAACTCTCCCTGGTTTAATGAAAACACTTAAGCTCTTAAATTAGAGTGTCAAAACTGGAGTGAGATGGAGAACAACAAAGCTACATGTCTTTCAAATTGCATGTGTTAAAAATATAAAAAGCCCTCTTTAAAGCTCGCTCAGAATACTATTCTACATTAATAGATAGCAATAATAAAAATCCTGGGTACTTTTAGCAGTGGCTAAATTAACAAATGGGAATTCAGATCAACAGTGCAAAATACCAACAGATATTAGCAGTACAGACTTTATGAACTTCTTCAATGAGAAAATTAAAAATATAAGATCCCAGATCTCAGCATCACAGTACAAACTACATACTAGCTTAGCAGACCCTGCGACACATTGCATTCAGCACTTTAGTAATTTTAATCCTGTAACTGAGCAGGAAGTCTTAACTTTAATTTCTAAAATGAAGCCCACTACTTGTTCCCTAGATCCAGTGCCAACAAAACTAGTAAAAGTGCAATGGATGTTCTTGCAGCCTATTCTAAACATTATCAATAGTTCATTATTGCATGGCAGTACCTGATGCACTAAAAGTGTCAGTCATTAAACCATTACTTAAAAAGTCAGACCTAGACCCACACATACTAAATAATTATAGGCCTATTTCAAATTTACCTTTCTCTCTAAAATACTAGAAAAGTAGTCGCCAATCAGCTTCAGTCACACCTTATGCATTACAATTTATTTGAGAAATTCCATTCTGGTTTCTGCACTGGTCATAGTACAGAAACGCACTAACACGGGTTGTAAATGACATTCTGATATCCTCTGATGATAGGAAAATCCACTGTAATTATGTTGTTGGACTTAAGTGCAGCATTTGACACCATTGACCATTCTATTTTACTGCACAGGCTAGAAAATGTTGTTGGCTTACAGGCCCGTGCTCGCTTGGTTTAGTTCTTATTTATCAAATCGATTCCAATATGTACAGAAATGTGCTGATAGTACTCCATCATTATATACAGGGCTGAGTAATGGGACCTTTGCTGTTTTCACTTTACATGCTTCCACTGGGATCTCTCATTAGGAAACATAATGTTAATTTTCACTCATATGCAGATGACACCCAGTTATACCTTTCATTTAAATCAAATGAAGTTTCTCCGATGTTGTCTTTAATTAGTTGTGTTAGTGAATTAAAGGAATGGATGAATGAGAACTACTTGTCTTTAAATACAGATAAAACAGAGATGTTAATTGTTGGAGGGAATGACGCTGATCACAAAAATATTTTGTCATCATTTAACTCAGTTGGAATCCCAATTAATTTTACTGAATCACAATAGGAGTTATCTTTGACTCTAGCATGTCATTTAAAGCATATTACAAAGTTGTCCAAAACATGTTTTTCCATCTTAAAAATATTAGGAAATTAAGGCTTTCTAAATAAACAGGATTCTGAGAAATTAATTCATGCATTTATCTCTAGTAGGATTGACTACTGCAATGTGGTGTTCACTGGCTGTTCAAACTGTTCTTTATACAGCCTCCAGTTAATCCAAAATGCTGCTACAAGAATTATTACAAGAACAAGAAAAAATGAACAAATTACTCCAGTTCTTAAATCTTACACTGGCTCCAGGTTAAGATTGGGGGAGGGTCTAAAAATCGACCTTTTAACATATAAAGCATTAAATGGCCAAGGTCCAGCTTACTTGTCTGAACTTATCATGAGTTACAAACCAGAGCGCACATTAAGATCTCAAGATGCTGGTCTGCTTATGATTCCAAGGATTAATAAAATTAACAGTGGGAGGTCGAGCTTTTAGTTACAGGGCCCCTAAACTGTGGAATCGTCTGCCTGCTACTATAAGAGATGCCCCTTCGATCTCAGCTTTTAAATCCCGGCTAAAGACTCACTACTTCAGTTTAGCATATCCTGACTAGAGCTGCTGATTAACTGTACAGACTGCATCTCTGTTGTTAGTCATTAGCACTAAAACATGATAGTTATAATTTGTTACTAACCCTAACCTATTTTGTTTCTCTTCTCGGTACTCAAATATGGCACTTGGTTGTTTTGCCTGCCTGTTAAAATCATCCCTGATGGAGGATCGCAGGAATCATGGGGTAGAGGGGTCATCGGATTGGCTGGCCCAGTGCTGTTTCAGCTGTGGAATGGCCAAATGGGGGAGGCAGCTTGATGGCTGAGGTCTCAAGGACTCTAAACAAATGCAAATCATATTATGTGATATCATCTATTGTTAAATTCTGCTCCGTACTTGTAAATTTTTCATTTTTTTACTGTATTGAGGATTTTTTCTGTTTTTTGTATTGTATTGTATTGACCCCCTTCTTTTTGAAACCCACTGCACACCCAACCTACCTGGAAACTGAACTGCCTTTCCCAAGGTTTCTTCCATTTTTTTTCCCTACAAGGGATTTTTTGGGATCTTTTCCTTGTCAAAGAGTCAAAGATGGGGGGCTGTCAAGAGACAGGGCCTGTTAAAGCCCATTGCCCATCTTGTGTGATTTTGGGCTGTGCAAAATAAATTGTATTGTATTGCATGAAAAGCCAGAAAAAAAAAGAAATGTCCATAAACTTTGCTTGCAGAAATGGTACAATTCACCTTTACTTTCAGTGATTTCTCTTCTGGTGTTGTCACCATTTTACTATAAATGAGAAACAGAACTCAGTGGCTTTCAAACTTTGAACTTTCCACATCCAATGATGTGCGGAATGTGTTTCTGTCTTATACCGTTTGTTTGAAATACATTTTTGAAATCTGCTCTTTTATTTTAAATAGCCCTGTATATATACAGTTTTATGTAAGAGATATATGCTGGTAGCTTTTTCACAGTATTAATTCTCCTGGCTAAGGTTAAATGGAGGGACGACCCAGGGCCAGCGCCACCAATAAGGTAAATTAGGCATTCACCTAAGGAGAAGATCATAAGGGGTGGGACCCAGCTGCACAGGTTAGATACCAAACAGTCGATGCACTAATAAATATGGCCTAGGGTGCAAAATAACCTCTCAGTCGACCGTTCCCTCTGCCTTCTCCTGGCCAGAGATTAAATCTCCTTCAGTCCCTGCAATTATCAGTTCTGGACAACCAGATTAAACAATGGTACATCTAAATTTCCAGGGTTTAACAAATAATGGAAACACAAGTTAACAAAATGTATTGTTACCAACCATTAATGAGTACAGATCTGCTGTTTAGAAACCAATATTTCCAAGTCAGGTAAATACAGACATCCTCCAAGGCCAGACTTCAAAACGGCGACTCCTTTGCAAGACAGCAAATACTTACACAAACAATCCTGACACAATCAGTAACTGGATTATCCAGGATCCTCCAAGGAAGCAGCAGTTCTGTTATCACACGTGGTATTGTTTGTAAATCTCAACCAGCCATAAACTTCAAAATGGTGACACCTTTGCAATACAGCCAATACCTACAATCTGCAGACAGCCTTTTAACTTCTTGCCCCCACTGCCAACAATGGGTGCCTATTGCCTGTTCATCTGCTGGGCTTTAAATGTAATATTTGCATGTTTCTTTTCCTAAGAGAGAAATGGAATGACCCAGTGTACAAAAATGTCCCCCCTCTGACAAGTATGTATATGCTTTGTCTGCTGAGCGTCACGTGATCACAACTGAGCTGATGGTTCTTCTTTCTTTCTCGCTGCGGGATTGTGGGTAATCGTCTCCCATTCTCGGTCTCCGTCTGCATGCCTCACTTATATAGTCAACATCCGTATGAGCGTATACTGTTTACTATAGCATTGTGATCAAGTTTGTGTGTTGTAACGTGTGAGTTCCTGTCTTGTACCCCAAAACATGAAGCTGAGTCTCAGTACTTTAGCAACACCAGCTTTATTCAGCTTGAAACAGGAACAGCACAGTTATTTATTGTAGCAGGATCTGCCACTCTCCTATACACAGACACAGCAGTTAGGCAGGGTCATGGCCACTGCGCATTTATAATGTTCCTGTTCCCATTAACAGCAACAGCGCTTAAAGTGTGTCTGCAATCTTTTCGGATTCGCTTTTATGGTGAACTGCTACAGTGCTGGGAGCCTGTGGTTGCATTGTATTGTATTAATCATTTTCATATGAATAGTTTTGGGTTGTGGAACGATTCATCTGAGTTTCCATTATTTCTTATGGGGAAATTCGCTTTGATATATGAGTGCTTTGGATTACAAGTACATTTCTGGAACGAATTACACAATCCAAGGTTCCATCGTATTTACTTGTGATGGTTATCCTTAGATATTTAAACTTTTTTAATATAATAAAAAAACAGTATCCAGTCTGGTATGGTGTACTAGATAAAACATGCTATTATTCAGATTAATTTAGAATACAGAGATTTTATAAAATTTTATTAGCAAATTTAATAAAAATGGTAGAGATAATTTTGGGTCTAATATATAAAGTTCCCTATCATCTGCAGAGTGATATTTTCTGGTCCTTCTCTTATAATCTGATTTTACTAGATTATAAAACTCTTTTCTCCTAACCCCATTCTCAGATTTTCAGTGTCTTGCCTTGAGTCCAAACACCCGTTTTCAGGGTGATGCCTTTTGAGTTTTGTGAAGCTGGCAAGTGATAACAGGTATGGCTATTTCAAAAAAGGCAAGAACAGGAGATGATGTTAACATTATAAAATAGTCACTATTGTTGAAATGTGGTCTCATGTGAAAATGCCTAACACTTCATTTGGTCATGCCCTATAACTGTATGACATTTTGCATCTTAGAAGACAGCTGAAGATTCTCAGTAAAAAACAATAAAAATAAAGAAAGTGCTGGATAAACAGGCACCTGAAAGTGTAGAGACAAGCATCAGGGAAGTTAGAAGTTTTAAGCAAGAATAAAAAAAAAATCAATTATATACAGCTGTAAGTATCAAACACTGCTGGGTGAAACACAATTCAAAGAAGACTCACATTGCAGTTGTTTAAATTGGCTATGCCTGAGACATCTTTGGGAATATATACAGCATGTTGTGTAACTTGAAACATGTTGCTGTAACATCACACTACAGGCATATTTTGGAATAAACACAAAAGCCTCAAGAACCTTTTAAAATATCCTTACTTTCATATGGATAGTCAGTAGCTAGAGCTCTGTGAAAAGTAGAGGTTGGGAAAGTTCATTAAAAAAAATAAACAGCAAACTATTACATGTTGTATGAGGGTTATAATAGCTAAATGTATCTCCAGTCCTCATTTTTCTACATAATCTCTGTCAACTACAACTGCCTTCTGCCAACAAAGATATTCTATCCAAGTTTTTTGATTACTTGCTTTCATATTTCTGTGTGTTCAAGCCTTGTCATGTGGAATGATGATTTCACAAGAATTATCTGATAAATTTACAACACTTAAGGAACATGGAAAGCTTGTATCCAAAATGGTTACTTATATATATTCTTAATACCTATAGTCCTCTAACAAAATCAACTGCAACAGAATCATGTGTTGATATAGCCAATGCAACACAAGCAATCTCTAGCACCTATTGTAATTGCCAGAATATAGCAAGTTACACAATTTAAGGGAAAGCTTACAAATATTGTATAGTTATTAGAGAACATAATTCCTAACAAGAAGAAAATATATTTATACATTCATTAAGTGGTTTCCTCTTTTCCACTCTCTCATTGAGGTGCCACTGTTGAAGCCCCCGAGCAACAGCTATTGTACAAGTAGGTACCCAAAAATAAGTGGAATCTGTACCTGGCAAACAATCTACACTTAGTTACGAATTTCGCCGCTAGGCTTAGCATACTTACTGTATTCTGTGGCAGTCTGCCAAGTGGCTTTGTTCTGTTTGTTGGTTTTTCTTGGTGCTTATTAAACATGTTCTGTAATTATTGTGATGGGTTATAATAAATGGGTTAAGTTTTGTTTTCTCTTAGGGAACACAGCTGCTGAAACTGTAGTGATGCTTGAAACTGCTTTTAAAGAGGAAGCTTCAAGTAAAACACTGGTCTACGAGTGGTTTTCACACCTCAAATGAGGAGAAATGTCACTTGAAGACCAGCCAAGACCTACCACAATTAAGAATGACAAAAATATTCAAAAGGTCGCAATGCAATTTACGAAGATTGTTGTCAGACTATTGAAGAGATTCCTGAATTGACTTGTGCATCTCGGAGTTCGAGCCACCTTACCTACTCACCTGGGGCCTCATGCATAACGCCGTGCGTAGAATTCGCACTATTACATGACACAAGCATAAAAGGCGAAATGTGCTTACGCACAGAAAAATCCAGATGCAGGAATCTGTGCGTACTCCAACTTCCACGTTCTTCCGCTACACAAATCCCGGTCAGCGTGAAAAGTAACATTTGTGCACGCGCGTGCTGTCCCGCACCAATTCCTCCCAGAATTACGCCTCTTGGAATATGCAAATCAATATAAATAGCCCTTAAGCACAGCCTTCTGTGAAAAGACAACGGGAAAAGCACGGGGGAAATATAAGAATTTCAGCGAATACCAAGTGGAGGCAAAGGAAAAACATACTATTTGTTGATTTAAACCGTTGTATAATCAACAAAAGGAAGTTGATCAAGTGACATAGCGTGTTGGAGAAACTTGAAAGCTCAAGTTCACAAAGTCGCACAGTGCCAGAAATAAAAAAGAACTTGTCAGATATCAAAGTCGCCATGAAAAGGCGAGTCGTAGCCCACCATCTGAGTGTCATATGAAAGGTTATTAGGGTACAGAGAAAAAAAAAGGCACACAGTGGGGAAAAAGCACGAAATGTCAACTTCAATCTCGAAATTTCCACTTTAATCACGTATTTTGTCATTAAAGTAGAACATCATAAACTTCATCTTAAAATCGTTTAATTAACCAGTTTCTCAAATCACATCATAATTAAAGTAGCACCTTAAATGCTTTGTTTTGTATGTGATCTTCTATGTGCTCAATGTGTGTGAATCACTACATGCTTCTTAAACCTTCCTCCAACAGGACACAGAATCCATTACATTCGTGATATTACAGCTCTCTGAATAACTAAAACACTGAGATGCATACGTGATATCATTTTCATGATGATAGTTGTTAAAGCACGTTATTAAACATGGGTTTAACAGCGCAGTGATTGTGTGCAACCTTCGATGAAATTTATTTATCGCAGCAGTACTCATGGGCGGCTCTAGGCTCGTGGCGGCCCTGGGCAGAGAAAGAATCGGTGGCCCCTTCGCCTGCCAATGTCAATATGGTATTTTATGCACGGTGGATGACCACGTCCGTTGCGGACACTGCATAGCCGCCTCATGCTCATGACACAAGCGTTTAACTTTTGTCGAAATTTGCCGCTGTATTTTTAGCTGTGTCTTTTTTTGTTTTATATTCAATATATATTGGCGTGGCAGCCCCTGCAGTCCTTGCTTTTCTTTCTCCAAGTAACCGATTGCCACACAGTCAGTTCTGAAATAGACGTTAAGCCATCTGTAAGCTTAGAGCGCCGATTTTTCAAAACGTCTAAGGAACATTGAAATATCTTTGTAGTACATGTTTTATTATTCTATCCTTCTTGCCTGTCCCAGTGAAGCATACAGTTCGAGGCAGGAACAATCTTTATTTATTAACAACATAGATTATTTAAATGAAGTTAAAGTTTTATCTGTATAATATAATAAACATATTTTGCTGCATTTCATCTTAAAAATGATATCGTCATCATATGCAAATACGCACTTTATAAAGTGGCTCAGGTTGTGCAATATTATAATTGTAGTGCAAGTTTACAGTGAGGTAATTCTACTTATAAGTACAGATAGTTCTACAAGGAGTAATTGATTGAGTGCGTTTATAATTCTTGGGATGGAACTGTTTCTGAACTGCGAGGTCCGTACAGGAAAGGCTTTGAAACGTTTTGCCGTGGCTGAGGCAGCGTGTGCTTGATGCTGTATAATGATAATTCTCTTTTCGATCAGCTGCTGCTGTGATTCACACTCAGGTACAGTGCTATAAATACTCCAAGTGGTGCAGTGACAGTAATATGAAAAAAGATGATCTGCTGTGGCAACTCTTAACGGGAGCAGCTGAAAGAAGAAGAAAAAGAAGGGGCAGTGAGAGTAACAACACTAAAGCAGTTATGGTATTTGGAATACTATGGCTATTCCCTGGACCATTATATTGTTACAGGTTAATTACAATCAGATGCATTACACTAATAAACAATATGCAATTAATTTCAGTGTATTTATAAAGCCGTGTCAGCAAAGAAAAGGATAATCACACAGGAACAGTACCACTGCTTTGACGCTGGGTGCCGGCAGTCTGCAAAACCGAGCGGAGAACTTGCGTACGACAGGGTATGAGGTACTGTGGAAATGTGCGTGGCTTTACGCCAAGTTTAGGTTTTATACATCACGATTTGAACATGGAAACGTTCTTACGCAACATTTCTGTGCGTACGCAGCGTTTATACATGAGGCCCCTGATCTTGCTCCATGTGACATTTTCTTTTTTCCACATATGAAAAAAGAACTCAAAGGAAGTGTTTTGCACTGTGGAGGAACTCAAAGAAAATTGTTGCAGGCATTGGACAACGTTCCTCTTCAGCAATTCCATAAATGTTTCCACCAGTGGGAAAATGACTGAGACAAGTGAATTCATTCACATGGAGAGTATTTTGAAGAAGGCTAAAGTTTCAGTAAGCAAAAATGATTCAAATATTCTTTTTTCATTTCCAGTCCATTTTTGGGTGCCCCCTCATATGCACAGCACTGTAGCTTTTAACTCCTTCAGTGTTCTAATAAATTTTTTGGTGGCCAGCCTCACTTGCACGATCGCTTAGTTTTTGTAGATGGCAAGCTCTACACAGATATAAAGTTTAGGTTTTTTCACTTTTGTAATGTTTTCATTTACTGGACTCCATTGGATATTTAGTGACTTAGTTATTTTTTGTATCCATCCACTGACTTTTCAATAATCTGTTCATGGAGTTCCTTGGAGTGTTCTTTTTGTCTTCTTTGCGTAGTTAAGGCCATGATACTAACTTACCACGAGTTGGACCTTCTAGATAGATTCAGGTGCATTTATACAACAATCAGTAGGAATCCGTTAAGTACAGACAAGTGATCTCCATTGAACTAATCATGTTATGTCTAAAACCAATTGTCTATATGACTTATGATTTAAACGAATCTTAATTAATGGGGTGGATATGTATGTGATCAAATGTTTTTGTTTTATAGTTTTAATTGATTTTAAATCACTTTCCTGAGAAGTGTTTTCATTTTGACATTAAGCAATCTTTTTCTGTTGATCTGTGTAAAAAAAGTCAAATTAAACCCACTATGATTCAATGTTGTATAAAACCAGAATGCAAAAAGTTTTCATGGGCACTGTATGTAGCTTTTCTGCTCTCAAGTGTAAAAATATAATACATGATGTAATTTCCAGTCTCATGATGTCATTGTCATTGCTGTTTTGTATGTTTATTTCCTTATGGATTTTGCAATTTTGTGTTTTCCAGATTTCATTTGTATTACCATTTTTAGTGTGTGATCGATATGAAGCTATGTGGTTTCTAGGCAAGTGATGCGTCATGTGTATGACTGTTAACGTTTCTGTTAAGGTTACTGTCTGAACTACTTGTTGCAAACTAAAAGAAAGTCCAAATGAAATAGTTCTTAAGAACTATGTTTTTAATAATTTTTTATGAATATTTAGGTGATTTAGTGAACCCTTTGACCGTTGTGACTCAGACTGTTTAGTATAATGAGCTGACTAAAAGCAAAAAGTTCTTTTACTTAAACTTAACACATTTGTGACTTGTGATTTAGAAAAAATAATCTGTGTTGATAGCACAAGACTATCCCATTCACTGTAATTGCTACAGTATATGCTGTTGCTAGTGGAAGAATGGTGATTGACATTTGGAGAGATCTTTATTTAATGGCAGTGGAGCGCACAGCACAATACAGAAAGCACTCTGAGGTCAAAGAGTGTTGGTATTTACACAGTATATATATATAACATGTAAATCTTATTCTTTTGGCCAATTTATCAACCAATCAGCAAAGAGCTTACATCACTAAAAGAGCTTGTCTTACTTTGGAAAAATATAGAAATTAGTCACAAGATAGTATATAATGATAATGTCTGATATGCATAAATAACAATACAGGGCATCATGGACTTTTGAGTTGTAGTGCACAGCCCTGCTGGATAACATCGGGGCCGCCAGGGGTCGCTCCAGGGAGAACCAGGGACTGCTATTTGCCCTATGCCCCGGGATTACTTCCAAGTCACATGAGCGGAAGGGATGATGTACTTCCGGGGTGAAAAAAAAAGGACTTTTATCTGACCCGGAAGTGATAAGGAATTATGGACTGAAGGATGAGAAACACTTCCGGGTCAGGAACTATAAAAGGACTATGGGAGCTCCCACACGGTGAGCTGAGCTGGGTGGTAGGAGGGCAACGCGTCTGGGAGTGGAGGATTGATTTATTATTGTTATTGTATTGATTAATGAATAGTGTAGAGTGGAGGGTGCTTAGTGCACATTATTATAATAAAAATAATTATTGTGGCACTTTTACCTGGTGTTTGGCGTGGTACCTGAGGGTTGAAGGGAGCGATAATGACCCCTACTGCTACACTGGCATAGTCGTCAGGATTCTCTGGCCGTCTGTTGGCAGGGGACCTGCATTTAAAACAAATATGTATGCAGACGACCCTAAGAAGGTCCCGCTCGAATGCACGAAGGTGAAAATGCTACCATCTACAGAGAGCGCTGCAACAGAAAGCCGTGCTATACCTCGATCCACAATGGGGAAGAAATCAGGAAAAAAAACTCCAGTCCTAACAGATGCCAAGAGGATATGGACTTACCTGACGGGCAGTGAGGAAGACAGGGCGCTGATTAAAGCTGAGCAAGTACGAGCGGCGCGAAAGCAGGAATACTGGCAGAAATCGGACACGTCGGACTTCCTTAATGGATTGGAAGAACATCCTTTAAATACAGAGGTATGTGCCGGAAAAATGCCGGAAGCGCCGGGAATTTATTATTCCTGTTTTGTAGAAGACTGCCTGCAGACAGCAGACGCTGAATTGGATGCCCGCTTCACACCTAGGAAAGATGGCCACAATAAGAAGCAAATGAGCCATTCTAGGACTCTACAAAGGCCAAGCCTATTCGTCGACAATAGTCACCTGGATTATCCTGGGACAGGACGGGTAAGCCATAAACAAAACACAGCGTCACCTGACCAGGAAGAGACAGTCCTATTCGCAGAATATGGGCATGTGATCTCCCCAGATGGATTATGGGAAGGGGAAGGCTGACTATCGTGCATAGGTGAGGTCGTCACTTCCTCGATGGAATCGAGCTCCCTGAAGGGGAAGGGGGAGGCCAGCGAAGCAGCGCCAGCTGTAACTGAAAGTAATGAGGGACAGGACGTGACTGAACGTTCCGCCGATAAAATAGAAAAGGCGGATTGCAGTCGGCCAGTGGCATCACCCCGGCCCTCTAAAATAAGAGACTCCAAATCCCAGAAGCCTTTGCGCAACCCAACAGAACACGTGCCTGGAGAGGACGTGCTTATTGGCTCCTAGCCGGAAGGTAAGGCAAGTGATGGCTGTAACCTGCCTTCGGCCGAATTAAATAACATTTTAGAACTGTGGGATCTCGAGAAACTGCTTGAGCCTGTATATGATTTATTACAGGAATTAAAGAACATCAAGAAACAGGTGGAAGAATTGGGAGTGACGGCCGAAGCACCGCTGAAAAAGGATATGGGATTATCTACAGCGTTTTCGTTGGGAGGCTACCGTCAGGCTTGATGTGGCGGTACAGGTGAGTGGGACCGGTACCGTACAGTATAAAGGGACGCAGTGTTATACTACATTTTTCTTTATGTCACTATATCTGGACAATACTGTTATGAGTTTTATTCACATGTACATGTTAAATTTGGCACACAGGGGCTCAGCAGATAGAATTGCTAGCCAAGCATTGGATTAGATAGCCAAAGACAACTGGAGGCTTGTATAGTCAGCTTAAACACAGGATAGTGTATTTCTGTCCTCTGTCAGCACAAAATCTTCTTTCCTTATTGGGAGAATGAGAACCGGCATGTAAGCACTATGATATTTCTGTATTTTGTGGAGAAGCAATTCAGCCCTTGTTTGGAGAGAGAAAGGACCAGCAAGTTGAAGAAGAACAGTATAAAAGGTTTGGACAGCAGCCAGACCCTTCGAGGCTGTGTCGACAAAGTTCGAAAAACCTCCCAGCGTGGGGACGAGAAATGGCAGCCTGTGTTGATCCAGATTCCCACCTGGATAAAAAGTCTGTCCATTTGCCTCCTGTCTGTAACCGCGTTGACCGTCAGTAAATGTAAGCTAAAAGATATTTTTTCTCATGTGATTCTTGTACCGCCGTAATCACGATGGGAGGGATATCACCTTTTCTGGTATATTACGATATTGTTTAGTTACTTGATATGCCGCAATTTCAAAAGAGCACATTTCCAAGAGAGCTAATGCCTCTTCAGGAAACAGCCCGCTGTTAATAAGTAGTGGGTGCCAAGGCTCTGCAAAGCCAACAAGAGAGTGTAGCGTGATGACTGATGGAGCGAGGGAAGCGCCGATCGAACCGGTACAGCTGAAAAGTGCTGTTACACGGAGTGATGCGGTGCTGATGACGCCGCCTCCTAAAAAGCATAGATCAACGGGCGTGCAAACAGTAAAGGGGCTCTCTTTTCCCAATAGAGAGACTCAAGCTGTGCACCAGCCCCAGAGTAAGCAGGAAATCCCCAATATACACTGTGGGTCTCCTGACAAGGTGGAAAAAAGGGCGGAGTATACGGAGATGGCCAGTAAACCTCGCTTAGCGGAGAAAAGGGTGGACAGGGGATCAGAGGGATTCTCATTATAACGTTCCCCCACGGTTCTCCATGGGGGGCTAGACAACCTTGCCAAGACCCGACTTACACATCCTCCTGGAGGAAGACGTCCCACGTGGGGCTAGACACTCAAAATAATAATTTTTCGCTGGGGGGGAAGTATTGTGGACTATGCCCGGCTGTTTATCCCGGTCAAGACCCCCAAGCCGCTAGATGGAGCCCTCCCTGCAATGTGGAGATGCCCCGAATTCCAGCAGGGCATCATGGACTTTGGAGTTGTAGTGCACAGCCCTGCTGGATAATGTCGGGCCGCCAGGGGTCGCTCCAGGGAGAACCAGGGACTGCTATTTGCCCTATGCCCCGGGAGTACTTCCAAGTCACATGAGCGGAAGGGATGATGTACTTCCGGGGTGAAAAAAAGGACTTTTATCTGACCCGGAAGTGATAAGGAATTATGGACTGAAGGATGAGAAACACTTCCGGGTCAGGAACTATAAAAGGACTATGGGAGCTCCCAGACGGCGAGCTAAGCTGGGTGGTAGGAGGGCAACGCGTCTGGGAGTGGAAGATTGATTTATTATTGTTATTGTATTGATTAATGAATAGTGTAGAGTGGAGAGTGCTTAGTGCACATTATTATAATAAAAATAATTATTGTGGCACTTTTACCTGGGGCCACATGTATAACGCCGTGCGTAGAACTCGCACTATAACATGGCGTAAGCACAAAAGCCGAAATGTGCTTACGCACAGAAAAATCCAGATGCAGGAATCTGTGCGTACTCCAACTTCCACGTCCTTCCGTTACATAAATCCCGATCAGCGTGAAAACTAACGCTCGTGCACGCGCATTATGTAACGCCCCAAATCCTCCCAGAATTACGCCTATTTGAATATACAAATCAATATAAATCGCCCTTAAGCACAGCCTTCTGTGAAAAGACAATGGGAAAAGCACTGGGAAAATATAAGAATTTCCGCAAATACCAAGTGGAGGCAAAGGAAAAACATACTATTTGTTCAAATAAACCGTGGTATAATCAACAAAATGAAGTTGATCGAGTGACATAGCGTGTTGGAGAAATTTGAAAGCTCACATTCACAAAATCGCACAGTGCCGGAAATAAAAAAGAAGTCACATATCAAAGTCGCCGTGGAAAGCCGAGTTGTAAGCCCACTGTCTGAGTGTCATATGAAAGCTTATTAGGGTACAGAGAAAAAAGGCACATGGTGGGAAAAAAGCACGAAATGTCAACTTTAATCTCGAATTTTCCACTTTAATCACGTAGTTTATTTTGTCATTTAGTAGAACATTATAAAATCTTAAAATCGTTTAATTAACCAGTTTCTCAAAATTACATCGTAATTAAAGTAGCACGTTAAATGCTTTGTTTTGTATTTGATCTTCTACTCGTATGTGATCTATGTGTGTGAATCACTACTTGCTTCTTAAACTGGCTGTCTTCCTCCAACTGGACACAGAGTCCATTACATTTGTGATATTACAGCTTTCTGAATAACTAAAATACTGAGATGTATACGTGATGTCATTTTCATGATGATAGGAGCTAAAGCACATTATTAAACATGTGTTTCATGAGCCTCGTGCTCATGACAAGCATTTATCTTTTGTCGAAATTTGTTGCTGCGTTTTCAGCTGTGTTGTTATTTTCTCTTTCTGTTTTATATTCAATATATATTGGCGTGGCCACCCCAAGAGTCCTTGCTTTTCTTTCCCCAAGTAACCGATCGCCATACAATCAGCTCTGTAATAGACGTTAAGCCATCTGTAAGCTTAGCGCCGATTCTTCAAAACGTTTAAAGAACATTGAAATATCTTCGTAGTACATGTTTAATTATTCTATCCTTCACGACACTCCCAGTGAAGAATATAGATTATTTAAATGAAGTTAAAGTTTTATGTGTATAATTTAACAAACATATTTTGCTGCATTTCACCTTAAAAATGATATCGTCATCATATGTAAATACGCGCTTTATAAAGTGGCCCAGGTTGTGAGATATTATAACTGTAGTGCAAGTTTACAGTGGGTTGAATTGTACTTATAAGTACAAACCATTCTACAAGGAGCAATTGATTGAGTGCATTTAAAGTTCTTGGGATTAAACTGTTTCTGAACCGCGAGGTCTGTACAGGAAAGGCTTTAAAACATTTTGCAGTGGCTGAGACAGCGTGTCCTTAAAGCTGTATACCGATAATTCTCTTTCCGATCAGCTGCTGCTGTGATTCACACTCAGATACAGTGATATAAATACTCCGAGTCGTGCAGTGAGAGTAATATGGAAAAAGATGATCCGCTGTGGCAACTCCTAATGGGAGGAGCTGAAAGAAGAAGAAGAAGAAGAAGGAGAAGTAAGAGTAACAACGCTAAAGCAGTTATGGTATTTGGAATACTATGGCTGTTCCCTGGACCATTATATTGTTACGAGTTAATTACAATCAGATGCATTACACTAATAAACAATATGCGGTTAGTTTCTTTGTATTTATAAAGCCGCGTAATCACACAAGAACAGTACCATTGCTTTGACGCTGGGTGCCGCCAGTTTGCAAAACCGAGCGGAGAACTTGCATATGACAAGGCATGAGGTACCGTGGAAAAGTGCGTGGCTTTACGCCAAGTGTAGGTTTTATACATCGCGATTTGAACGTGGAAAAGTCCTTACGCAACATTTCTGTGCGTACGCACCGTTTATACATGAGGCCCCTGGTGTTTGCCGTGGTACCTGAGGGTTCAAGGGAGTGATAGTGCCCCCTACTGCTTCACGTGGTACCACACAGCCTCTATCTCTGATCAGAATTCAGCGACTGGATGTAGAGCTGGTCTACTCCTACAACCACTTGGGCATCCACATTAATAACAAAATGGACTGGTCTCTGAATACAGAGGAACTACATGAGAAAGGGCAAAACAGGGTCTTTATACTTATGAGACTGTGTTCCTTTAATGTGACATCCTTCACATCTTCTACAAATCTGTGATGACCAGTACAATATTTGGGCTCATAACATCACTTCAAGAGAGTCCCACTGAATTAACAACTTAATTAAAATGGCAGGCTCAGTTATAGGATGTACTCTGGACCTCCAGGAGGTAGTAGCAAAGGAGAGAATTAAATCAAAACTGACTGGCATCATGAACAATCGTGAACTGCATATCATCTCTCTGACACACTAGCACTGAGTACCTTCAGCCAATGAATTATTCAGCAGAAATGTGTCAAGAAACGCTACTTTATACCAACAGCAATACGTCTGCATAACACCTCAATGGCACTGTGGCAACCAAGTCAGAAGTTTTCTTTACTTTTAATTTACTTGTTTTTTAGTCATTCTGGTTTGTTTTCAGACCATAGTATGTGTATCTCTGTATTATAAAAAAAAATCTTGGGAGGGAGACTAGGGAGATGAGACATGATCTTCTCGGAAAACAATTTGATGTCCCGCGAGAGACGGCAATGAGACAACATTTAAAACAAGTTCATGGACATCTAACCAAGCAGTTGTTGGAATGCTTTTGGCAGACAGACATCATGTGCTCCCAGCTCTTAAAACAATGACAAGCAACAAGCACAACACACAGCTCGCCAGCAGCAGCAGCAACAAGCAGGCAGATGATTCAACCACTTCTCCTTAGTGTGGATTCAGTGGCAGAGACACGAAGTGGCAAAAGGACAGTGCTGTGCCGGCTTTGAAATGATTGAAGCGCAGCACGACAAATAGAAAACGCAGCTCACCAGCAGCAAAAAGCCAGCAGATGATCCGATTGCAAATCCTTAGCGTGCGTTTAGCACCCCCAAAACAACGCAAGTGGCAGAGTCACGAAGTGGCAAAAGGACAGCTGCTGTACAGGCTTTTAAATGATCGACATGCAGCGCAACAAACAGAACACGCAGCTCACCAGCAGCAGCAGCAGAAATACAGCAGCTGATCCGACAGCATCTCCTTAGCTTGCGTTCAGCCGCACCCCTTCCACAACACGAGCAGTGTTATACGTCCTGCAAGAAAGATTTAACCATGCCCGAGGCCATAAAAAAAGGACAAGTATTGTTTTTACAAAAGTTTTAAAGTAAAAGTGAAAACAATGCATATGTAACAATTCTTATGAAAGTAACAATCTCTTTAAATTGTAAATCCGGTAAACCAAACCCGGTAGGCGAGCGAAGCAAGCAGGGGGCAGAACCCCCTAGTGTAAATATATTTATTTATTAATATTCCCATTTATGTATTTATTTATTTAAAGAGCTTCTGTAAAAAGCCAAATTTCCCCCTAGGTACAAATAAAGTTCTATTAATGTTCTTGCTTTTTTCTTTTCAACCCACTTATAAAAGTTTGATCTAAACAGAATAGTGTTTTTTTAGAACCTAAACTGTACCTGTTCACCAAAATCAAATCACCTCATTGTATTTTATGCTTAAGATTTCAAAGCAGTTTCACCAGTGCTGCTAGATATTGGCAATATTACTTCATTTTGTATCTTTTTGTACTTTTTCATAATTTATCTTTTGCAATCCACTCTTCTTTAAGTATAAAATGATTTCTGCACTTTTCTACACACTAAAATGATGAAATGTACAAAATCTTAAAGCTTCCCCATTGCATAACCCAATATACAAGTAGTGCTGTTTTTACATTCCTATCACTGTGATTTTTGTTCACTTGGCTAGAAACAATGACTCAAAAGATATTATTCATCACAAAACCTGGCAATACATTATGCACCAGCAGCATTGTAGTTTACAATTCAGCAATTTAGCTACGAAATCAATATGCCATGCCAGGAAGTCCAGTAACACTTGCTGTGGATTTTCCTGAACCCTAAAAAAAAACTTTACAGAGGCTGAGTTAGGGGACAGAGATCATTACTTATTCTTAAAATCTTCTGTAAGCATGTTGGAGCAGTCCCAAGCAGCTTAATTTACAAAGTACAGAACACAGGAATCATATTATTTTGGCCTTTGTGCCAATCAATTGGAAAATAGTTTACATTACTAAGAGAGCTTAGTATGCTTGGGAGAAAGATGAGTCATACAGATAAGAGTCTATATTGCTGATAATTTCTAGAATGTACACCAAGACAATGGATTTAAAATTTCCTGAACAAGCAAAATACATTTAATCCTTCATACACTTTAGGCAAGTTAAAAGCTGAATACAGAAAGGGAGAAGTATAGCAAAATGCAACAGATCATGGTTGAGAAAGTAAAACATTTAATTCAGCAGTACAGAAGTCATAGAATTTCAGTTTTAAAAGCAAGGTATCTTTATGGAATAACATTCAACTGCAGGAAGTGGATAATACTAATCTGTATAAAAATACACCAGATTTAGTCTAATGACTCTTATGCGCAGTATACAGTCAGAAAAAAATTTTCAACGTTCCTGGTTGTCAAAAAGTTTAAGATTAAGTAAAAAAAAAGTACTCTTGCATTCTTGGCTGTTTGCAGTTTCTTAGTTGACATGAGAAGTGGTTTCTACAGATGATTCTGAGGGAGAATGTAAATGGCAGTAGTTTACCCAGTTGAATAGCATTGTAGTCATGGTGTCTGATACGTTTCTTGACTCTGACAGCTGCATTCTTATCAGAAGCCTATTGAACACAAAGTCACAATAATCCAAAAGAAAAAATAATAAACTTTGACAAAGAACTGTGTCCGAAACAGACAGACAACAATGAAGTTTTAAGATGCTTTTTAGATAACTGAAAGAGGTTTTAGCGAAAGAGCATACAATTGAAGGTCTAGGCAACTATCATAGATAACTTAAAGGTCAGTCGCAGAAGATTAACCCGAGATTAAAGCTGAACAAGTAAAATGGCAAAGAACGTCGGCCTAAATAGGAAGCATTATCAACTGAGCCAGGTAGAGAAACAGGACTGCCATTCATGACAGACTGTATCTCTGTAACTCAGAATGTGACAAGAAGATCTGACTATGCTGAAACTGATAAAATAACAGCTATGAGTACCTTTAAAAATGACATTTGTCTGTGTACAAATTAAATTAATTGCCAAATATTATAAATGTTAATGATGTAAGCATGAAGTGTAATTAAATGAAGGATTGAATTGACATTACTCTTAAAATTATTAGATGCTTACAGTACATCCATATTTGCATTGTAAAATGCTAAATGCCAATTGCTTCTGTTATGTAAAGACTTGAACAGGGTATATTGAAAAGGAGTGCAGCACATGTTAGGGGAGCTATGAGCAGGGCGTTTACAGAATTAACCTTGAGCTTTTGATAACGATGTCTGAAACATTTTCCTGTGCTGTTAGAAACAGCAAATAGCAATGTCTACATAATATGTTAATGGGGATGGAAAGCAGTAGCAGTACCAGAAAAAACATTTCAGCGGAGCCCCCCTTCTGTCTCTCTGTGTTTGTTTAAAACTATCAAAGAGTTCTCTCTCTCCCTCTTTCAATATCTTTGTTTTTCCTGAAAATTTGAAATCTGCAAGAAAATAAGCCATCTTGCAATAGAATGGTCATCAGCATCTTGTCATTTGTACTACTTGTACAGACTGAAGACTTGACACACCCAGGTTGTAGAATTCTTCGTATAATTATACACTTGCTGTTAAAAATAGAAAAAAAACTTGTTGGCCCGGCCAACCTTAAACCCCTTCACACCTCTCCATCAGCGTCTTTTGTTTTGTAAATGTGTCGATCAGCACAAGCAGCTAGCAGCCTGCTGTCCCATCCCCCACCTTGATAGAGCTCAACTCGGGCAAAAAGTTCTCCCAGCTCAAGCCAAAGCTCTTTATCTACGTGTGAGGTTCCTGGAGTTGTATAGGGTAAATTATACAGTATATTGTTATTTAGAATACATACAGTTCATGTGTGTCTACAAAGATCTGGGTGAGTGTAGGATGAAAGGAAATGCAAGAGGGGCAAGAAATGCTGAATACATACCTAAAGGAGAAACTTTTTCCATATTATACTAATAATGACATAAAGTATATAATGTGTGAAAACTTTAGTCCAAATATCAAATAAACACATGCGCTTTTACTCAAGAATATATCCAACATGTTTACATGTTGCTGTCAATGAGTTAAAAACCCAAGCTCAAATGTCAATCGACATGGAGTTTACACATATTCTTGAATGGTGCAGAGGTAAGAACTGCTGCCTTATAACCCAAAGGTCCTGGGTTTGAGACCAGGCAGTCTGTGTTTTGAGTAATGAGCGGCAATTATTATTACTACTATAATATAATAAAAACATTCATTTGATTTGAGTCGGGATGGGACAACAGGCTGCTTGTTGCTTGTGCTGATCGACACATTTACAAAACAAAAGACGCTGATGGTAGAAGTGTGAAAGGATTTAGGGTGCACCGGGATTATGAGTTTTTTCATAGGTTTCAGGAATTCTACTGTTAATAGTTTTGATGTAAATTAATGTAATCCTCTTTAATAAAACCCCTGTGTGCGTCCAGGTGACCGTGTGTGTGTGTATTTTGGTGAAGTGCACATGCGCGAGGCTCGGTGCGACACGCACGACCGGCATCGTGGACGCACACACACTGGAAGCTGGGCACACAGTGAATGGCGTAGTCGCGGCCGCACATGATAAGCAAATAAAGGACAGCATTGCTGGGGAGAGTGCTGATTGGGTAGTCGCGGCCGCCCACATAAAATCCACTGCTGGGGAGACACCACACATACTGCCCTGTGCATGTTTACTAACTAACTATCTACTAACAACATGCCACCCAAAAAAAAGGACACGTCAAGTAAAAAAAAGACACAGACAAAAGACACAGACACTCAAATCGTATATAAGCAACATCTCCTGGAAGAGCTGTCAGCTCAGCAAGTAAACATCAACAAAAGAAAGGCTGAAAGACAAAGAAAAATACGAGCAACTAGATTGATTGTAAAAAAGAAAATGAGCGTCAGAATATTCCCTGTATTGATTTGGCTCTATCCTCTACTAATTTACCCTTTACCATAAGAAGGCGAACCTTAGAAAAAGTTGCCATTTACTTGCCAGAACCAGTATTCAGCCACGGTCAGTTATATGTCGCATTATCAAGTTTTACAGATGTTGTTGTCAACGTTGTAGATGGTCCTGAACAAGAGTGTTTACAAAAAATGTTGTCCATAATGAAATTTTATTGAAAAATTTCCTGAGGTAAAAAAATAAAAACATTTTCCTGAATATCTTCTTCAGATATTGTGTACTACAGATTGTTATAAAGTTTTACACTAAGGCAATATTAATTATGCTTACTGTATTGTCATATACGTTTCTATTATATTTTTAATATTATTTTACTTTAGGCTTCTTGCAAAAATATTTTTAACAAAAAAATTAAGACAACAAACAGAATGAGGTCAAGGTCCCTTGCCATTTAATATAGACTGTTCCTAATAATTTTTATGCAATACTGTTCTAGCGCCTGTTATTGTAATAGTCTTAATGTCTAGTAGTGCAATAAATGCTTAAAGCCTTGACTGATGGTTACCAGGAAGTGAAGAGGCAGATTGTCATTCCATGTCTAACTTCAAGTCCCATAAGAACTTTAGAGGAAGCTCTTGTGAAACCCTTTGCTGGGTTGAAATAAAGGAGTGAAAGTACAGACAGTCCAAGTCAGCAAACAGCCTGCCATATCAGAGTGCCAAGAAGATGATCAAACATGAATATAAAGTAAAAGTTGTTACAATGTTTCTGTAGGTGAAACAGTGAAAGGATCAATTCCAAGCCTCAAGGGATGAGAAGCAGAGTGCTGGCTTATTCGCCCAATCATGTCTGCCCCTACTAACCTTCCATTTGAACCAGCATCCTCCCGGAACCTAACTCCATTTTTTCCAATGTGTTTTCTACATATTCAGAAATGTCACTCCTGTGGATAATGATTATTCACTGTAAATGTATCTCTCTCGATTATATACATAGACAGACACAGAGAGTTGTAGATACAAATACAGGAAATGTAATGTACATGCAATAGTTTAATTTTTGGCAATGCTGCTGTGACCAGGCAGCCATATTAATTCCACTTTGTCATTTTCTAGTTAACTGAATATGATAATGTATCAGCCAATATATAAATGTTGTACCCTGGCTAAGAGGCTGACCAACACAGCCTCTTGTGTTTGTGCCTAATGCTTTATGATTTTTTTCTCAAATGAGTTTTTTCAACAAAGAAATATTTTATCAGCTGTATGACTTGAGAAAATTGATACCTTCTTATTACCTAATTGTGAATTTTACTTATACTTCAGTCAGTAGGAAGCATATTGTATATTTTTTGTGATTTCATTTGACTTTACTATTGAGTGCTTACAGGAGCCTATTTAAAATATTACTTTTTTCTGTGGCTACGGCTTCATGGACTATAGCTGAAACAGCAATTTTGACTATACTTTCAAAATGCTGATGCAACAAGCAAAGAATCTGGCTCAGAAGCCTTGTCATAAAGGCAAGCTCCAAAGTGGCTATTAGAATTACCAGGCATTGAAAATTAATGTGAATCCGTAAGATGGTCAAATATATCAAAGTTTGCTTGCAATTTTCAATTACTTAAATCTGAGAAAATCTGAAAAGACATTTACATTGACTTATGTGTTCACAGTGCAACTTTACATGGAAGCAACTAATATGAGAGTGCCATCTAGGCCTGCTGACCACTTGCGGTTGGTCCCAACTTTGAATGCAGGCTGAGGCAAAATCTTTGAAGAGTGTGCTTGCTCTTTGTTCCCATCATCTTCTCTAAAGAATTTGTTTGTCATTAAAATACAAACATGTTCAGTAAGCTTAGTATGGTTCAATTAAAAGTGTATTTCAAGTGAATATTCAGGCATTCAGTGCAAGTTCATGTCTTTAATTTGTTTATGCTAGTATAGATGTCAGCTTCATCACTGATTAAACTGTTGCTGAAAATGAATGAAATATTTTTTAGGCATAATGTCACTGTGACCCATATGACCTAAAATCTAACCAGCACAAGCAAGGATGCTGATGAGTGCAAATTAGTAGTGCTGTCTCTGCATTGAAACTGTAAACATGGCACTGAAAATTAGCTAGAGGAAACAAACAAAACTATTCTATCAAGATGATAAAAGTGTGAACTAATTTTGAAGTCTTTTATCATTAATATTGAAATTAAAAAAGCCTCAGTCATAGGCCAATTCAAAATAATTGCAGTAATATGTAAAAAATGAGTTCATTTATATCTGCATCACTTTTTAAATGACTGTCAGGCTTGTGAAGACTAAATAATTATACCATATGGTGTATGCAGTACAGATCAAAAGTTTTAGAACACCTCAATTTTTCCGGTATTGATGGAAGTGCATGCAGTTTAATGTTTTAATGTTTCATGAAATCAAGGCATTGAACAAATAAGCATTGGGAAATAAAAAATAAGTCAAGGAATCATCCATCCATCCATTATCCAACCCGATATATCCTAACACAGGGTCACGGGGGTCTACTGGAGCCAATCCCTGCCAGCACAGGCTGCAAGGCAGGAACAAATCTCCGTGCATGGCGCCAGTCCACCGCAGGGCACATACACCCACACACCAGGGACAATTTAGGATTTCCAATGCACCAAACTTGCATGTCCTTGGACCAAGGGAGGAAACCCACGCAGACACGGGGAGAACATGCAAACTCCACGCAGGGAGGATCCAGGAAGCGAACACAGGTCTCCTTACTGAGAGGCAGCAGCGCTACCACTACGCCACCGTGCCACCCCAAGGAGTCATTAAATGTACAAAATTTTATTCAAATTATTGATTCTTCAAAGTAGCCTCAATTTCCTGATATATCAGCCAAACTGTGTTAAACCATTTGATTTAATTTGAACAACAACAACATTTATTTATATAGCACATTTTCATACAAAAAAATGTAGCTCAAAGTGCTTTACAAAATGAAGAATAGAAAAATAGAAGACACAATAAAAAATAAAAATAAGTCAACATTAATTAACATAGAATAGGTAAGGTCCGATGGCCAGGATGGACAGAAAAAACAAAAAAAAATCTCCAGATGGCTGGAAAAAAAAAATAAAATCTGCAGGGATTCCAGACCAAGAGACCGCCCTGTCCCCTCTGGGCAATCTACCTAACATAAATGAAACAGTCCTTTTTGTATTTAGGGTTCTCACGGAAGGACTTGATGATGGTCACGTAGACTTCTGGCTTTCAGTCAGCCCATCAATGTTGGAGCATCATGATGCTTTGAGTAGGTGGTGGTGGCGCAGGCCGCCACCACAAAGAAACCGGAAAAAGAAACAGAAGAGAGAGTAGGGGTCAGTACAGATTTTGGAGCCACTATGAATACTTATTATGATGAATTGAACATACAGAGTATCAGGATTAAGTTAAAGTGAAGTTAGGAGAAAGCCATGTTAAAGTAATGTGTTTTCAGCAGTTTTTTAAAGTGCTCCACTGTATTAGCCTGGCGAATTCCTATTGGCAGGCTATTCCAGATTTTAGATGCATAACAGCAGAAGGCCGCCTCACCACTTCTTTTAAGTTTAGCTTTTGGAATTCTAAGGAGACACTCATTTGCGGATCTAAGGTTACGATATGAAATATAGGGTGTCAGACATTCCAATATATAAGATGGAGCGAGATTATTTAAGGCTTTATAAACCATAAGCAGAATTTTAAAGTCAAACCAGTGTAGTGACATCAAAACTGGAGAGATGTGCTCGGATTTTCTTTTCCTAGTTAGGATTCTAGCAGCTGCATTCTGCACTGTTACAGTAATCTAGTCTACTGAAAACAAAAGCATGAATTAATTTCTCAGCATCTTTCAATGATATAAGAGGTCTAACTTTTAGCTGTGTTTCTTAAGTGAAAAAATGCTGTCCTAGTGGTCTGATGAATATGCGATTTAAAATTCAGATTACAGTCAACAGTTACCCCTAAGTTTTTTACTTCCGTCTTAACTTTTAATCCTAATGCATCAAGTTTATTTCTGATAACCTCATTGTATCCATTATTGCCAATTACTAAAATTTCAGTTTTCTCTTTATTTAGTTTGAGAAAATTACTATTCATCCATTCAGAAATACCAGTAAGACATTGTGTTAGTGAATCGAGAGAGTCGGAGTCATCAGGTGCTATTGATAAGTACAGTTGTGTGTCATCAGCATAGCTGTGGTAGCTCACGTTGTAACCTGAGATAATCTGACCTAACGGAAGCATATAAATTGAGAAGAGCAGCGGACCCAGGATAGAGCCTTGTGGAACACCATATAGAATATCATGTGTCTTTGAGATGTGATTACCACAACTCACAAAGAATGAACTCACTCTCTAAAAGTTACCAACTCTGTCTCCAGCAGAAGAACTCCAGATCATCACACTTCCTTCTCCATGTTTGACAGCTGGTTTCACACTCTGAGAAACTATCTTTTCACCGACTCGACAGCATACAAACACCCTGCATGATGAACCGCACATTTTAAATTTTGATGCATCGGTCCATAAGACTTTCTTCCAGTCTGCAGTAGGCCACAGCCGCTATTTCAAAGCCTAATTTTGTATTTTAAGGAATGGCTTTCTTACTGTCATTCTATCTATTAAACCTGTATAGTGGAAAAACTTTCCTCTGTTTTCAAATAAGCCATTCACAGAGATCAGATGAAAATGCAGAGCAAATCTTTATTTGTACGCAGGTATGCATAGATATCTCAGTCAATGGAGTGAACAATCAATAAAACAATTCATCTGTCTTTATGCTTTTATGTTACATTACCTCATCCAATACATCATATCATCTGACTCTTAATAAGCATAATATGCATAGCTTCATCCAATTAACGAGTGTCACCAGTGTTTTCTGATTCCTTTTGACTCTCCCATTAATTAGAATATTGCAATGTAATAGGGGTGATCTGCGGACTCCTATTGATTTTTCTTATTTGGGCTTTCCCATTAGTTTATTCCTGCTTTCCAGAGGGGTGTTTATTACTCATTCACTTAATTTTACCATTAGCAACTATCTTGGTGGCTTCTCTAAGCTGAGGAAAAAGCCCCACGTGCCTAAGCTTAAAACAAAATTGTTGTGATTTAAGATTTTGTATATAACTTGATAAATATTTTGTATGTCTTTATTTGTAATTTAGGCAAAATAATGTAATTTAGTCTTTTTAAATTTTACGACAGAGTTGGGAGAGGATGTGTCTTAAACCAGTTTGGCGAGTATTTCTCTGCTAAAATCTTTCAACCCCCTGCAAGGAAGCCAGGATGTTTAACATATGGTTTGGGGGCAGGTGTTAAGATGTTCTATTTTTCCCATTGGTCTGAGGTATGGCTGTTTGGAATTGGCTTGTCTCAGAGGCCTTTAAATACAAACCGGATTCCAAAAAAGTTGGGACACTATACAAATCGTGAATAAAAACTGAATGCAATGATGTGGAGGTGCCAACTTCTAATATTTTATTCAGAATAGAACATAAATCACGGAACAAAAGTTTAAACTGAGAAAATGTATCATTTTAAGGGAAAAATATGTTGATTCAGAATTTCATGGTGTCAACAAATCCCAAAAAAGTTGGGACAAGGCCATTTTCACCACTGTGTGGCATCTCCCCTTCTTCTTACAACACTCAACAGACGTCTGGGGACCGAGGAGACCAGTTTCTCAAGTTTAGAAATAGGAATGCTCTCCCATTCTTGTCTAATACAGGCCTCTAACTGTTCAATCGTCTTGGGCCTTCTTTGTCGCACCTTCCTCTTTATGATGCGCCAAATGTTCTCTATAGGTGAAAGATCTGGACTGCAGACTGGCCATTTCAGTACCCGGATCCTTCTCCTACGCAGCCATGATGTTGTGATTGATGCAGAATGTGGTCTGGCATTATCTTGTTGAAAAATGCAGGGTCTTCCCTGAAAGAGATGACGTCTGGATGGGAGCATATGTTGTTCTAGAACCTGAATATATTTTTCTGCATTGATGGTGCCTTTCCAGACATGCAAGCTGCCCATGCCACACGCACTCATGCAACCCCATACCATCAGAGATGCAGGCTTCTGAACTGAGCGTTGATAACAACTTGGGTTGTCCTTGTCCTCTTTGGTCTGGATGACATGGCGTCCCAGATTTCCAAAAGAACTTGAATCGTGACTCGTCTGACCACAGAACAGTCTTCCATTTTGCCACACTCCATTTTAAATGATCCCTGGCCCAGTGACAACGCCTGAGCTTGTGGATCTTGCTTAGAAATGGCTTCTTCTTTGCACTGTAGAGTTTCAGCTGGCAACGGCGGATGGCACGGTGGATTGTGTTCACTGACAATGGTTTCTGGAAGTATTCCTGAGCCCATTCTGTGATTTCCTTTACAGTAGCATTCCTGTTTGTGGTGCAGTGTCGTTTAAGGGCTCGGAGATCACGGGCATCCAGTATGGTTTTACGGCCTTGACCCTTACGCACAGAGATTGTTCCAGATTCTCTGAATCTTGGATGATGTTATGCACAGTTGATGATGATAGATGCAAAGTCTTTGCAATTTTTCGCTGTGTAACACCTTTCTGATATTGCTCCACTATCTTTCTGCGCAACATTGTGGGAATTGGTGATCCTCTACCCATCTTGGCTTCTGAGAGACACTGCCACTCTGAGAAGCTCTTTTTATACCCAATCATGTTGCCAATTGACCTAATTAGTGTTTATTGGTCTTCCAGCTCTTCATTATGCTCAAATTTACTTTTTCCAGCCTCTTATTGCTACTTGTCCCAACTTTTTTGGGATTTGTTGACACCGTGAAATTTTGAATCAACATATTTTTCCTTTAAAATGATACATTTACTCGGATTAAACGTTTGATCTGTCATCTATGTTCTATTACAAATAAAATATTGACATTTGCCATCTCCACATCATTGCATTCAGTTTTTATTCACAATTTGTTTAGTGTCCCAACTTTTTTGGAATCCGGTTGTACCATGTCGAATTGGCTGTAGGGGTTGGACAGAAAACCCATAAATATGCTTGCTTTCTCTCACTCTGTCTCTCTGCTAACCTGTGATGATGTAGAATTATCTCTCTCTTGTTAACAGCTGATGAAAACCATCACACCATGAACTGATAAGAACAGCACAATGAAGAGCACAGCTCAGCAGACATATTGAACAGGCTTGAGGCCTGTTCTGAAGAAAGCTGAGCACCAATGATGTCTTAACTAGAGACATTTTAAGTATCTACAAGTCTGTGTGCCACCTGAGCTACACATCACCATTTAAACAGGTTGTATGGTTGCCAATATTCAAATGTACTTTTCATTTTGTTATTATTTATGAATATTATCAGTAATATAATATTTTATGTGTAACTTAACTCCTGCTTGTCTTTCTACTACATCTAATTGCCTGAGGTTATAGATATAGAAGGGAAGGTGGTGATGAGTTATATACAATAATACCTTATAAACAGTGATAAGTCTGTGAGATTAGGCATTCTAAGGCTACATATTAATAATACAATAGGAGAAAGTAGAGCAATATATATATTACTCTACCAAGATAAAACATTTACTTAACCATTTAGTTACATTGAATTCTTATCCTTTAGTTACATTCAATTCTTATCCTTATGTTTAATAATTCATTGTTTTAACTTCATATAAGTATATACTTGTATTAAACTGTAAAATTATATCATGTGTCACACACATGCGCATGGGAGGCAGCTAGAGGGCATAAATAATAGTAGTACCACGCCAGACCAGGGTGTGGCGAGCTGCACTAACTTTCTCTCTCCATCCTCTGCAGACTATCCTCGGGAAATCCCACTAGGTGCCGGCCTATTGATGACACCACTTCCAGCACCAGTGCCATTGATGATGTCGCTATCCGCCTACAGACACCACTTTCGTCGCTCCGGATGATGTCACTTCTGGTCTCTGTGACATCATTTCTGGTTCCAGTTCAGATGATGTCACTTCTGGTAATGGCCTTTAAAGCTGCCATTTTTCCAAACTAAAGTCAATTCAGTTTTGGACTCACACCTGTGAACATCTCAATCAATTCAACCCATTTGCAACCAAGACACAATATACGGGTGGCTGCCCCAAACCTTTTGATGTCTGTGGTGTGCTTTTGTGACACAAATATTGATTAAAAATACTGATTAAGATTCTATACCTGCAGCACAAAGCCTCCACTTCACAGTAGAAATGGAGACTTCCTTTTATCAACCACTGTTAAGCTGTGCTTGAAGCTGTTATGCTGTGAGGCTACTATCATGCAAAATAGTGATCCACAGAAACTTGTTTTCAAATTGAGTTGTGACTGTTGGCTCTGCCAGATCTCCTATCAGAGTTTCTTCCAGTTTCTGATTTTGATACTTTGATTTTTTTTGCAATTTCCCTAAATGAAAGGCCTAAACTTTTAAGGGTAATAATGCTCTGTATCAATGCATTTGTTAATTACCAATTTCTTGCCATTATCACTGGAATTTACAACTTTCTACAGTGTAATATTGTCCAAGTAGTACTTCAGAGGGTGTAGTGACACAGTCTATTCTGAGACAGACAGAGGGTTTTTAAGTAATCAACAGTTGCCACAAGTTGGGACATCTGTGCAAATTGTTTGCTCCAACTTGCAAGGCTTAATTTACTTTAATTGCTACAGAACATCTGTAAGTTGTAACCTATAAGTTATTCCATGAACAAGGCCCGTATGCAATATGAAAATTTCCTTTTTTCAGTTTTTGCTAGCCTAAACTTTAAATTTAAACCTCTGGCAGTTTACCGCTTACCTTTTAAGTCATTCATTACATTTCAACTGATTAAATTTGAAGAAAAACTAGAAAAACTGAGGTGTTCTAAAACTGTCTGATAATGGAAATGCTGTATTAATCTAATATCAAATCAAATTATTCTTTTTTTATCAGCAGGTGTCCATAGTAGCACAATAATAACCAACCACTGACAAGAGCGGGATAATGTTTCTGATCTGTTTTTAAGCCTTCTGGGTAATTGTGCAACAGACTACTATAAAAAGAAACAATGTACTGCATTTTATTAATAAACATACATTTTATGGCAGTAATTTAAAATTAATATTTAAAATTATCATGAAGCATACCACTTTGATTTTTTTCTATTTTTAGTACATTTTTGAAGGCTTTTTGGTAACTTTAATTTAGTACAACAAAGTCATTTGAAGATCTTAATCTGTTTTCCTGTTTTGTTCATTTTAGTCAGGAAATGAGCTAAAGAATTAACTTGAATTTTATGCATGTAATCCCTGTAGTTATTTGTAATTTAATATATATACTGTATTTACTTGATTACAGGATATTTTTGTTTGCAATAAAAGTTTCATTTTATACATAGTCTCTGAGCAGCATTTAGTTATCCAGACCTGCAAGATAGCTTCTGGTATAAAATAGAATTACAGGATTCTATCGACTAGTGGCCCTGGTCTGCTCCCTTATTTGCATGTTCTTTTTCCATTTAGAATCCATACTTTAGTGTACGGCACCTATTGGATATGTCCCCGGTCTTACTCCATAACGACCCATAATGCTATATACTGTATATATACAGTAAATCCTTGCTATCTGTGGATTTTGTTCCTGTGAGATTTGCTTACCCGCTATTATAATATAATATAATAGTCCTAACTGCAGGCTGCTGGATGGGGTAGGAATGGACATTCCGAGAGGTCTATCATACATGAGTGCACTACACTGAATGGATAAATGTTTGTCTACTTGGTGCCGATGGTGTTTAACCTCATTAGTGATGGGAGGCAAGGCTTACAACTGTTCTCCCCATGTATGAGGAATTCCCAGTAAGTGCGGTTCATAAGCTCGCCCTGATTAAGTCCCTGCCCTTTGTACACATCATCCATAGCTACTGCTGATTGGATGGTTTAGTGAGGTCTACAAATCAGCCTCACTGAAATCAATCACAGTCACTGGCAGAGTGCCAAGAAGATGATCAAACTTAACTATGGAGAAAGTAAAAGTTGTAACAAGATTTCCTTAAGTGAAAAGATCATTACCGTGCCTCAAGAGGTGAGAATCAAACGGCTGTCTCTCCCTTATTCTCCTCTTGCAGGCATCCTGCTGGAGCCTGATCCCATTTTTCCCATTGGATCATTGCTTCAGTATCCATGTTCTACACATCCGTGAGGTTTTTCATGAATGTAATGCCCTCAGATAATGAGAATTGACTGTATATCTAGCTGTACATATGTAGTCCGATAAAGGGTGGTGGGAATACAAATGCAAGAGATGGAATGTATCTGTCTATTGCCTCATCAGTGCAGAATTTACCGATCCAGATGAAGAGCAGCAACTCCAAGTAGCTAACTGTTGAATAAGATAAAGAGGTCATGTTTCAGTCTACATCATCTTTCAAAAGATGGAAACATTTGCTCTGGAACCCTACTTATTTACAAGCTTCTGGTTCACTTTTTAATTTATAGTATAGTGTTGCAAGGTGTTTGCCAGGACTGACCCATTGAAATCAAGCTATTTTACATTTATTATGTGCCTAGCAGTTGAAAATCTGTGGCAAACTTGCTGTTTTAATAGGCTGCCATTATATATCCCTCATTTAGAAGTCAGATGTCCCCTGAGACCATTTCCAACTTCTTTTAGTGTTACAATGTCGAAATGGTCATTATAAAATAAAAAAAATGATTTCCCACAAGAATACTCTAAACAAAAAGCAAGCCCCATGGAGCAAAAAAGGCAAAAGAAGTTACCTGAAACAAAAGGCAATCCAAGTGGACAGAATCGCAATACAGAATATAGAAGCAAAGTAAAAAAAAACAGAGAAATTTACAAAACACAAGAAAAATAACTATTAACACCCACTGACTCCCAAACAAAATTTGAATGAATCCGCAAGGAACTGTGGGCTGCTCCCACTTTTATAGGGCTGAGGACAGTCCCTTGCTGTAAAGGGCAGGGGGCCCAACCTCTTAGGACACCAACCACATAACACAAGGAATGTAATCGCAAAAAACATGTTGCATGATGCTTGTCAGCACTAACCCAGTGACTTCATGCTCTTTTACTTTGTTCTGTTAGGTAGCTTGCAGTTGGATATCTATGTGGCCAAGGCAGGCTTACTGTTTTTATAGAATCCCCTGCGACTGGAAATGGTTATTCATTTGAATAAAGGAATGCTAGCTAATACTGTTGGTGACTCATTGCTGATGCCATTCCCAGACTGATGCAACTTTACTATTACATATAGAAGTCAGCTGTCCCCAGTAACCACTTCCAACAATTTGTAATGTCGCAAAAAAAACTTTGAAATGGTGGACTGTTTTTTCTTTTGCTGTGGTCATGCAGCCAATGATGAGAACATATCTGTAAGGGGTCATGAATTAGGGGGCTATGTTTTCAGGAGGTGTAGCAGAGGTGTTAAATCCTGCACTTCTCTGTGGTAACCTGCCTATTATATGTGGACAGACCTTCATGTGTGGTGCTGCAAATGTAGCAGTTTCTTGACTATCTTCCTTCCTGAACTGATGCTGTTTTAAGTGCAGGATCTCAGCTTTAAGACTCTTCATCCTCAACTGGTCAGTAAGGTCGATATGACCTGCCTCGTCATTTGCCTCTGCAGCACTGCCGCTGGTTCCTCCTCAGATTGCTAACCTGAGGTCAGTGGCAACACAATCTGACACACTTTCCCCAGCTCTATAAGCTGATCCTTCCTGAAGCTCTGAAGCAGCTAGACACCCAGACAAATGAACTTTAGCATTCAGAGAAGTGGTAGAAGTGCTGCAGAGGCAGCAGTCTCTTGGCTGTCTTCAGTCCCCTACTGATCGTAGGTTGCAGCCTTGAAACTCTCCATTTCTTAGAAAAGTCCATTTTGGGTCTAAGTGGAACTTGGAACTTTGATACAAAAGTATCAAAAAAGAACAAAGAAGACCTAAAACAAGTATTTGAACACCAGGCATGGAAGGAACCCTGGCTGAAATATAGCAGGAAATACTGCATAGTTTCACTTTCACTTGGTTTTGTTTCTTGTTGTAAACATTTTGTTTGTCATTGTATTGGTCTGTGCATACGTCTGAGAGCATGACATTGGAATTGTTTGCTGACACTATAACAAAAAATATTTTTGTTGGGGAACATACACTTTAGTCTGTGCCTTTGTTTCATTCAACACTGATCTGTTTGGATACAATTCCTGCTGCTTTTGACTGGTAGTGTACATATAGATATACACACAAAACATTATAAATGGTTAGTTACCACAAGGTAAATCCCATTTATTGCTATAAGACAACGTGAGGAAATTCAATGGTTTTAAAAAATATGCACCAGGCATCACCAACGTGTCTTCCTCTCTCTCTTTTTACGAATGGGTGCCATGATGAAGTTGTGTTGGATGTTTAAAAGTTGGATACCGTAAGTGCTAGAGTTGAAAGTGATATAATGTTGAGATTAGAGCTCTGTGTCCAACATGGCTACTTCCTGGCTGAAACAGTGAAAGACAAATAGGAGAGCTGCTATGCCACGTCTTAATCCCTCCCTCATGTTCCCCTCTGCCCTTGTAATGTACCTACCATACCTGTATCTTCAAGTATAAATAAAAAATTGTACATATTCTGCAGTAAATCTGTACAAGCAAATTTCGACGAATCAGCCCAACTCAAACACTCAGGAACAGCTCATTGCTTTCTAAAACACACCATCTAATTTTGCATTTTAAAACATATCTAAAACAGACATATATGGTGCATTGTCAATACAGCAAAAGATAACAAGACAGAAGAGAAAATTAGGATTCACCACGAAAGCAAAATGCAGGACTATATTGCAAATGCTGTAACATGGCCAAAGGACAGTTTAACTCTACTTAAAAGTATGACAGTTGTATATACATTAAATTTTGATTACTTTTTAAAAGTTTTATTTGATTTGCACTATTTTAATCTTCATAAGACTGAAGTAGCAATCATATATTCAGTGAGTTCTGCCTAACATAAATAGCTATTAACAAACTAAATAAATTACAGAGGTATAAAAGAGATTCAATAATTGCTTAGTAGAACTGTGACTGGTAAATGATATGTGCAAATTTTTAAATTCATGAAAGACTTGTATCATGGTGCAGTGTGAAGTTTTGCTGCTGTACATTTTCAGAAAAGTGGTCTTGTATTCTGGCCCCGTCACTGTTTTTGTTTGTATGTTCTCCTTCCAATGGCATTGATTTTTCTATGGCTACAATGGTTTTCTTTTTGTATTAAAAAAGACATGCAGAGTAGGTAGATTTTTGACTCTAAGTTGCCGTGAGTTAGTGTGTGTTTCAGTGTAATGAACTGGTGCCCTATCCGACGTTTGGTCTAGACTTGTCAGACCACCTTACAAACATCTACTTGATTAATACGGTTTGAAAATGTACTGCTAGAACGAAATTAATATATATATATATATATATATATATATATATATATATATATATATATATATATATACACAGTGGTACCTTGAGATATGAGTGCCCCAACGTACGAGTTTTTTGAGATACGAGCCATCACTAGGTTGATTTTCTGCCTTGAGTTACGAGCCAAAATTCGAAATACAAGCCATCAAAGAGCTTGTTGCTGCACATTTTGAGGAACTGACGACAGAGGAGTTCACGGAACTACAGAAGCAGCAACATACGGAGGTTCTGCAGGAGATTGGTATCGCAGAGGAGCCAGAGGGGAAGGAGGTTATCTCTTCAAGTGAGATAAAGGAAGTGTTGGCAGCGTGGGAAAAAGTTTCGGACTTTATTAAAAAGAAACATCCTGACAAAGTTGCAACTGGTCGTGCAGCAGCGCTATTTAATGACACGTGCCTTACACTTGACTTTATTGAAAAGAAACACCCTGAAAAAGTTACAACTGATCGTGCAGTGGCACTATTTAATGACACTTGCCTAATAAATTTCAGAAACATTCTAAAAGGGAGGAAGAAACAAAGCTCTTTGGGCAGGTTTCTATTAAAACGCCCTGCGAATGAAAGTGACGAAAGCATGGCAAAAAAGAAAAAAACTAGAGAAGAAGAAAATTAAGTTAAGCAAAAGTGAAGTGAAAGAAAAAAAATAATACAATACACTAATTGGCTCCAACAACCTTTTGTTTATTTCTTTCGATTCTCTTTTATGTATTAGGTTTTATTTTGTTTGTATACAATATTTGTTCATTATAAAAAAAAAATTACTTTTGTTTAACAAAACATTTAACAAAAAATTGGGTGGTTTTTTGGGGGCTGGCACAAATTAATCTCATTTCAATTAATTTCAATGGGGAAAATTGATTTAAGATACGAGCATTTTGATGTACAAGGTCGGTCACAGAATTAATTAAACTCGTATCTCAAGGTACCACTTCGTACTTCCGGACTATGCGGAAGATATGACTCCCCAGGTTCTCTTGTAGCATCCCATGGTACCCAGCAGGGCTGTGGTATAATACAACATGTCCCATGGTGCCCTGCGGGAATCTGGGGCACTGCTACACTGCAGGTAAGCTGCCATCTAACATCTTGGGGGAAGTAGTGCCCCAAAGAGGTTACCTTCCTCCACCCTTCCACTCTGTGGGCATCCTGGTTGGGTTGAGCGGAGCCGTCTATCACTATATATATATATATATATATATATATATATAATATATATATATATATATATATGTATATATGTATATATGTATATATATATATATATATATATATAACGCTAAAGCTAGAACCTTGATCTTGGCCTTATTCTAAAGGTTACAATATGATTCAAACTAGTGAGGCAAAAAAATATGGCGAAGAGCAACCTCTGCAAAGTTATCAAGTTTGGCATCTTTCAGACGGCAAAAGGCATAGGGAGACTGATTGTAAAGGAGGCATGGCAAAAAGAAATTGAAGAGTAGCAACATTTCCTCAGCCTAGAGCAAGTTGCAGATACTAGTTATGTGATAAAAAGAAAAGAATAAGAGTTCCCTGCATCCTCTAAGCATCAAGCACATGTGGAGCGACAACCTAATGGTACTTGTGAAGTACTGGGGATTGAACTTTGATCCTGGGTAGACAGTAGCTCCACGTAATTCTTGTAAAGTATAAACTTTAAAAAATCTGATAAGCAAAGTGGAAGATGGATATAAATTCATATAATATTAATTTAAAAAAATACATAGTCAGTAATCCAGTGACATTCATTAATTTATTAATTTCTTCACAATAGGACGACCCAGGCAAAGATTTGGCACCAGAATTTGGCATTTAGAAGCCGTGGGTTAGCAGCAAAACATACTACAGTACCTTGCCAACAAGATTTCCAAATCTAGGAAAAATTGTACATATATTATCATTGAATATATGTCAACACTTATCAATAGCACCTGATGACTCCGACTCTTTCGATACACTAACACAATGTCTTACTGGTATTTCTGAATGGATGAATAGTAATTTTCTCAAACTAAATAAAGAGAAAACTGAAATCTTAGTAATTGGCAATAATGGATTCAATGAGGTTATCAGAAATAAACTTGATGCACTAGGATTAAAAGTTAAGATGGAAGTAAAAAACTTAGGGGTAACCGTTGACTGTAATCTGAATTTTAAATCGCATTTTCATCAGACCACTAGGACAGCATTTTTTCACTTAAGAAACATAGCAAAAGTTAGACCTCTTATATCATTGAAAGATGCTGAGAAATTAATTCACGCTTTTGTTTTCAGTAGACTAGATTACTGTAACGCACTCCTCTCAGGACTACCCAAAAAAGACATAAATCACTTGCAACGAGTGCAGAATGCAGCTGCTAGAATCCTAACTGGTAAAAGAAAATCCGAACACATTTCTCCAGTTTTGATGTCACTACACTGGTTGCCTGTGTCATTCAGGATTGACTTTAAAATACTGCTTATGGTTTATAAAGCCTTAAATAATCTCGCTCCATCTTATATATCGGAATGCCTGACACGTTATATTCCAAGTCGTAACCTTAGATCTTCAAATGAGTGTCTCCTTATAATTCCAAAAGCTAAACTTAAAAGAAGTGGTGAGGCGGCCTTCTGCTGTTATGCACCTAAAATCTGGAATAGCCTGCCAAAAAGAATTTGCCAGGCTAATACAGTGGAACACTTTAAAACACTGCTGAAAACACATTACTTTAACATGGCTTTCTCCTAACTTCACTTTAACTTAATCCTGATACTCTGTAAGTTCAATTCATCACAATAACTATTCATAGTGGCTCTAAAATCCCTACTGACCCCTACTCTCTCTTCTGTTTCTTTTTCCGGTTTCTTTGTGGTGGCGGCCTGCGCCACCACCACCTACTCAAAGCATCATGATGCACCAACATTGATGGACTGAAAGCCAGAAGTCTACATGACCATCATCATCAGGTCCTTCCATGAAAACCCTAAATACAAAGAGGACTGTTTCATTTATGTTAGGTAGATTGCCCAGAGGGGACAGGGCGGTCTCGTGGTCTGGAACCCCTACAGATTTTATTTTTTTTCTCCAGCTTTTGGAGTTTTTTTTTTGTTTTTTCTGTCCACCCTGGCCATCGGACCTTACTTATTGTATGTTAATTAATGTTGACTTATTTTTATTTTTTATTGTGTCTTCTATTTTTCTATTCATTTTGTAAAGCACTTTGAGCTACATTTTTTTGTATGAATATGTGCTATATAAATAAATGTTGATTGATTGATTGATTGAACACAGCTAATTTATTACTGTAGGTTCAGCCCTTTCCCACCCCACAACAGTACATTGAATTAAATGGGTTCATGATATGCAAGGATGGAAGAAGAATTATTATACTAATCATCAAGTACTTTTGGGAACTAATTATGATGTATTTTTGGAATAGTATTCGAGATATTTTATATTCTTCAGTTTTGCACTTATGTTATTCAAACTCTGTTGTAATTAGCATATTTTATTATTAAAATGGCAAAGAATGTTTAAGTCACACCTGGCAATCCACTTATTATGAAGCATAGAAAGAAAGCCTTGGGATACTTGGCTAGGCATTGACATGCTTGCCATATGTGACCTTGATGAGGAACAATTTAGTGGCTTGAAGAAACAGTAATGTGATGTGCCAAAGAACACACTTTTGAGTTGAAAGCTGTACCACATTATCTACTGCCAAACAATGTTATGCAGTTGGAATTGAAACAAAACCCAGCACTTGAAAATATATTGCTTTGACCTATCTATGTAGTTCCCAATAGATAATTTTATTATTCTCATCATTTTAAGCATCTAAACATTTAAAATATTTTATTAGGTTTAATTATTAGAGATTTTTGAGTGCAATTGCATTTTGATTTATTATTATTTAATTTGAGTGGCTACCACAGTTACATATTTTTACAGCTGTTTAGCAGTAAGGTTTAAGCATAAGTCATTTGTAGGATAGAAACTTAACTTTTATTTGCTTCAGGTCCATCTTGGGTGCAAAAGTCAGATCAAATGATGTAAAATAGCAATGCTTCACAACGCTTCCTAATAATTATGTGCATGCAGATTTAAACATTAAGCACTGCAAATGCAGAAGGCTGCCGTGGGCTGGCGCCCTGCCCTGGGTTTAGTTCCTGCCTTGCACCCTGTGTTGGCTGGGATTGGATCCAGCAGACCCCCATGACCATGTAGTTAGGATATAGCGGGTTGGATAATGGATGGATGGATGGAAATGCAGAAGGCAATAGTCCAGGTTCAGAAACATTTTTATTTGTTTCTCTTTCCTTCCATTTTTGCACCATATTATGGTATGTCTGTCCCCCAGAAAGAACAAATGCTATTCCAAAAAATGGCTGTTATTTTAAAAAATGTCATCCTGTGCTGACAGCTTAAGCGGTCCAGCACTATAAAGTTGTTTGTAATACATTGTATTCAAATGAACTGGCAGAACAAAACATTGCAGGCATGTACGTCAATTTTTTTTGTGTATATTATCATTTATATAATAGAAAAGGCACTGTAAGTAGCACATTTGAAGCTACAATTAAAATATACCAGTAGAAATGATTTAATGCTGTTTTAAATCATTATCTAAAATTAAAAATGAAAAAGTTTTTTTTATTCAGGTCTAAAATGACTTTAACTAATTCATAATGCAATGTTCTACATACACTTAAACAAATAATACCTTTAGTCAAAAGAAATAAAAGGAACAGTACATAATCACTTTCAATTGAGTTTGTTTTCTTACAAAAGTGGTTGCATGCTAGTATTAGCATAAAATCATAGGAAGAATGTGTATGTTCTACACAAGATTTCAAGCAATGCTCTTGGGCATGAACAATAATCACTGCACCACAGTGCACAGTCCTTTTTCTAACCTGCTCTTCCACTCCAGTCTGCAGATATTCAGTGCTTGTTCTTGCAGCATTTAATTTAGAGTAGCAACCAATTATAAATGAATGTTAGTGCATCACATGGCACATTTGCGCTCACACATTAATCTACACTGGGCAACTTTAGAATCATCCATTGATATCTTTGGGATATGACAGAAGATCTGGATATACCCACAAAAGAAAACAAGCAGATGCGGGGAAGAAAGTGTCAGTGTCCAAGCCAGTATCTGAGTCTGAAAATCAGGAAAGTCAAACCAATATAACCCTGCGAAAACTCTGTTAAACTAGTAGATTAACAATAATTATTTAATTAATTTAAATTTACAAGGAAACATTAAAGAAATAAATCAAGAAATTATTTATAGGGTAATGTTTCTTACATGTACACAGAAAAATAAACAAATCACCACTGTGTGGCTGAATGATAAGTGAGAATTAGAAAGTTACCTTGAACTTTTTGAAAAACTAAAAACTATCCAAAAATAAATAAATAAACTGATAACTAATGAATGATGCAAATTCAATAAAAAATAAATAGGGAGAGTGTGAAACAAAAACAAGCAAGAAAAAGTTTAAGTTCAATCCAATCCAAAATGCTAATGTAAATTCCTATATCCAAAACAATTACTCAACGCAACAAATGTACTCATTCCTTAAATTCTCACATCAAAGAACATCTGTAGAGTATCTACTCTATACAAAGCCTCAGAAAAGATAAAGTTCAAAGTGTAATATTTAAGAGTTCCAAAGAAAACAAAAAAAACACAACTAAAGTGTACTAATGCCACAGCGATTTGCCTTGGTAACTGAGAGTCTTGCATAGTTCTCTCAGGCAACTGAAGTCATAATTGACCACAGATCTAACTGAAAATGAATCCGCACCCCTGCAGACTTAGAATCTAATTGAAGGTAAAGGAAAGGGAGAAAATAAATATAAAGCATATATGGGACATAAGGACAAAACTTTGAATACAAAAGAAAACACAAATAGAATTTTGTACTGAGTTGTGTTAATCGCTGGAATTCACCAAAGCATTTTTTACAGTGAATAAGCTATGTGTGCCAGTGACCTTGTTTGTTGAAACTTATTGTTTTGAAATATTTTTCAGTAAATATGCAAATATTGTTTTTGTTAAGCAAAGTATTTTGGAGAACGATCAAAAAATAATAATGTGGCTTGTTGTTAATATATTGTACACTTTTGTACTTTTAAAAAATATATTTTCATTAAAGTAAAACGGTAAAGTAAAGCATTTTCAGTGTCTATAATTAATTGCATTACATTTTCACAGAAGCTGTCTCTCTCGTCTCTCTCTTTTTGTTTTTGATACACTTTATTTTTAAAATGAATGTTGTTAATTAATAATGCTAAGATTTAGCCCCTGGCTTGTTACTTGTTACTATATTTTTTAATGGATTTTTAAATTAAATTGAAGATATGCCACTGTCATTGCTGTCATCCCAAAGACAAGCTGCAAACTTGAGAGATGTCACAAGGTTAGCATAGTACGTAAGTCAAAAGATAGCTTAAGTCTACAATATCTGAGTACATAAGAGACTCAGAGAAACGTAAATTGGGATTTATTAAATATTCCTGTACTCAGCTGGCAGCACTGTGATCACTACCACCAAAAGAGGTATTTCACATCACAGCTTATCGGAGGAACAGTTCATCAGAGGATGGAAAGGCTGAAGAGCCAGACTGAGATTAAAAGTAAGGTGGAAAGAATTCAACCTCAATATAACAAGGAATGTTTAATCGCTTTTGTAAGTTAAAAGAAGTCTCATATCTCATGGCAAGTAGCAGGGAGTTCAGCTACTGTAGAATGTTTGTTATTTTGGTGAGCCAGCTTAAATCTCCTATTTTAGATGCTATTTAAGGATAGCTGGGTGTCTTCTGATATGATGAGAAAGTATAAAGTAGAAAAAGCAAGAGAGGGTCTGGAGACTTACATGAAAAAGAAATATAAGATGCAAGCATAATAAAATTGAAGCCGATAGACTTTGAAATGTTGACTGAACTTGTCCATGTTATTGCCTAGAAGGGGGTTGCATCATCATGTTATTACTTTTTAATCTCAACAGAAATTATTCACTCACTGATATCAACACTCTAACGGTGAGTCATTATGAACAGACATTTAGCAGCAATTTCCTTTTGTGGACACAACAAGCTGGACCTGCTATATTAAAATGTTAATGTTTTTAAATGTAAATCTGCAAAACCATCTTAATGACACTTGCAAGCCTGTTATTGACAGAGGCAGCTCTACAATATCCAAGCCAGAAGTTCTAATGTGTGTTTGGGGGTTTGTTGTCTGTTATTATTTATATATTTTATATATTTATTGTTCTCTCCCTCTCTCTCTTGAGCATCTGTTTTCATTTTCCTTTGGGGACAAATAAAGCATCTATCTATCTATCTATCTATCTATCTATCTATCTATCTATCTATCTATCTATCTATCTATCTATCTATCTATCTATCTATCTATCTATCTATCTATCACTGCTATTGTGAAATGAGTTCCTGAAAAAAGTAGCACTTGTCAGAAAGGCTAATGTTGCAGAAATCATTGACCGTGATTGGAGAGAATATTCACAACTCAACAATCTACAAGGCATTGCGCAAAAAGAGTCTTTATAGAAGAAAGGAAAGAAAGAAGTCCAGGCTACAAAAATAAATGTTGTTGCCTATATTGATATCGCAAAGATGTGGCAGAACATCTTATGGTCTAAAGAGACCATAGTGGAACTTTTTAGCTTGAAAACTATGTGTGGAGTAAATCTTACATTACACATGAGCTATGTAGCACCATTCTCATTGTAAAATATGGTGGTAGTAGCATCATGTTGTGGAGATGGTTTTCCCCAGCTGGGACTGGCAATCTGATAAGATCTTATGTGCAGAAGAACTCTACACAATATAGACAGATCCTAAATGAAAACTTGCTCCCCTCTGCCAGAAAGCATGAGCTAAGGAGGAGGTAGTCATCTACAGTATCTCCTCTATGCTTGAAGTTGATTTTATATTCTGCAAGAGAATCCTGCATGCGATGTCTATACTGTTTATAAGAGTGATCCTTGTAGGTCACCAAGCTTATAATAAAGCATTGTACCTGTAGCAACGGGCTAGTCATAAACAGTTCTAATCTCAGAGATTTACATCCTAATAATGTAACTGACACTTATTTTGCTATGTGTTTGATATGCAGTCTGCAGGAAAGCTGAGTATTAATTTCATATACTAAGAGCGACATCTTATTTCTGTGCGAAATTTAATATAAAGACAATCTTTAGCAGTGCCTTCACAATTAGAATATTGCATTGTTTCTATGTCACAAAGATCTTTGCCCTTCATATTAAAACCCAATATTGGCAGAAAATGATGTGTAGTTTCTACATACAAAGGATAAAACTAAAGAAGCAATAGCAGTATCCAGTGTTTTTTAACATTATCAGGAGCAATGCTCCAATCTGCAAGGACTGTGTATCACAAAGTCACTTATTGACTCTACAATATTTAGTATACAGTGTTGAAGAGTGAAAAGTGAGTAGTGATGAGTGACAGGTGATCCTTGACAAATGATTTGTCATTAGTCAATAGTTTTCAGTGATGTGGCAAATTAAGCGACATCATGGATGGATTAATACTGATGCTGGATGATGGGAAATGTGCAAATGATGAAGTGCTAAAATGGACACCATATTACAAAAAGGCTTGACAGTTCAGGGAAGATCTGTGAAATGGCAATAAGATAATATACTTTGGAAGCATCTAATGTTTATTTTAACTTTGTTCTCATATATTGCGTAAATTAGGGGGGTTAAAAGATCATCCCAGCCCAATATCGCCATGCTCAAAATTAGTAGGCAAGAAACAGCAGCTCTCTGTTAGAATGATAGTTTGTAGGATTAAATAGGAGGTGTCAGGATTTGAATAGGAAGTGATTTTTGATTGTGCGGATTGCATTTTGAGGTATGCAGACTAGAAAGGATCAATTTTGTATAATCAAGTCTTTGAGGTTAGGTAATTAGGTTTTGTTGTTTGAGTGTATTTCTTTCATATTTATCCTACATTTCAATCCTCCCTCACAATCATTATTCAGGTTTTATTTTTATTGCTTTTGAAGGTTTTTCATTCGTCTTTGAATTTTTAATGGCTAATTATTGAGTGGTCATTTATGGCTGTTGTTAAAAGTAAATGATAATTTACTGAAGAAAACTAGGTGTTTTTGTCTAATATTCTTCATTGAAATTAAAGCTCATCCTGCCAGAATTGAGCCTCAAGGAGGAATCAAACCTAGACAAAATGTACTTTGCATCAGATAAGAAGCATACTCATGCACACACCCACACTCATTCATACCAGTCATTTTAAAGTAAGCAATAGATCTACAATCCAGGTCATTGAGATGTGAAATGGGATCTGGAGTACCCAGAAAAAAAACACACAGAGACATGCAGACAATGACAGGACTCTCTCTGAATGAGTAATAGGAATTTTCTCCAGGGCATCTGTCAGCCACACCATTTAGCTTGGCTGTGCTCTCAATGTAGGGTCAGTGATTACTTTCAGAATAAGCTAATATAAAATATGGAACATAGAAAAGGTAATTCCCAAATTATCTTCAAATCTAAGTATTCAAGCTTTTTAGAATGACTGTTTTAAAATATAAAGTATCATGAACTATACTTGGTAACGCACTTCTGATTGATAAAGGAAAGTTTCAAGCATTATGAAATATGAAAGGCGCATAAAATGGGATGAGCCAGGAAGACTACTAAAATGATAATTAGTGTTCAAGTAGAGACACTGTGCTCCTCAGTCTTCACTTGGCATTTCTGGAAGGGAAATGGGCATTTTTACATTGATTTTGTATATAATGTACTTCCCGTTATTGTGAACATTACAAAAACATAGCTGTCATAGAAATATAACTTGGGTCTGTTTTTTTAATTATTATGAATATTGGTATTTCTCTAATATTCCTCCAAGATTGGCATTTTATTCTTAAATGCTTTAACATCTAAACACCAAGGAAAACACCAACAAGGAGTCTCTTTCTTCATGTATAATCAAAGCCCTCTGGCAAGAAACTCAGAACCAACCCCAGTGAATTAATGTTTAGTGGAGAAGCCCAGAATGGCGATAACTTGAGGGTAGAGTTTCAGAGGATGTGCTGTGGTATGGCATTTGGATAGACTACAGAAATAAAATGGATTTAAATGTAGTGTCAGGTTTTGATTTATTTTACAACCAAGCAGATTTGTCTTTTCATTCTATTACATTTTTAACTTATTATTTCACCTTGTATTGTGAACACCCGTAGTTTGCTTGTGCAAATTCCAGAGGAGACAACATCAATTGGATGAAAGTACAGCAAAACTGTAATATTAAAAGCACTTAAATCTTGCATTAACTAGACAATTTTGGGGGGTTCCAATCAAAAGAAGTAGAGTTGCTAATCATATGGAGGTGGCAGACGTATGGCAAATCAATTCTTCCAAATATTTTTTAGAATAAAGGAAAGATATAGGTACTCCTGAGCAGCTTATCACTATTTATGCACTGCATATCTGTGGGGAAATGAAGATAGAGGCCATTTATGTGTTCTCATCCTCTTAGATCTGAGTTGATTATGACCTGAATTTTAAATCGCATATTAATCAGATCATTAGGACAGCATTTTTTCACTTAAGAACTATAGCAAAGGTTAGACCTCTTATATCATTGAAAGAAGCTGAGAAATTAGTTCACACATTTGTTTTCAGTCGACTAGATTACTGTAACGCACTCCTCTCAGGACTACCCAAAAAAGTCATAAATCGTTTGCAACTAGTGCAGAATGCAGCTGCTGGAATCCTAAACTAGGAAAAGAAAATCTGAGCACATTTCTCCAGTTTTGATGTCGCTACACTGGTTACCTGTGTCATTCAGAATTGACTTTAAAATACTGCTTATGGTTTACAAAGCCTTAAATAATCTTGCTCCATTTTATATATTGGAATGTCTGACACCTTATATTCCAAATTATAACCTTAAATCTTCAAATGTGTGCCTGCTTAGAATTCCAAGAGCTAAACTTAAAAGAAGTGGTGAGGCGGCCTTCTGCTGTTATGCACCTAAAATCTGGAATAGCCTGCCAATAGGAATTCGCCAGGCTAATACAGTAGAGCACTTTAAAAAACTGCTGAAAACACATTACTTTAACATTTCTCATCATTTCATCTTAGTTTAATCCTGATGCTCTGTATATTCAAATAATTATCATTATTATTCATATTAGCTCCAAAATCCATACTAATCCCTACTCTCTCTTCTGTTTTTTTTCCTGGTTTTCTGTGGTGGCAACCTGCACCACCACCACCTAATCAAAGCACCATTATGTTCCTACATTGATGGATTAAAGGGTAGAAGTCCACATGACCATCATCATCAAGTCCTTCCATGAGAACCCTAAATACAATGAAGACTGATCATTTATGTTAGGTAGAATTGTCCAGAAGGGGCTGGGTGGTCTCATGGTCTGGAACCCCCGCAGATTTTATTTTTTCTCCAGCCGTCTGGAGTTTTTTTTTTTTTTGTTTTTTTCTGTCCTCCTTGGACATCAGACCTTACTTTTATTCTATGTTAATGAGTTTTGTCTTATTTTTCTTATTTATTTTGTCTTTTTTCTCTTTCTTCATCATGTAAAGCACTTTCAGCTTTATTATTTGTATGAAAATGTGCTATATAAATAAATGTTGTTATTGTACAGTGGTCATAGATTGTTTTTCATGTGCTTTTATGATGAACACTTTTAGATAGTAATAACTCTTACTTTCCATACGCTCCTTTGTTTCAGATTGTCCAATTTTATTAGTTTTTTTTATTAATGTAGGGACCTGGGAGGTTTGAACTGAGTAAGTGAATTTGTAAATAGTACAGAGCTTTTGCTTCTGTTTTGCTTTGCGCCATGATTATTCCTGTTAAGCCAATAATGTTATTAAGGCTGTTGTGCTCTTCATTAGCTAACTGATTTAGTAGGTGGGTCTTCTGGTTTTGATTTTTGTCACCTGGGAGCATTCTGAGTAATGCCATTGCATTTTTTTAGACCAGGGGTCTCCAACACATTGTTTCCGAGCTACCCCTTTCCAAGTAGCTCGCCAAAGGGTTAATGAATACTACATAAATTTGAAAACTTGATTAGTCAAATTAGGGGTGGGTGATCTTTCCAAAAAATCATATCAGAATCCTTTTAACACAAAATCACGGTACACAATCTGAATTGCAATCTACTGTATCTTTCCAATGTGGCATACACTTATCCGGACTCAAACTCATCAAGAGTTAAGTAACACTTTATTTTAAATATCAATCAAAGTTGAATTCAATTGTTCTCTCGTTTGTTAGATAAGCAGAGGTAAGGATCATGCCCTGAAGATGGTATTGAGTAAGGAAGGCCCCTCCCAAAAAAACACAAATAAATTGGTACCGCAAGCAAACTATGACACATAGCAAAATGAGAGAAGTCTCAAAATCAACCAGAATGTTTGAAGCAAATTATAGAAAAAAAACGCTCTAAATCCATTAAGTAGTTCTCTCGTGAAAAGCGGACAGACATAAAGACATTGGATTTTATATATTATATATTAGTAAACCTTCAAAATGATGTGCAGCTAAAGTCTTAACAGCATTCTCAGCATTTCTGGAGCACAGTACAGCCAGATAACTATAAGAATCTTCACCAAGCAGCTCTGAAAATGTCTGCTTTTTTTGGGTCTACATACCTCTGTGAGTGTCATGAAATCAAAGTTCGGAATAAGACTGACAGATGAACATTTAAATGACACCATAAGAGTGAACCTAAGTGGCTACACTCCACCATGCACCTCTCCTGTTGACTTCAATGCAGTCCCAGTCATCTGACTAACTAAAAAACACATCACACATGCAACTGGACATGTGAATACTCTTGTGAAGTGAAACAGTGACATGTAACAAAATCACAAATGAATAAGTAATATCTGTGTATATTTAATTGCATTGTTTTATTTTGACAGCATTCATGTTTTACTTTAATAGTGTGAGATACAGTAGAAAATGCATACAGACATACAAAATGCACTAGCAGAGAGAGAGAGAGAGAGATTAGAAGCACACGCTGATACAGTGCATTGCCACACCCACCACACGACAAACGCTTGCAGGTGAACTAAATATTTTTTGTGATGTTTCAATGCAAAATGTGAGTTGTGGACACTAATATTCTGTAAATGTTCAGGCAAAACAAGCTTATTCCATTTGTTTGGGTTGAAATAAGCTATGAGAATAAACTTTAGAAAACATGAGTAGCTCTCTGCCATTTTCATTTTGTAAAAGTAGCTTTCAGGGGAAAAAAGTTTGGAGACCCCTGCTTTAGACCAGGATGTAGCTGTGTTTGCATCTGTTTATTCCCTCTTGGGTGTGGTTTTGATGATAATGGTTTGTGTTTTTTCTGACCAATAAACCCCTATGCCTAAAAAATAGACAAACCAGAGATAGGCAACGATGATAAACCATGAGATCATACAGTTCTTTCATCAAAACCAAAATGCTAACAAATATAAGAGTGTAAAGTAATTGCCTGAGGTTCATAATTCTAATAATTTAAGACACACTAATATACTCAGGTTTTGTCTCGATGCATGCTCAATAATCCAGGTAAGGAAATTCGAGAAAGTTCTTTCAGTTCATCTGGACATAGTTCTTTTTTAGGGAGATATGTTACATCACACATCTCAGTTGACTGCAGGTTTCTCCAACCTTATAAACAGTACCTTTGCATAATGACCGAAACTAGCACCATTGACTAACAATGGGCTGTGTGATCAATGATATGTAAATTGTCCATTGATCAATGTCCATGAGTACCATTCACAGAAAGTTGGGGAATGGCTGCAATCACAGCACTGTAAGATGGTGAAAGATGTACCCTTAGGCCCCCATCCAGCACAAAATAGTGTCATCAGGACTCTACAACACAGAGCAAACACCATACCCACAGACAAAGCGGCCAGGGAAGCAGAAGAACATCAGAGAAAATGTGGTTATCCCAGCTGGACTTTTGTCAAAGCAGGGAAGACACCTAAAGAATGTTCTATGCAATCCAGGAGAGAGGAAGAATAACCGTTGCCTAAGCGAAAATCTTTGGTGATCCCTTATGTGTCAGGAGTGTCGGAACAGCTGAGACGCATTTTTTCAAAACACCAGGGGCCTCATGCATAACGCTGTGCATAGAATTCATGCTATAACATGATGTAAGCACAAAAGCCGAAATGTGCTTGCACACAGAAAAATCCAGATGCAGGAATCTGTGCGTACTCCATCTTCCACGTTCTTCGGCTACATCAATCACGGTCAGCGTGAAAAGTAACACACGTGAACGCGCCTGCTGTTCTGCCCCAGTTTCTCCCAGAATTACGCCTCTTTGATTATGCAAATCAATATAAATAGCCCTTAAGCTCAGCGTTCTGTGAAAAGACAATGGGAAAAGCACAGGTAAAATATAAGAATTTCAGTGAATACCAAGTGGAGGCAAAGGAAAAACATACTATTTGTTAATTTAAACAGTGGTATAATCAACAAAAGGAAGTTGATCGAGTGACATAGTGTGTTGGAGAAACTCAAAAGCTCAAGGTCATAAAGTCGCACTGTGCCCAAAATAAAAAAGAAGTAACATATCAAAGTCTCCGTGAAAAGGTATGTTGTAGCCCACCATCTGAGCTTATTAGGGTACAGACAAAAAAAAATAGGCACACAGTGGGGAAAAAAGCATGAAATGTCAACTTTAATCTCGAAATTTCAACTTTAATCACGTAGTTTATTTTGTCATTAAAGTCGAACATCATAAACTTTATCTTAAAATCATTTAATTTACTAGTTTCTCAAATCCCATTGTAACTAAAGTAGCAAGTTAAATGCTTTGTTTTGTATTTGATCTTCTATGTGCTCTATGTGTGTGAATCACTACATGCTTCCGTTCTTTCTCTTTCTCCGACAGGACACAAAATCCATTACATTCGTGATATTACAGCTCTCTGAATAATTAAAATACTGAGATGTATATGTGATATCATTTTCATGATGATTGGAATGAAAGCATGTTATTAAACATGGGAAAATGGTGGCGCAGTGATTGTACATGTCTCACACAAGATGCTGCTGCACCATGCGCGACCTTCGATGAAATAATTTATTGTAGCAGTACTGTCTCTTTCAATGTACTAACCTCCAATTCCTTTCCTTACTTTTCTTTCCCCAAATACCCAATCGCCACACAATCAGCTCTGTAATAGACGTTAAGTCATCTGTAAGCTTACAACGACGATTCTTCAAAACGTTTAAGGAACATTGAAATATCTTCATAGTACATGTTTCATTATTCTATCTGGCTATCCTTTCAATGTCGTGCCAGCCTCAGAAAATATACAGCACGAGGCAGGAACAATACGTGAACTTGCTAGCGCTTTGGCACCGTGTCCTCACATGTTTAATTATTAACAATACAGATTATTTAAATGAAGTTAAAGTTTTATCTGTATAGTATAATCAACATATTTTGCTGCATTTCATCTTAAAAATGATATTGTCATCATATGTAAATATGCGCTTTATAAAGTGGCGCAAGTTGTGCGATATTAGAACTGTAGTGCAACTTTACAGTGAGGTGATTGTACCTATAAGTACAAACAGTTCTACAAGGAGCAACTGATTGAGTGCGTTTATAGTTCTTGGGATGAATTTGTTTCTGAACTGCGAGGTCCGTACAGGAAAGGCTTTGAAACGTTTTGCCGTGGCTGAGGCAGCGTGTGCTTGATGCTGTATGCCGATAATTCTCTTTCCAATCAGCTGCTGCTGTGATTCCCTACTCAGATACAGTGATATAAATACTCTGAGTGGTGCAGTGAGAGTAATATGGAAAAAGATGATCCGTTGTGGCAACCCTTAAAGGGAGCAGCTGAAAGAAGAAAAAGAAGAAGAAGATTGTGCAGTGAGATTAACAACGCTAAAGCAGTTATGGTATTTGGAATACAATGGCTATTCCCTAGACCATTATATTGTTACAGGTTAATTACAATCAGATGCATTACACTAAGAAACAATATGCGGTTAGTTTCAGTGTATTTATAAAGCCGCATCAGGAATGTGGATCTAAGAAATAAAGGGTAACCACACAGGAGCAGTAACACTGCTTTGATGCTGGGTGCTGCCAGTCCTCAAAACCGACCAGAGAACTTGCGTACGACAGGGTATGAGGTACCGTGGAAATGTGCATGGCTTTACGCCAAGTTTAGGTTTTATACATCGCGGACCAGGTGCCCCAGCACAGACAGAGTAATATAGTTTACGCAGTTAAGTGCCAAGAGGATTGCCATGAATTATACATCGTGGAAACCAAACAACCACTGGCGAAGCAGATGGCACAACATAGAAGAGCTATCTTGTCAGGCCAGTACTCCGCAGTCTATTTACACCTACAGGACAGTGGTCACTCTTTCAGTGACGAAGATGTGCACATCCTGGACAGGGAGGAACGCTGGTTTGAGCAAGGAGTCAAGGAGGGCATTTACGTGAAAAAGGACTGATCATCTCTGAACCGAGGAAGGGGCCTAAGGGTACATCTTTCACCATCTTACAATGCTGTGATTGCAGCCATTCCCCAACTCTCTGTGATCACACGGCACATTGTTAGTGCTAGTTTCGGTCATTATACAAAGGTACTGTTTATAAGGTTGGTAAGTCACTTGGATGAATGATGTAACGTATCTCTCTGGAAAAGAGCTATTTCCAGATGAACTGAATCAACTTTCTAGAATACTCAGGTTTGTTTTAGATAGAATCCACAATATGTTGCAATGATGATTTCACTTGCTGTGCACTCCCACCAGTTGCAGGATAGCAACCGGATTAACAACAAAAAACAAATGACCACAAAATGGCGGTGACCACAGAAAAGAAAATGGAACCACAAAAAAATAAAGAAGATGTGAAACCAAAAATGAAAGTCAATAACATAAATGATTCACCATTAAGTAAAACCCCTAAAATAAAGAACAGTGCATGAAAACAACCAAAGTACAGTGCAAAAATTGAACAAAAAATGTAATCATAGCAACCTGCAGCTTGATTATGCATGCTTTCCACAGCATAGCTTAGTACTTGAACACATCCGACAGGAACTGATTACAGTAATCCCTTGAAATTTCAGGGGAGTTTGGGGCACAGGACTTCCATGAATGCAAAAATCTCCACATATGTTTTGGGCCAATGATTACTGCATATTCTAAGTTTATTGCATTAAATAAAATGAAAAAAGTTTCAAGAAAAATGAGATACAATGTTTACGGCGCAAGCTACTCACGTGTGTAAGACAAGACAAAAATGCGTGGCGTCCCCCCGACAAAATGCGTAGTTAAGTAGGTTCTTTAGTGAACTATAACATTTTATACAAATCAAATTATAATACATTTGTGTGTATATTTACGTTGTATATATTTATGGTAGTCTGCAGTGGGCTGGCACCCTGCCTGGGGTTTGTTTCCTGCCTTGCGCACTGTGTTGGCTGGGATTGGCTACAGCAGATCCCTGTGACCCTGTAGTTAGGATATAGCGGGTTGGATAATGGATGGATATTTATGGTAATAAAAGACAAAAAAGATTAATTTTACAGATACTGTACAAAAGAAATCCAACAAAACACTAACCACAAAACGGTAAACACTCACAATCCAGTCAAGTTTCGCATTGGCAGATGATAATTGGTGTAGTTATGAAATTAAATCCCCTGTGAAAAGCCTTCTGAGAGTAAAGTTTGTCCTACCATGATGCCAATGTATGTGATGATTTGTAGAATTTGGGAACTCTTCCAGATGAAGATGTTTTCTAACCCAAACAAAATCACACAAAGAGTGCAGTGAAGCATTGAAACAAAAAGACACCACTGATTGAGATCCTGCTAGCTTGTTATGGTTCACTTTTATAGATAGCGCTCTCATCTTTCACTCGGCAGCCCTCGCTAAATCACCAAAACTTCCCAGTGATGCAGTACTCCTGGGCCTGGTAGAAGTTACAGTCTATTTAAGTAGCAAGACAACAACATCACCAGTGGTTTTCCATAGTAGGTCATCCATCCATCCATTATCCAACCCGCTATATCCTAACCACAGGGTCACGGGGGTCTGCTGGAGCCAATTCCAGCCAACACAGGGCACAAGGCAGGAAACAAACCCTGGGCAGGGTGCCAGTCACAAAAGTCAAAATAATTTCCTTTTAATTATTGGTGAATCCATTAATTGTAAACCTATAAATTGCAAGAGCCCACCTGTAATTTGTTTTTCTGCTGTCAGTCATAACCACAGGTGATGTGTGCCTTGTTCATTTTATGTTTACGCCGACTGCCAAGTGTCATTCCTGTTTATCTCAGTAGTCTGTGCCCATCTCAGAACCACACTACACCTGATTGTTTCTGCCTTGCCTTGTCTTTTCAGAAATATTCTCCTAGACAACCAGCTGGCAGCTAACTTGTGCCTGTTTGCCTGTGGAGCTGGCTAATTTGATCTAAACAACAGCTGTCTAACCAACCTGTATAATCCAGTGACTCAGTCTAAAAGCAGCTCTGTTGTTTGTTTCCTGTCTGCATGTCAATCCTTATTGGCTATAGCCATTTGTCTGGTCTAGTTAACACACTGACTTGTGGTGTAATGAATGTATAGAAAATTCTGTGTAAAACTGGCAGTGCTTCATAAACAGGTTTCAGCAGAATGTATTTTTATAGAATTCTCAAAGTGGCAATTTTAGTCACTGTTCTTCAAAGTTGATTTTATACAGACAATTAAGGTTTCTATTTATTTCATTTTTTTCCAGGATGTGGGTAAGAAGTGAAGGTGATAAGAAAAAATGTTTCATTAGTTTATTATTGAGAGCTTTTAACTCAGATGAAGAGATACATTTAGGAAAAGGAAAAAAAAACCAATAAGGAATCCTTGTGCTGCCTTGGTCAATGGGAGATGTTAATTTGCTCACAAAACTAATGAAATATATGTAATTATTTTTTGTCTTATTGTAATGCGTTGGTTCCCTATCCTTGTGCTGGTCTTTTTCTTATTAAGACGCATAGCTAAATATCTAGAAGTGCCTAAACTAAAAAATGAATAAATACATAAATAAATGAAAGGAAAAAAAATACTGACCTGTGCTTTCTAACAGCATGTAAAGTGCCATTCAGTGGTGTATCCATCATGAATTTTAGCTACAAATATATAAATAATTAGAAAAAGATAGGGGACGTGAAAGTTGAAATAGATATAGAGTCAGATTTGGCATAAACATAATTAAATTGAGGACCGAAAAATCTTCAGAGTATGTAAAGAATTGAAAACACAAATACACACTATTGCATTGCAAAAGACATACATTATGTCAGGAACTGAACATACAATGCATAAAGTTTAATAAATATCCTCTGCCAGAATGCAGCGTGAATCATAAGTGATTAAGACTGTTTTCACCCATCCACTTACACTTTGAAGCAGGTTGGCTTATTATGTCCATTATATTATTAGGGGACAAAGTGGCTAGAGTGTGTATTCTAATCGGCTGCTGTTTCAATAATATGTTATTGAGTTCACCTCAGAACTAACAGCACTGACACAATCTGCAGGAACTTTTAATTGGAAAACAGCATGATTAATCCTTTTCATAAGAAAGAAAGCATTCTTGTAACTCCAGATATTACTCCAGCACACCAGAATGCAAAATATAATCTGCCTGTTCACATGAACCTGAAAAATGGGCAGCAAAACGTAAATATTTTTACTGCTCCAATCATAAAAGTAACAGAAATCTGTGCAGTTGATTTTAATAGGTATTCTTGCAGCTTTTAACAAATAATGTCATTACAGAGTCATTATTGTCACATGTAAAGGGTAAAGTGAAATTCTTACTTGCATGTGCTAATCAACAAGCTACTTGCTGGCGCTGTGATTAGTGAGTATAACTGACTTACCATATAACATAAGTCTTTCTTACCAAAAATACTAAGTTTGCCTCCTCAAAAACAATTACTATAAACAATGTCAAAGCAATATAAGAAAGTAATATGAAACAGCCCTAGCAGCAGCTCTATCAAATATACAGTACACTATGCTAAAATAATGAATCTCAGCTTTTATGGGGGTTCCCTAATATTAGTAAGGGGATTGCTCTATAGTGTTGTTACCCTTTAGTTAATGGCATACCAGATTTTTTTTTTTAGAATTTGGCACAAACACACATGGGCACATAGAGAATGGTGTTGATATTTATCCACTATAGAATGTTCTTCTTTTGGCTGCTCCTGTTAGGGGTTGCCACAGTGTATCATCCTTTTCCATATCTTCCTGCCCTCAGCATCTAGCTCCATTGCACCCACCACCTTCACAGTGGCCCTCTCTCACCACATCTATGTACCTTCTTTAAGGCCTTCCTCTTTTCCTTTTACCTGGCAGCTCCATCTTTAACATCCTTCCTCCAATATCCTCTCCACATGTCCAAACCAATGCAATCTTGGATATCGGACTCTGTCTCCAAACCCTCTAATGTACTCATTTCTATTCCTGTCAATCCTTGTCACACCCAATGCAAATCTAAATATATTTAACTTTGCCACCTCCAGGTCTGTCTCCTGTTTTTTGGTCAGTGGCCCCGCCTCCAACCATATAACACAGCTCATCCTGTAGACTTTCCCTTTCACACTTGCTGGTACCTATCTGTCACAAATCACTCCTGACACTCTTCTCCACCCACTCCACCCTGCCTGCACTCTCTTCTTCATCTCTCTTTCACACTCCCTGTTACTCTGTACTGTTGATTCCAAGTATTTAAACTCCTCCACCTCTGCCAACTATACTCCCTGTATCCTCACCATTCCACTGACCTTCCTCTCACTCATACACATGTATTCTGTCTTACTCCTACTGACCTTCATTCCTCTCCTCTATACAGCGTATCTCCACCTCTCCAGGTCTCCTCAACCTACACTACACTACCTCACTACAGTTCACAATGTCATCTGCAAACCTCATAATTCATGGGGAACCTTGTCTAATCTCGTCTGTCAACCTGTCCATCACTATTGTAAATAAGAAAGGGCCCAGAGCTGATCCCTGATGTAATCCCACCTCTATCTTGAATGTATGTGTCACTCCTACCGCAGACCTCACCACTGTAACACGTCCCTCGTGCATATCTTGTACCACTCTTAGATACTTCTCTGCCACTTCCAACTTCCTCATACAGTACAAGAACACCTCTCTAGGCACCTTGTCATATGCTTTCTCTAAGTCCACAAAGACACAATGTAACTTCTTCTTGCCTTCTCTATACTTCTCTATCAACACCCTCAGAACAACCATCGTATCTGTAGTGCTATTTCCTGACATGAAACCATGCTACTTCTTATTAATCATCAACCCCCTTCTTAATCTAGCTTACACTACTCTTTCCCTTAACTGCATGCTGTGGCACATCAATTTTATCCCTCTGTACTTATTGCAGCTCTTCACATCTCCCTTATTCTTAAAAATCGGTAGCAGTACACTTCTTCTCCACTCCTCAGGCATCTTCTCACTTTCCAAGATTCCATTAAACAATCTGGTTAAAAACTCCACTGTCCATCCATCCATCCATCCATCCATTATCCAACCCGCTGCAGGGCCACTGTCATCTCTCCCAAACACCTCCATGCTTCCACATGTATATCTTCTGGACCAACAGCCTTTCTATTCTTCATTCTATTCATAGCTATCTGCACTTCCTCCTTGCTAATCCATTGCACTTCCTGATTCACTATCTCCCCATTATCCAGCCTTCTCTCTCTCTCATTTTCTTCATTCATCAGCGTCTCAAAGTACCCCTACCATCTGCTCAACACACTCTCCTCGCTTGTGAGTATGTATCCATCTTTATCCTTTATCCCCCAAACTTGCTTCACATCTTTCCCAGCTCAGCCCCTCTCTCTAGACAATCGGTATAGGCCCTTTTCTCCCTCCTTAGTGTGTAGCCTCTCATATAACTCATCATATGCCTTTTCTTTAGCCTTTGCCACCTCTTTTTTAATCTTACACTTTATCTCCTTATACTCCTGTCTACTTTCTGTATCTCTCTGATTATACCTCTTCTTTGACAACCTCTTCCTTTGTTTACTCTCCTGTACTTCCACCACCAGGTTTCCTTGTCCTCCTTCTGCTGTCCACATGTCACATCAAGCACCCTTTAAGCTGTCACCCTTACTGTTTCTGCTGTAGTTGACCAGCTATTTGGTAACTCTTCACTTCCACCCAGTGCCTGTCTTACCTCCTCCCTAAATTCAACCTTACAGTCTTCCTTTTTCAGCTTCCACCATTTGATCCTTGGCTCTGTCCCCACTCTCCTCCTCTTCTTAATATCCAATGTCATCCTACAGACCACCATCCTATGTTGCCTAACTACACTTTCCCTTGCCACCAATTTGCAGACTCCAATCTCCTTCAGATTGACCCTCCTGCATAGGATATAATCTATCTGTTTGCATCTTACTCCACTCTTGTATGTCACCCTGTGTTCCTCCCTCTTCTTAAAATATGTATTCACCACAGCCATTTCCATCCTTTTCACATAATCTGCTACCATCTGACCTTTTTCATTCCTATTTGACACCAAATCTACCCATCACCTCTTCCTCTCCTGTCCTCCCTTCACCAACATGTCCACTGAAATCTGCTCCAATCACCACTTTCTCTACCTTGGGTACACTCTCCATCACTTCATCTAACTCACTCCAGAAATCGGCTTTCTCATCCATTGCACACCCAACTTGCGGGGCATATGCACTAACAACATTCATTATCACATTTTCAATTTCCAACTTCATAATCATTACTTTGTCCAGCACTCTTTTCATTTCCAAAACACTCTTGACATACTGTTCCTTCAGAATAGCCTCTACCCCATTTCTCCTAACATCCACACCATGATAGAACAATTTGAATCCACCTACAATCCACCTGGCCTTACTCCACTTACATTTATGCTCTTGCAAGCACAATATATCAACCTTCCTTCTCTCCATCATATTGGCTAACATTCTAATTTACCAGTCATACTGCTAACATTCAAAGTTAATACCCTCACTTCCACTCTCTTTATCCTTCCTCTTCTCCATTAGCCTCTGGACAAACCTCCCCCTCTTCTTCTCCTTCTTCAGCCAACAGTAGCCCAATTTCCACCAGCACCCTATTGGGTAACAGTACTGGTGGGGGGCATTTTTAACCTGGGCCTTGACTGCTCCAGTTTGGAAATCTGTATTGTTGTCCACATATTGATCTGACAAAGCTTTACACAGGATTAGGATGGGCATGAAGAAATATACTGGTTTGTGCATCCCTGTTGGTGAGTTCACTACAGAATCACATTTTAATTAACTACAGAATTAAAATGAATCTGGAATCACTACAGAATTAAAGTGAATTAAAAAAATTAAATTAATTGAATTAAATAAATAAATAAAAATAATTAAATACAAATTAAATTGACTACAGAATAAATTTGAATCTGGATTCACTACAGAATCACATTTTAATTTATTCATCTCATCTTATCTTTGATCCCATATTCCTGATGACAACCAGAACAATATCGGACATGCCTAGAACACTACCTGTAGCTGGTGGCAAGGCAGCATTTTCACAACAAATCCTAGGAAGGACTTGCATCAAAACAGAAATATCTATTTTATGCAATACCTTTCACCGAGCATAGCATCACAAGATACTTCAAAAAGAATACAAGTACAATTTGTTAGCAATACCATCACCAATTTAATGAGCACTTCCTGGGTCTGCAGAAATTAGCCGGATGCCCTCCACATTTTTTCTCCCTTTTTGTTGTCTATGATATCCTTTGAGGTGAGAACACTTCTTTTCATATCATCTGACTCCACCTCCGACCATATTTTCTTCAGCATCCCTCTCATTGCTTCTACCTCCATAATGTTTCATGTTTTCACCCAATTATCTTCTGCCTATGGCTCCACATGCCCAAAACACTTTAATTGATGGTTCTTAGCAAAACACTTAATTCCTCCTCAAAACTCTCTCTTAACTAAGAATTTGCCTTTCTCTCACTTGGTAACACCCTACATGTTCACCTAATCATTCTAATTTCACTTCTGTCCAGATCAATGCAATTCCTTTGTAAGAGTAAATTACAGACTAAAATACAAGAGAGAAAAAGCATAATTAGAATATGGCCACTAATGAAGGTTAACGAACAGAACTAGAAATCAAGTTGAAATTTAGAAGGACAAAGTTTTATTTATCCCCAAAGGGAAATTTGTCTTTGTACAGAAGTTCTTTAAATAAATACATAGATAGATAGATATACACTACCAATCAAAAGTTTTAAAACACCTCAGATTTTCTATTTTTTCTTCAAATTTAATTATTTGAAATGCAATAAATTACCTAAAAGGGTGAAAAGGTAAGCAGTAAACTGCCAGAGGTTTGAAAGTAAAGTTTAGTTTAGCAAAAACAGAAAAAGAAGCTCCCAAAAATGGGCCTTCTTTATGGAAATACCAATAGGTTACAGCCTGCAGATGTTCTGCAACAATTTAAGTAAATTAAGCCTTGAAAGTTGAAGCAAACAATTTGCATAGGTGTCCCAACTTCTGTTGATTACAGCAGATTTGGAACAGACTGTGTTACTACAACATTAACACAACCTAGAAATTTGTAAACTCCAGGGATAATGGTGTGGTAATAAACGGTAATTAACAAATTAAGTGAGACAGAACATTATTACCCTTAGAAGTGTAAGCCTTTCGTTTAGAGAAACTGTAAAAAAAAAATCAAAGTGTTAGTGTGTATGGTGTCCTACACAATCCAAAGGCAATTGGAAGCTTCAAGAAACTCTGATACAAAGAGATCTGGCATACCCAAAGTCAGTAAAAGGTGGATACTTGGATGAATAGAAAATCTGAATACAATTTTATACACTTAATGATTCATTGGCTTATTATTTTATTTGCCATTATGCATTTCTTCAGTGTCTTGATTTCAAGAAACATTATGACATTAAAAATCACGCATTTCCATAAAAACTGTAAAACCTGAGGTTTTCTAAAACTTTTGAACAGTAATGTATACACACACACTATGGTCTGAACACACACCAGAACAACTGAAAATGAAGATTTAAGAAATAAGAAAACTGTTGACTTGGCTGTCATAGTCACAGTGGGGCATCATGCAGGTTTATTCCTGTTGGTTTACAGGAGCCCCAGTGGTGTTTCTTGACACACTTCTGCTGAATTATTCATTGGCTGAAAGTACTCAGTGTTAGTGTTTCAGAGAGAGAATGTGCAGCATTGTTTATAATAGCACTTGTTTTTATTTTAATCCTCTCCTTCTCTATGACCTCCGGGGGTCCAGAGTGTATCCCATTACTGAGCCGGCACTTTTATTTATCATGTTGATATGGTGGGCTTCTCTTGAAATGATGTTACTAGCCCAGCCCACCACAGTAAAGAAAATTGTCCTGGCCATCACAGAGTTGAAGAAAATGTAAAGAATGCCACTACTCACATTAAAGGTATACAGTTTCATAAAAATAAAGAGCCTGCTCTGCCCTTTCTTATATAGTTCCTCTGTGTTATGAGACCAGTCCAGTCTGTCATTGATGTGGGACCCCAAGTACTTATGGGAGTGCAGTACTTCAGCATTCACTCCCTGATGTTGTGACTGGATATAGAGCCTCTTTGGTGCAGTGAAAGTCAATATATACCCCCTTTTCTGTGCACATAACTCTTATTTGGTATCTCTCTCCCAAATACTAGACTTTTTACAAGATGGCAAGATATTAAAGAATGGGATTTTGAGTATAGATTGTTGTCTATCAAAATTTTCTTCTCTTACATCTTTAATCAGTCGGTAATCACTCTTTTGCAATTTTAGAAAAGAAATACATGTTTAAACTAGAAACTGAAACATCAGTATCAGACATTTACATTTACAAAGCAATTAAGGTTATATACTTTTCCATTTCTTAAATTTATTAGAGGGAGCCTAATATATGGGTTGAAATGGCTGCCTTAAAAATAAACAAGCAAAACACATATACAATTTAGTGTACTCAAGGACATCCCTGTTCAATGGCCATTGAATGGAAAACTTTGACTAGTTATGAATTACTGACAACTGTGGTGCCCGTGACCATGCAAGACCTTAGAAAGAAGAGAGGTGTTGCAGTTCTAGACGGCAGTGTAAGATGTTTATATAAAGAATGTGCCAAATGTAATTACTCCATAGGCAACACTGCAGAGGAATTCCTCTGAGACTGACCTCCGAACTTTTAGAAGCTGTACCTGATCCTGAAATTAACTTCTGATGCAGCTGAAAGGCGTTTCCCTGCCAGTAGCAAACTGACCATGGAGTTTGAAGATGAGATGAAACAAATGTTTGACTGGTGGGGAGAAATACTAAGGTCAGAGTTTAAATGCTGTAATTGAGCGAGAGAGAAACCGAGAGGTGGGAGCTGAATGGGAGAGGTAGGTAGTTATTCGAAAACTTGGTAGATAGCCCTAGACAGGCTGTAAGTTTGTTGTTATCTGTTGCTATCTTGCATATACCCAGGTTTGTGCTTCACTTGTGTTAAATGTATCTTTAATAAATGCACAGTTGTTGTATATTTGGCATTCTTAGCATCCCTTTGGGTAGATGGACAGTATGAGAGCACTTCCAACTTCCCTAAATTGTATTATAATATTCACTTTCAGAAATATTGTTTTTATTGTCTGTATTGGAAAAATAATTTTCTTATTGGTTTTGCTGTTTGCTTTAGTGACATTTTCAGGCAGGGTATATATGTTTTAATAATAACAACAATAATAATAATAGTTTAATGTTTTCAGGTAAGGTATAGAATGCCTCAAGCCACATTACACTAAACAAAAATACAATCAGCGGCTGAGCAAAAATGAAGCAATTTAACTAAATGAAAAAGAAAATTACTTCTGCTCACTTAATATTTTATCTCAAATGTCAGGCTGTAGCATGATGAAATGAAATGCCAGACCATGGTCTAATAAGAAAGAATGCTGAAAGAAATAATGAATTAATTTATTTTTAGGTTAAAATTTCTTTTTTCATTATCTCTTTAGAATTAGATGTCAGCAGAACTGTCAGCATTTAAACTCTGAACAAATAGCAGGCTGGAAAATGAAGAAGAAAGACAAGTTTGAAAACTTTTATAAAACAGGTTTTCATTCAGTGAAAATGTACAGACTGAACAATATCCAAAATTACTTTTTAACACTTCTGAATAAAAAAAAACCTTAAACTTTGTGAAAATACATAGTGCTTACTGCATTAGCTCTATAAATTACAATTTTAGCGTTACAGAGCAAAGATAAATCTTATTTGATGGCACATGCAATATGATAAAGCAAACTGTAATTTCTGAACATATGCTTCCGTACTTCTGTTTTGTATATTAAGCTCAACCTTGTCATGTTGGTTGGATTTTTGTTACTTTCTAGTAGACCTAATTCAATTATTGATAAATTAACATATTTTGACAGTAAATGTCTAGAGAAGAAACCTTTTCAGGGATATCAAAGAATATGGCTACCAACTAGATCCAATTGACTGCAAAATAAATGTTGTCACACTATTTCATTTTAATGTGCACATTACATACATTTGTGACTTTCACAGAATTTCTCTATTTGCGTTCAGCCCATTCTATAATTTAAAACCTTTATGAAACAAAAGTAGCCAGGATCATGCCAGTTGGCACTGCCTCCCGAGACTCAATTTGCCAGTGATTACCACTAGACAAAAATACATTGATTCACAAGTTAATTTGACAAGACACTTTTCATTTCATTACCACATGGAATCATTGCTTATAAAATGAACTTCATTTATGAATCCAGACTGAAAAAGCATATATTATATACTAGCAAAATACCCGCGCTTCGCAGCGGCGAAGTACTGCCTTAAAATTTTTATTAAGAATAAAATTAAACCTTTTTAAACTGAGGGAAAATATACCAATAATTATTTGTTAAGTATCTCTTTGTATACCACATTGTGAGTTCGGCCCTCCAGTTGTAATATGACCAAGCTGTGCGCTGAGCTTACTCTTGAGCATGCAACGTACAGTTGGCCATGTGAACAGTAATCTTGTTTCAAATCTCACAGCTTGGATTGCTGCTGTCGGTTTGAGTTTCATGGTTTGTTTCAATTAAGACAGTATTTGTAGGACTTGTGTTGAAGAGACATTCGGCATCTGTCAAGCGTTGTAAGTATACAACCGGTTTCATCGCTAACTTCACATCCAGCTTTTAAGAGTTTATAAACATCAAAGTGTCCACTACTGAAATCGTCACCTGTGAATCTAAGATGTTTAAGAGGCATTGGCGGTTGTCGAAAGGTGTAAAATATTTGGCCATTTCGGTACACTTGAAAGCGACAACCGAACAATTCAGCTGCAGCCATCAACTCACATGCAGATCCATAGGTGAAGGGCTTAAGCATTTCACTCTTCTAGTGCTCCTGTGTAGTATAATTATCTCCTGTACCATCATCAGTCCACACCTTGAACATGTCCCAGTCATTCAATACATAAGACACAATGTTTCTCCAGATATCAAGAGTGAGCCTCATATGGCCGTGCAATATGTAACAAAGAGAATGGAAAAGGTAGGTGCTATCTCCGGGCATGGAAACAACTCGGTAAGTGACAGTTCTTTGATCGATGGTGATCACCTCGATAGACATGTTAATGGGGGTACGGTTGGAATGATAAAGAAAATGGGTACCTGAACAATGTAAAGTAAGTGTAAAATACCTACACAATAACTATAATCGTAATAAATGAACAATAAAACAGCGGAGAAGCCGTGGACTAAATTAAAAGGCAGTAGTTATCAGCAGGGAGATGTGAGTCCCGTGGCGTAGCAAGGAAGGGAATGTAGAGACTGGAGCAATGGACGGCCTTATATAGGAAGGCAGCCAACAACATGGGAGGCGTTGGGATGGGGGAGCCAATACTGCCTTACACGGTGACCGAGCTGCAGGCTATGGACGTATATAAACTGCTCAAAAAAATTAAAGGAACACTTTGAAAACACATCAGATCTCAATGGGAAAAAGAAATCCTCCTGGATATCTATACTGATATAGACTGGGTAATGTGTTAGGAACGAAAGGATGCCACATCGTTTGATGGAAATGAAAATGATCAACCTACAGAGCCCTGAATTCAAAGACGCCCCAAAAATCAGAGTGAAAAAATTATGTGGCAAACTAGTCCATTTTGCCAAAATTAAATTGCAGCAACTCAAAATTGTACGCAGCACTTTGTATGGCCCCTGTGTTTTTGTATACATGCCTGACAACATCGGTGCATGCTTCTAATGAGATGACAGATGGTGTTGTGGGGGATCTCCTCCCAGATCTGGACCAGGGCATCACTGAGCTCCTGGACAGTCTGAGGTGCAACCTGGTGGTATTGGATGGACCAAAACATAATGTCCCAGAGGTGTTCTATTGGATTTAGGTCAGGAAAGTGTGGTGGCCAGTCAATGGTATCAATTCCTTCATCCTCCAGGAACTGCCTGCATACTCTCACCACATGAGGCCAGGAATTGTCGTGCACCAGGAGCCACTGTACCAGCATAGGGTCTGACAATGGGTCCAAGGATTTCATCCTGATACCTAATGGCAGCCAAGGTGCCTTTGTCAAGCCTGTAGCGGTCTGTGTGACCCTCCATGGATATGCCTCTCCAGACAATCATTAACCCACCACCAAACTGCTCATGCTGAATGATGTTACAGGCAGCATAATGTTCTCCATGGCTTCTCCAGACCCTTTCACTTCTGTCACGTGCTCAGAGTGAACCTGCTCTCATCTGTAAAAGCACAGGGCACCAGTGGTGCATCTGCCAATTCTGGTATTCTATGGCGAATGCCAATCGAGCTGCATGCTGCTGGGCAGTGAGCTCAGGGCCCATTAGAGGACATGGAGCCCTTGGGTCACCCTCATGAAGTCTTTCTGGTTGTTTGGTCAGAGACATTCACACCAGTGGCCTGCTGGAGGTCATTTTGTAGGGCTCTGGCAGTGCTCATCCTGTTCCTCCTTGCCCAAAGGAGCAGATACTGGTCCTGCTGATGGGTTATGGACCTTCTATGGCCCTCTCCAGCTCTCCTAGAGTAACTGCTTGTCTCCTAGAATCTCCTCCATGCCCTTGAGACTGTGCAGGGAGACACAGCAAACCTTCTGGCAATGACACGTATTGATGTGCCATCCTGGAGAAGTTGGACTACCTGTGCAACCTCTGTAGGGTCCAGGTATCGCCTTATGCTACCAGTAGTGACACTGACTGTAGCCAAATGCAAAATTGTGAAGAAACAGTCAGAAAAGATGAGGAGGGAAAAATGTCAGTGGCCTCAACCTGTTAAACCATTCCTGTTTTGGGGGTCATCTCATTGTTGCCCCTCTAGTGCATCTATTGTTAATTTCATTAACACCACAGCAGCTGAAATTGATTAACAACCCCCTCTGCTACTTAACTGACCAGATTAATATCCCATAAGTTTCATTGACTTTATGCTATACTCTGATTAAAAAGTGTTCCTTTAATTCTTTTGAGCAGTATATGTATGTAAGTAGGATTCAGTTAGCGTTGGGAACCCGCGTACCAAATTTCTTGAAGATAGGCCCATAAGTAACAAAGACCGTTGAAAAGTTCAATATGGGGCCGACAGTGGCATCATACCACCGAAATAAGTACCAAATTTCAGCCTTCTACCGACACGTGAAGTTGGAGAATTAGTGACATTGGAAACTTCAATATGGCGGCCGAAAGTGGCATCATACCACTGAAATAAGTACATACATCGGTTTAGGTTAGCGCAGGGAAGCCACCTATCAAATTTCGTGAAGATGGGGCCATAAATAAGAAAGTTCAACATGGCAAACGTTGTCAACCGTTATGACCGTTACACGTAGAATTTTTAAATGAAACCTGCTTAACTTTTGTAAGTAAGCTGTAAGGAATGAGCCTGCCAAACTTCAGCCTTCTACCTACACGGGAAGTTGGAGAATTAGTGACGTTGGAAAGTTCAATATGGCGGCTGACAGTGACGTCATACCACTGAAATAAGTACGTACATTGGTTTCGGTTAGCGCAGGAAAGCCGCCTACCAAATTTTGTGAAGATGGGGCCATGAATAAGAAAGTTCAACATGGCGGACTTTGTTGACCGTTATGACCATTACGCGTAGAATTTCGAAATGAAACCTGCTTAACTTTTTAAAGTAAGTTGTAAGGAATGAGCCTACCAAATTTCAGCGTTCTACCTACGCAGGAAGTTGGAAAATTAGTGACGTTGGAAAGTTCAATATGGCGGCCGACAGTGGCGTCATACCGTTGAAATAAGTACGTACATTGGTTTTGGTTAGCGCAGGGAAGCCGCCTACCAAATTTTGTGAAGATGGGGCCATAAATAAGAAAGTTCAACATGGCAGATGTTGTCGACCGTTATCGACCGTTATGACCGTTACGTGTAGAATTTCGAAATGAAACCTGCTTAACCTGCCAAATTTCAGCCTTCTACCTACACGGGAAGTTGGAGAATTAGTGATGAGTCAGTGAGTCAGTCAGTGAGTGAGTGAGTGAGTGAGTCAGTGAGGGCTTTGCCTTTTATTAGTATAGATTTATGTAAGAATTCCACTGTAATTTGTCTTCACCCATTGTGCTTTAGGTGTTACTGTGACGATGCAGGTTATTGCTCCAAGCTCCCACTTTCTTTTTGGAAGCTCTTGAACCCAACCCCATCGGTAACTGAGTTGGACAGTGAGGACACAACGAAGCAAAAGGATTGTGCTAAAAGGTGCATGTGCTTTTATTAAAACCAACAAAACCAAAAACAGTGTTCCACATAAATAGTGTAGTGCTCCAAGCGTCAATAAATAAATAATCCATTAAAAACAAGTGAAATGTGTAGATTAAAATCACATAAATGAATCAAATTAAAACGATGTTAAAAACAATGCCTTCTTTCTACCTGGCGTCTCCCCTGCTTCTCCCTTCCAGGCCTTGCATCAGGGGAGTCGCCCTACCTGCAGCTGACTTCTTCTACTGGTCAGGAAGCTTCCTGATCACTGGTTTTGATTAGCTCCGCCAGACTGAGACTTGGGATCCCCAGCAACCAGGGCGCTCCCTCTGGGGCTTCCAATTCCCATGCCTCTGACTCCAGCTGCCTTCTGTGGAGAGCCAATCTTCTTCTGCTCATTCCTGCTCCCCTGAAGCACTCAGCAGGAGCGACCACTACTTTTTGCACACCTGAGTGCTGGCCAAACCCTCTACAGGGACTCCTCTTCCAGCTGCCTGTCATTATACTGTATATTGTGGTGTATGGCCGGCTGTTTATGCTGCCAATACCCCCAAGCCGCCAGGTGGAGCCCTCCCTGCAATATGGAGGTTCCCCGAAGACCAGCAGGGCATCATGGACATTGCAATTTTTATACGCAGCCCTGCTGGATGCCGTGGGGGCCACTAAGAGACGCTGCAGGGGGGAACAACAGGTATTTTCCCTACGCCCTGGAAGTACGTCCAAGTTACATGGACAAGGGGAATGACATGCTTCCGGGGTGAAGAAAAGGACATTTTACCTGACCCAGAAGTGATACAAGATCACATGGACTGGGGACTGGAAACACTTCCAGGTCAGGGAATATAAAAGGATTGTGGGAGCTCCCAGATGGCAAGCTGACCTGGGTGGTAGGAGGGCAACGCGTCTGGGAGTGTGGAGGATTGTATTTGTAATTGTTATTGTGATTTATATGAGTATAGTGGAGGAGAGGGTGCTTTGTGCACTGTGGAAATTTAATAAAGTCAACTATTGGACTTTTACCTGGTGTCTGGAGTCGTGGACAGGGGTTCAAGGGAGCGATAGCACCCCCTGTCTGTCACATCATCAGCTCGCTCTTGCTCTCTCTTTTAGCTTCCAGCTTTCTTCTTCTTCTTTCCCTAACCTCCATTCTCTTTCTCTTCTTCTACCCCTCTGCACTCACGCTCCTGCTATATATAATGGAGACGTGGCACAGGTGTGGAGATTAGCAGCTCCTGGCATCAATTACAGATGCAGATGATTCCTCACCTGTGCACATAAGCAAGGAAACACCCACAGCACGTCGCGTCCGAGAACCACTCCGGCCACACTACCACTCCCCTTCTTTAAGCCGCAAGTGTGGCGATTATTTATTTTCTACTAAGCCATGGATCTGTGTCACGCACGAGCGCTTGGGGAGCAGCTTAACGATCCCTTTTGCGTCGCGACAAGTCCCACAGGGGGGCAACGGCAGCTAATCTCTCTCTCTTTGCTTCCTCAGAAAGATCAGGACACTGCCGCCATAAAGATTGCCCGAATGACTTTAAGAGACGCACACTTCTGGGTTCCCTTCTAACCTCTGCTTCCCCATTGATGACATCATACTCCCATACTCCACCACAATTCTCCCAGCATCCCACAGTTTAATTTCCGGTCCTGCGTTATAAACTGTCCGTCCTCCCTCCCTTCAATGTCTTATGAGTTTTTTGAAACACAAGACAATATTTCTGTTACAATATACGGGATAAAAACCCAAACCTTTATATGATTCTTGTCTCTTTATTACACTTGCTATATCACAGTTACATGATGTAAAGAAATAGGGGGTGCTAGTGACATGAGCCCCAGGTTATGAACTAAAACATGAAATGTTCTTGAAGAAATGAAATAATGTGTAATATTAAGGTAAAAGCTATCTATAAGTGTCTGCTGAAATTATTATAAAGTGAAAGAAGTCCATGTATTAAATAATAGTCTCAGGCAGAAACTTACACATTACATTTACATTTATTTATTTATTTTACATTCCTTATAAGAAATATTGTAAAATTCAAATACTTTATATGTATGTATGTATGAATGTGTACACATACACATACATATATATATACATATATGAATGCCACGGTGGCACAGTGGTAGCACTGCTCCCTCACAGATAGGAGGCCTGGGTTTGCTTCCCGGGTCCTCCCTGTATGGAGTTTGGATGTTCTGCATGGTTATCCTCTGGGTGCTCCGGTTTCCTCCCACAGTCCAAAGACATGCAGGTTAGGTGGATTGGCGATCCTAAATTGTCCCTAGTGTGTGTGTTGGTGCACTGCCCGGGGTTTGTTTCCTGCTTTGTGCCCTGGGATTGGCTCCAGCAGACCCTGTAGTTAGGATATAGCGGGTTAGATGATGGATGGATATATATATATCTTATATATAAACGTCTACTCATGGATGTGTGTCTGTCTGTCGAACTCGGAATTGAGAGGTGGAGTCAGGGTAAGGGTTCCACCTCTGAGGAAACAGAAAACTCACTTAGCTGCTAATACACAAGGGAGGCTAGCACATCGGCAAAACAAAACCTCCGAAGAAAGAAACACTCACTTACCCGCTAAAACACAACTGAGGCAAGCAAAACGGTATCCCTTTTACTTTTTCTCCCACCGCTAATACACAAGCAAGGTGAGCACGTCGGCAAAACGAAACCTCTGAAGAAACACAATCGCTTAGCTGCTAATGCACAAGCCATGCGAGCACTTCGGCAAAACGAAACCTCCGAGGAGAGAGATGCCCAGAGTAGTTCCTTTCAATTACCTGACATCTCTACATTTCATTTTTTTTCTGACAATTTCAATAGTTTCTAGGACCTCATGGGCTTACACAGCTAGTATATATGTATACAGTACATTACATACATGTACTTAATTTGGAAATTGTCTTTTTCAACATTTTCGAACAGGAAAACAGAATATCTTCATGCAACCAGTGTCTGCAGGTAAAGCTGACATACCTGAATGAAAATGCAAGGAAAATATACATTTTAATTATTTATTGAACAAAAATATCAATAGATGTAATGTTCTGCTGGGGAAAAAGTAAGTACACTCTTGGATTCAGAAGCAATTAATGTTCCCTTTGCAACAATGACTTCTTGAAGGCATTTTGCATAACTACCCACCAGTCTCTGCTATTAACATACTGACACTTTTGACAACTTTTTGCCCGCCCGCCGGTTGCAAGATGTTTGTGGGTTTACATGCACGGACAACAACATTTCAATGAAATGCGAGTTAGGGATCTGACTAGGTCAGTCAGTAACCCTTCATTTTTTCTTTCAGGGTCATTTTTTGATGGATTTTCTAGAATGCTTTGGATTCTTATCATAATGAGAGGTCAGTTTCTGGTTCAATTTCAACTTTTGGACAGATTGTATCACATTCTCCTCAAACACTGTGTGATATGAGGCAGAATTCATAGTAGACTTGATGACTGCAAGATGACTATAGGCTCTGAGGCAGCAATATAACCCCAAATCATAACATTACCATGACAATACTTCATATTTGGAATGAGGTTCTCCTGAAATGCTGTCTTTCATTTACGCCAAACATGTCTACTGTTACTGTGGTAATACTATTCTATATTTAAGTCTTTGCCAGCATGTTTGATGGCAAACTGTAGTCTCGCCCTAACGTTCTTCAAGAAACTACAAACTACTTTAATGTTTCTAATTATTTCTTTGTAAAATGTGTGTGTATATATATATATATATATATATATACACTCACCTAAAGGATTATTAGGAACACCATACTAATACGGTGTTTGACCCCCTTTCGCCTTCAGAACTGCCTTAATTCTACGTGGCATTGATTCAACAAGGTGCTGAAAGCATTCTTTAGAAATGTTGGCCCATATTGATAGGATAGCATTTTGCAGTTGATGGAGATTTGTAGTGGAGATGAGTGGTACCCGGTGGGGTCTTCTGCTGTTGTAGCCCATCTGCCTCAAGGTTGTGCGTGTTGTGGCTTCACAAATGCTTTGCTGCATACCTCGGTTGTAACGAGTGGTTATTTCAGTCAAAGTTGCTCTTCTATCAGCTTGAATCAGTCGGTCCATTCTCCTCTGACCTCTAGCATCAGCAAGGCATTTTCGCCCACAGGACTGCCGCATACTGGATGTTTTTCCCTTTTCACACCATTCTTTGTAAACCCTAGAAATGGTTGTGCGTGAAAATCCCAGTAACTGAGCAGATTGTGAAATACTCAGACTGGCCCGTCTGGCACCAACAACCATGCCACGCTCAAAATTGCTTAAATCACCTTTCTTTCCCATTCTGACATTCAATTTGGAGTTCAGGAGTTTGTCTTGACTAGGACCACACCCCTAAATGCTTTGAAGCAACTGCCATGTGATTGGTTGATTAGATAATTGCATTAATGAGAAATTGAACAGGTATTCCTAATAATCCTTTAGGTGAGTGTGTATATATATATATACGTATATACTGCTCAAAAAAATTAAAGGAACACTTTTTGATGTGCCATTGCCAGAAGGTTTGCTGTGTCTCCCAGTACAGTCTCAAGGGTATGGAGGGTATGGAGGAGATTCCCAGAGACAGGCAGTTACTCTAGGAGAGCTGGGCAGGTCTGTAGATGTTCCTTAACCCATTAGCAGGACCAGTATCTGTTCCTTTGGGCAAGGAGGAACAGGATGAGCACTGCCAGAGCCCAACAAAATGACCACCAACAGGCCACTGGTGTGAATGTCTCTGACCAAACAATCAGAAACAGACTTCATGAAGGTGGCCTAAGGGCCCGACGTCCTCTAGTGGGCCCTGTGCTTATTCCCCGGCACTGTGGAGCTCAACTGGCATTTGTCATAGAATACCAGAATTGGCAGGTCCACCACTGGCACCCTGTGCTTTTCACAGATGAGAGCAGGTTCACCCTGAGCAAATGTGACAGACGTGAAAGGGTCTGGAGAAGCCATGGAGAACGTTATGCTGCCTGTAACATCGTTCAGCATGATCAGTTTGGTGACGGGGTCAGTGATGGTCTGGGGAGGCATATCCATGGAGGGATGCACAGACCTCTACAGGCTAGACAATGGCATCTTGATTGCCATTAGGTATCGGGATGAAATCCTTGGACCCTTTGTCAGACCCTATGCTGGTGCAGTGGGTCCTTGGTTCCTCCTGGTACACGACAATGCTTGGCCTCATGGTGAGAGTATGCAGGCAGTTCCTGGAGGATGAAGGAATTGATACCATTGACAGGCTCCTATGCTCGCCTGACCTAAATCCAATAGAAGACCTCTGGGTCATAATGTTTGGTCTATCCGATGCCGTCAGGTTGCACCTCAGACTGTCCATGAGCTCAGTGATGCCCAGGTTCAGATCTGGAAGGAGATCCCCCAGGACACCATCTGTCGTCTCATTAGGCGTATGCCCTGACATTGTCAGACAGGCATTCAAGCACATACAAACTACTGAGTACGATTTGGAGATGCTGCAATGAAATATCGGCAAAATGGACTAGCCTGGGGCAGCATGGTGGCGCAGTGGGTAGCACTGCTGACTTGCAGATAGGAGGCTTAGGTTCGCTTCCCAGGTCCTCCTTGCGTGGAGTTTGCATGTTCTCCCCGTGTCTGTGTGGGTTTCCTCTGGATACTCCGGTTTCCTCCTACAGTCCAAAGACATGCAGCTTAGGTGGACTGGTGATCCTAAATTGACCCTAGTGTTTGCACACGGTGTGTGTGTGCCCTGCGGTGGGCTGGCGCCCAGCCCGGGGTTTGTTTCCTGCCTTGCGCCCTGTGTTGGCTGGGATTGGCTCCAGCATACCCCACTGACACTGTAGTTAGGATATAACGGGTTGGATAATGGATGGATGGACTAGCCTGCCACATCATTTTTTCACTTTGATTTTCGGGGTGTCTTTGAATTCAGCCCCTCTGTAGGTTGATAATATTCATTTCTATCAAACAATGTGACATTTTTTGTTCCTAACACATTACCCAGTCCAAATCAGTATAGATATCCAGCAGGATTTTTTTCCCATTGAGATCTGATGTGTTTTCAAAGTGTTCCTTTAATTGTTTTGAGCAGTCTTTATATATATATATTTATGTACAGTAGAGTCTCGCTTATCTGACATAAATGGGCTGGCCAAACATAGGATAAGCGAACATGTTTGATAATAGAAAGCTTCTTTCTGGAACCTTTATGTGGAGGGGTCTTTTGGGAATCAAATAATGGTTCCCCTATGGTATTACACTGAAGGACCATTCTGGCACCTTTATTTTAAGAGTGCACAGCTGGCCTTCTTCTACAATGACTGAATCTCTTAATTTTGGTGCTTTTTGTTTGTAAAATGGCTTACACATGTCAATTTCCAATGTGTGTGTAATCTCAATACTTTCTTGGCTTAAAATTGACATATTTGGTTATTTTTTTAAACTTTCACATAGTTCCTTCATTTACTTTGAAAAGAAAAATCATTACATGGCCTAGTAAATGTTTACCAAACATTATATATAATACATTTTTAGTAATATCCTGTGACAGATTAGGGCTTTCTCGCTCCCTTGAACCCTCAGACACCACGTCAGACACCAGATAAAAAGTCCAATAATTATTTATTACAAAAATAAAGTGCACAAAGCACGTTCCTCTCCACAATTCTCCTATAAATCAATCCAATCCAATCCAATCCTCCTATTCCCAGACGCTTAGCCACTCTGCCTCCCAACTCAGCTCAATTGTCTGTGATCTCCCACAGTCCTTTATAGTCCTTGACCCAGAAGTGATTCTGAGCCCTAAGTGCATGTGATTATCCAGCACTTCCGGGTCAGGTAAAAACTTCTCTTTTTTCTTCAGCCTGGAAGTATATTATTTCTTCCATTCCCATGACTTGGAAATACTTCCAGGCTATGTGGAAGATATAAATCCCTGGACCTCCCTGCAGTGACTCCTGGTGGCCCCCATGGTATCCAGCAGGGCTGTGTATTACGACTCCACTGTCCATAATTCCCTGCTGGCATTCCGGGCACCTCTATGCTGCAAGGAGGGCTCCATCTGGCGGCCTCGGGGTATTGGCCAGGATGAATGGCCGGCCATATCTCACAATTCATCTAACCATTTTCTGAACCCTAGTATTGTGTTTATTATCATTTACAGGGCAAGGCATTTTGCTACATGCTAGGAAAATTAATTATAACAGACCATGTATTCTGATATAAACTCATTCAACCAACAACTTCATTACAATACACAAGATTGCAACATTCTCTGCTTAATTTAATTCAGAGTCAGATTGTATGTTGTAGTAGTTGGTGGGTAGCACTAGGCAGGAGTCAACTCTGGAGGCTCACTTGCACAATCTCGACACACACAGAATGACTGGTTGTGAGCTTTGAATACCAACAGGAGGTTGTCAGGCTTTTTGCAGATATTGTTTCCAGAGCAAAACTTCTTCACTGAATAGGTATTAGAGGGAGAGTAAAGAGACCCAATTGAAGAAATATGTGAATAAAAAAGAGAATATATGTATAGAAAGCTCCAGGTCAAAAAGTGTAATACTTCTAACCTGAGAAATGATATCAAATGGACTAGAGGCGGGTGCATTTACCAGGAATAAATAACAGTAATGATTTTGAGTCAAGAACATGACTCAATGGATAATATTTTATATTGAGAATGTATTTTATTTTTAGTATAGTAATTTGTATTGAGGATGCTGATATACAAGGTTCCTGGAGATTAAGGTAACATTTTTAAAAAGCATACCCTACAATTCAGAGGAAACCATAGGGAGATTTGGGTGTTGTAATACATCTGTTACAAACAAGGAAGCATGAGGCTATACAGAGTGTGGTACCCGGCTGGGGCGAGAGCCCGGCCGGGACGCCCAGGAGGACCAGAGGAGGGCTTGTACCTCCTCCAGACCGCGAGGGGGCGTCCATCCTGGTTACGCTGGTGGCCTCGGGTAGAGGGCATGGAAGCCCAGCCCTGTAGGGGCCCGTGGCCACCGCCAGGCGGCGCCCCGCTGCCTGAACAGCCCTGGAGCCCAGCATTTCCGCCACACCAGGAAGTGCTGGGGGGAAGACGACAGGGACACCCGGACGGTTTCCGGGCGCAGCCGGCACTTCCGCCACACAAGGGAGTGTCTGCGGAGGAGTGCCGGGAAGCACCTGGAGCCCATCCGGGTTCCCATAAAAGGGGCCGCCTCCCTTCAGTCATGGTCGAGAGTCGGGAGGAAGGAAGACGGAGCTAGAGCGAGGACGGGAGGCGGCCAGGAGAAAGGCACAAAGACTGGAAGAGTGCTGGAGGCACTGGGGTGTGTGATTGCACGGTAGAGACTTGTAAATATTGTAAATAAACGGTGTTTTGGGTGATGAACAAGATGTCCGTCTGTCTGTGTCCGGGCCAGCGTTCACAAGAATTAATTACATAACATTGTGACTGGTCTCCATTGTAAAAAGTATCATCCATTTACAGAGCTGCGTCAACATACGTCTAGGCAGTTTAGACGAGCAGGTTCTGGATGGAAGTTTTTTTGGCAATTGTGTTCCACCGAGTTATTAATCTCAAAAACATAACACAGTTTGGTTTCAAATTTGCTTTTTACATTTTAAGTTAGATTATTCTCAAAAACATAAGATACAACAAATACTAATGTTCTAAAATTAAGTGACAAAAACATAAGAAAAAAGAGCAAATCAAACCAAACAATGGGTATGATATTTACATGTGATTGATAGTACTGTAGAAGACACTATTAAGAGAATAGCCTTAACACAAAGAAAAATTAAATAATGGTCCTTGTACACTACTGTATTTGTGAATGTTACAAGTGACATGATATCCAAATCTATCTTTGAATATACGTATATTGACTAATCAGTTCATTGACTTGTTAAAACAAAGTATTACATTAGAATAAACACAGATGGCGTGACATTTATTACAAAGCTTATTGTGTGGCGATTGGTTACTTGGAGAAAGAAAAGGAAGAACAGGAATTGGAGGTTAGTACATTTGAAAGAGACAGTACTGCTGCAATAAATAATTTCATCGAGGGTTGTGCACGGCACAGCAAGCATCTTACAGGAAGCAGGAACAATCTCTGGACAGGGCGCCAGCTCGTTGCTATCATTGTGCCACCGTGCCCCCATGTTTAATACATGCTTTAATTCCTATAACTCATGAAAATGATATCAAGTATACATCTTGGTATTTAAATTGTCTAGAGAGGTGTAATATTATCAATGTAATGTATTCTGTGTCCTGTTGGTGTAAGAGAAAGACACAAAGTACATAGAGCACATAGAATACGAAACATTTAACGTGCTACTTTAGTTACTATGGGATTTGAGAAACAACTAAATTAAACAATTTTAAGATGAAGTTTATGACATTCTACTTTATTACAAAATAAACTATGTAATTAAAGTTGACATTTCAACTTTTTTTTTTTTTTATTGTGTCCCTATTTTTTTTCTTTTCTCTGTACCCTAATATGCTTCCATAAGACACTCAGATGGTTGGTATGACTTGCCTTTTCACGCAACTTTGATATCTGGCAACTTCTTTTTATTTTGAGCACTGTGCGACTTTCTGAACTTGAACTTTTGAGTTTCTCCTCCACTGTATGTCACTCGACCAACTTCCTTTTGTTGTTTATACCACTGCTTAAACCAAAAAATAGTAAATTTTTCCTTGCCTTCACTTGGTATTCGCTGATATTCTTCTTTTTTCCCCATGGTTTTGCCATTGTCTTTTCACAAAACTCTGAACTTGAGGGGCTATTTATATTGATTTGCATATTCAAAGAGGCATAATTCTGGAAGGAGTCGGGGTGGGGTGACAGGTACATGCACATGTGTTATACATTTCATGCTGACCAGGATTTATGTAGTAGAAGAACATGGAAGTTGGCGTACACACAGATTTAGGCATCTGGATTTTTTTATCTGCGTGCACATTTCTGTTTTTGTCTGTAAGGCATGTTTTAGTGTGAATTCTTTGCATTGCATTATACATGAGGCCTCAGAGCACACGATAGTCCAGAAACTGTTTCACTAGTGCATTATATACTGTAGTCTGAGTTTCAAATCTCTTCATTTTTTTTCACCAGTTTTACAAGTTAAAACTTTATTTTCATTTTTTATTGCATTATTATGTTGTGTCTACATAAATGCCTAAAAACGTTTCAGAGGTTGCTTTCTGTAAAGCAGTGTCACGTATTGTGTACTGATAATTGAGGTTTTGTTGTTCATTGATGTTTTACCTCTCTGTTTGTCTCTAGCCGATTAAACATCTTGAAATCTAGTTTTATAGGCTACTTCTAGGCTATCTGTAGTTTCAGTACTAATCTTTTTGTGGAAAATTTATGTAAATGATTTGCTTTTGTCAGCTACTCCAATAGATTGCTCAATGCCTAATAAAATGATTTGACAATATTTTCATTCAATAAACCCATGCTAGCTGCAACATAGTATACTATTTTCATACATATCCTTTTCTTTTTTTATATATATACTAGCAAAATCTTCGCAGTAGAGAAGTATTGTGTTAAAGAAGTAATAAAAAAGAAAAGAAAACATTTTAATAATAACGTAACATGATTGACATTGTCATTGTGTTGTCATTGTCATGAGTGTTGCTGGCATATATATATATACACACACACATATAAACATATATATACACACATACACATATACTGTATATAGATACATATATACACATATATATATACACACATACATATATATATATACATATACATATATACACATATATATATACACACAGACATACACACATATATATACACATATATGCATATACGTATCTACATATATATATTAGGGGTGGGACTCGATTAAAAAAATTAATCTAATTAATTAGAAGTCACGGAAGTCCAAGGATCCCCAGTAAGAGCCACAAAGTCCGCTTTCTGTAATGCATCTAATTTTGCTTGCTTTTCAATGTCATAAAGCTGTTGAATTTTACTTGAAATACGCTAACTGTAGCACATTTTCTAACCCCCTATCTTCCACCACTGCTAGTGGTCTACAGTCCAAAGCAATGTAATTTGGGAGAGAATTTGTAAGTTGGACCTATGTTGACTTACTAATTTTGGTCCTGAAGCCAGTCATTTCATGAGGTTTGGGCTGCCGACACCTTTTGTTGGTACTCGAACCCGTACTGCTAGTGCTAACAGCATACATAGTTTCTGTGCTCGCTGTAACATGTTTTGCATGTAGATGGAACCGTAAGGTTGAAGTACCTCGGTGGTATGCAAACTCATTTTTGCACAGTTTGCACCAAACCACGCTTTGATCAAGGCTTTCGTCGGGTAGTCTTTTGAAATGAAATTTCCCTCCGATCAGTGCTAGCAAAGCGCTTTCTTCCGACTCTTACATTGTTGTAGCACTGATGTGTGCATAAATGTAATCGATGCACCAGTTAATCATGCATTGACAAAAGTTACCCTTTGCTTGGAATGCAAAGTGTGATTAAATGCGTTATTTTTTAACGCGTTATGGAGTACATGCATCGAAGCTTCTCAGCTGTGCTTGTGCTAAGAAAAGGAAACATTTTAAAAATAACGTAACATGATTGTCAATGTAATAGTTTTGTGACAATTATGACTGTTGCTGTATTCAAGGATTTCATTATTATTATTTATTTCAATCAGGTTCGTATTTGGACAGTGTGCACAAAACCACGCTTTTATCAAGGCTTCCGTTGGGTAGTCTTTTGAAATGAAATTTCCCTCCGATCATTCCTGGAAACACGCTTTCTTCCGACTCTTACATTTTTGTAGCTCTGATGTGTGCATCAATGTAATCAATATACCAGGAAATCATGCATTGACAAAAGTTACCCTTTGCAAAGTGTGATTAAATGCGTTATTTTTTTTAACACGTTATGGAGTACATGCATCGAAGCTTCTCAACTGTGCTTGTGCTAAGAAAAGGAAACATTTTAAAAATAACGTAACATGATTGTCAATGTAATAGTCTTGTGACCGTTATGAGTGTTGCTGTCATCAAGGATTTGATTAGCATTATTTCTTTCAATCATGTTTGTATTTCCAGGACGTTGTTGTGTTCAAGTTTATTCCGTGTTTGTCAACCGTTGTAAAGATAACAGGTTTCATTCATCAAAGTGTTCACCACCCAAATCGGAACTCGTGAATGTAAGATGTTCAACAGGCATTCCCGGTAGTAAGTTGTGGAAATTGCCTGTGAATATTTAGTGGTAGCGTGTGTATGAACTTAATTTAATCTTTTCCAGTCCTGCAAAGTCAGTTGACGCAAGCCGCTCGGAGTACATGCATCGAAGCTTCTCAGCTGTGCTCGTGCGATCTCGCGATGTCCACGACTTTATTTAATGTTAGCTAAGACCCGGCACTTCAAAGTTTCTTACTACAGCAATTTTAACTCCGCAACAAAGTGATCCAAAGTCTCGTTTATACCTCGTGTCTTCTCATTAAACTTGTATATCGCGAATACCATACTCGTCGTAGGCATGACAAACGACAGCGGGAGTGTGTCTATAAACTTAATTTAAACTTACGGTTCACACTGTGCTTTGTTTCCGCAGTTGTGTAATTCGGTTTTTGTTCAGCACTCTTTGGAACTGTTGCTTTTTGTCTGTGCACTGCGTCAGTTCATGTGAGCCGCTCGGTGTACATGCATTGAAGGTTCCCAGCTGTGCTGGTGCCATCTTGTGCGATGTCCACGGCTGTATTTAATGTTAGCTAAGACCCGGCATTTAAAAGTTTCTCTCGCAGTTTCGCTGAGTTTGTGCCAAACACCACCCTGACCATCTCATCTTCCTCTGCATAAGCACAGTCCTTCACCTGTGAATATTTAGCGGCAGTGTTTCTATTGGATTGCCGCTGACGGACGGCCTTATATGGGCAGGCACTAAATTACGTGGGAGACGTAACTCCGCCTCCCACGGCCATCGAGCAGAAGTCTATTATAGTATATGGACGAAAAAATAGGTTCCAGTTATGACCATTACACGTAGAATTTTGAAATGAAACCTGCCCAACTTTTGTAAGTAAGCTGTAAGGAATGAGCCTGCCAAATTCCAGCCTTCTACCTACACGGGAGGTTGGAGAATTGGTGATGAGTCAGTGAGTGAATGAGTGAGTGAGTCAGTGAGGGCTTTGCCTTTTATTAGTATAGATTATAGCTTCCATAACTTAGCATGACAGAAAAATGATTTATTGACCTGTAATTGGCATAATCCTTGTGTCTCTTCCTTAGACTACAGTCACATTTGCAACTTTCAAGTCATCAGATACTTCTCCCATCTGTAATGACTACATAATAAATGTACTTAATAAATAACAGTACTGTGGTGGGCTGGCTCTCTGCCCGGGGTTTGTTTCCTGCCTTGCGCCCTGTTGGCTGGGATTGGCTCCAGTAGAAACCTGTGACCCTGTAGTTAGGATATTGCGGGTTGGATAATGGATGGATGGATGGATAAATGTCAGTTGAAACTAATTAATATCCCAGACGAACTACAGAGTAAATAAACAGTACCTTTCCATTCTCTGTTTAAAAGTCTGAAAACAACAAATAACTGTTAGGTGCATATTTAAAAACAACAGTCGCGTTTTCTTCTCTGCATTTTGAAAGTTGAATTGAGATGAACCTCTTGTAAACTGATAGAAATGCTGAGAGATTGTAAGGAACCCTCATTGCCATCATAGTCTCCTTCTTGGGTCAACTCCAGAATAACAGAGAGGTCCCTCAGCTGAATAATTCTAGTTCCAGTACTGTGTGTGTATAAGTCAATCTGACATTAAGAAATCTGTGCTTGCAAAAGGCTGAGCTTAGTTAGTTTACATTTCCACAGAAATTTCCTGTCACCATTTCCAGCTTAGGCAAACTCTTGTTTACCAACTTCCCTGGAACTCTGGACACTTGCACTGTACTTGGTGGAAAGAATGACATTATGTTGGGATCATATCATTTAACAAGCCAGCAGGCACATATAGATTCACTTATTCACACTGTGCATAAAGACATATAAGGAATATGGATATTTCATGCACCTGATATTAGATCTGAACCAGAGACCCAGTTATTTCGTGACAACAGTGTTATAGTATCTAATATTCCAAAAATATATTTTTGTTTAGTTTTATATTTCAATAAACATTATAATTTGTCAATTTTATGTGCATTCTGAGTTTAATAAGACTGCATTTTTTAATGTAGGAAACTATAAATGCATTTTTGTCACCCTAAGATAGAGAAAACCTTGAAAAAATCTGTCTTTATGGGTTTTCTTTCCTTAATGTATATAAAATCTTCTTTGGACATGCTTAAATGTAACTTAGTTAAAACTGAAATTGCCTTAAGATTGGGGATGAATAAGTTTGGATGGTAAAGTAACATAATGTTTCTGATTTATTGTGATCTGATGGTGCTGTTTTTGCTTGCTAATTAAGGGCGCAAATGATTGGTTGCCTATGTAATAGTTATACGTGAAATGTAATATTCCATGCCTTCATCACATTTCACTTATTTCTTACATTAATAAATACAGCTAATAATTTGTCTTCAATTTGACCACCTCAAAGAAATTTGCAAGAATACAGAAATATTATGGTTACCACATACAACAAATAATAATTACTGAATAAGAAATAACAAATGTTATAATATAGATATAATTTTGGAAAAACAGTGCAAAAAAAGCAAGTGGTTGTGTGCTTTGTTATGTGCAAAGTCGGTTTTGATCAGACATAATAATCAAAGACAGCTTTGCCAGAACACATTTTAAATTGCTGGTATTTCATCTGAATTGAGGTCTAAAAATTGCTGCTAAGGAAAAGTATGCATGTTATAAAAAATGAACAATGTTAGAGAAGACCAGGATAAAGGCTACATTTTCAAGGGACTAACGAACAGAAATATGAAATACAGTTTCAAACAATATGAATCATAAACTTCAATGAACCTGGAGAGGAGTATTTTGACAGAAAAAGAGATCTGACATTGTCAGATGATCAAATCAAGAGCACTGTTTTAATCTAAAATATTCTTGTTGCATATATATATATATATATATATATATGTATATATTTATATACAGTATACAGTATATATACAGTATATACATATATATATCTTCATATTTGTATCTTTATATATTCCATAGATCATATATTTTTTTCACAAGGATTGCAGCATTAGGCAGTGTTTTTATTTTGTTTGTCCAAGATTGTGACCTCTGTCAATTTTTGTCAGCACTACCTGAAGAGTGCATGTCATTCCACTTCTTATACTGGTGTTCGTGGGATTCACAGTACGTTCCAAACAAATGTATACAAACTAAGATACCTAGTGTTGTTGGTGTATGTGGAAAAATAAAAAGTAATCACAAACTACATTTACCATTAAAGGTGTTGCATTTAGTGCATAACCTAACTGTTCCAACATAACTGTTTATTGTATACAGTATTGCTTGGTTTTTCCTAATAGGACAAAGAACTCCAAATTTCAATAAATAACTCCACAGACAATATGATACCACCAGGATTCCTTGAAGTCATGACAAAAATATTGAGGGCAGCGTTTGATGAAAAGCTACATGTAATTAGCAGCTATCAAATCCAGATTTTATAGTGGAAACACAATCATTGTTACAATCACACCACCATCATATCCAGCATGTTGCCTTGTCTCTGTTGATGGATCATACTGTAGTATTTCTTGCCACTTACTCTGACCCCAAGCTGCTTTTGCCACACTCTGGAGGGAAAGGCTAAAAACTATATGTCAAATGTCTTATAGTGAGAAGTACCTAGGTGCTAAATTTCAATGCAGTGGCCTGAAAAACAAAACTGTGCAATAAGAATAAACAAGCAAACATATTAGTATATCGATTACATTATCTGATCACCTTAAACTAGTATTGTAAGTGCACATATAATGTATGTGTAAGTGTATCATTACTGGATTAATGCATCGTTCCCATTTGATTCATGCCTTGCATCTAATAAATCCAGCATTGGCACTAACGATCTGCAACCCTGTACTTGGAACTGAGATTAAAAACAAGAAGGATGGTTTGATTTCTATATGCACAGCAGCTTATCTTAAAGATGAGTACTTGTTGTGGAAAATACTCAGTAAATATAAAGAGACTCAAGTCATCACTATAAATGAAATCCAAGGACATCCTTTATTTACTGGTGGTGGCTCATTATGTGAACAGCAAGGCTCTCCATAGCAAATCTGGCTAATCTTAAGAGAATAGCTCCATTTACATACTGTACAGTATCTAGTAAATATTTCAGTCAGACCACCAAGCACTCAGCACAAATATAAACGGTACATTCTAGCAATACCTCTCTGCCATTAAATAACACCCAAATGTCTCAAAATAGGTAATCCTTAAAACTCCTGTCTAAATATTTAATTTACTTTGTAGTTTGCATGTTCTCCTCGTGTCTGTGTGGGTTTCCTCTGGGTGCGCTGGTTTCCTCTACACTCTGAAGACATGGAGATTTGGTGGATTGGCAATATTAAATTGGCCCTAGTGTATGATTAGGGTATGTGTGTGTTCACCATGCGATGGACTTATGGCCTGTCTTGCCTTGCACCTTATGCTAGCTGAGATAGCTCAGCTATCCACAACCCTGTTCAGGATTAAATGAGTTTGAAAATTACTGACTGACTTCTTATATAGTATGTAAACTGTTATCACAGAACAAAGCAAAAAGTTAAATGTTATAAATGATCTCATTTTCTAATATAAAGTATTCTGGTACAAATTAAGTCATGATGTCCTAGTTTAACAACACTCAAGCACTTTTTCATTTCCCTAGTAATGCACATCAGTGACATTTTATTTCCGTCACTCTCAGTCCTGTTTTATTTTGAGTTATGCATCATGTTTTTGCTTGCAGCAAAGTGACATTCCACAAAACATTTTTGTTCATTATTGTTTTTCATCTGAACAATGTTAAGCACGACATCTCAGGCGCACTTAATGATTGCACCTATTTTTTTGCTCTAAGTTGCAGGAGAGAGGCTGGTTCAAGCTTTTGTTACTTCTTGACTTGATTACTACAATGCTGTGCTCTGTGACTTTCTTTATAAAGCTGTTGCTAAGCTTCAGTAACTTTCAAATGCTGCTTGAATGTTTACGGGAGCAGAGGTTCATCTAAAGAATACCCGCTTTTGCACAATTACACCAGTTGGCTGAGAAGCTGAGAGTTCATTTTAGAATTACTCTTTTATGTTACAAAGTGCCAAATAACATTGCTGTGCTGTACAGTACATTATAAGTTTGTAACTTTGCCTTGCTGTGTTGAAGTTTAAGTTTTTACATCTCCAAATGTTACAAGTACATTGGAATTCTTATTTGAATTTAGTTCTTAGAACAGGTATAAAATAAAATAAAAACAAATATCTGAGGAACCCAGCACATGACACTCCCTATAAAAAGCTTGGATTTCTAAATTTCCATCTTGCCACAATACTTTTCTTATATTAACATACACTACATATTGTATACATAGTTGTACTAATTAAGACATACATTTTGCAAGCCATTCTCTTTCTACTTGCAGGATGGATAATATAGCGACTATGACAGAGCAGGTGCATACAAGAACAGAGACAAGTAAAATATACTAATGATGTACTTTTGACCAGAGATTGGTAATGAATCAGTTTAAAATTACAGAATACTGTCAGCAATCGAAAATTCCATGCAAATCAAAAGATCTTATTATGCTTCTACACAGTAAGATAATATAAACTAAATACACATTTTAATACAGAAAAAATGGATAGAAGTAAACACTGAATGGTATGAATATCTAATTATTTAGAACAATGTGAGAAAGAATTTCTTTCTATAATAAGAAATACTGTTACAATAATAACACATTATTATTAATAATAATGTCATTTTATTTAAAGGTGCCTTTCAAGGTGCTCAAAGACACTTTAAAAGAATCAAAGAAATATACCAAAACAAAGAATTAATTAAATTAATAAATACAACAAGATCCATCCATCCATCCATTCTCTTCCGCTTATCCGAGGTCGGGTCGCGGGGGCAGCAGCTTAAGCAGAGAGGCCCAGACTTCCCTCTCCCGGCCACTTCTTCCAGGAGAATCCCAAGGCGTTCCCAGGCTAGCCGGGAGACATAGTCCCTCCAGCGTGTCCTGGGTCTTCCCCGGGGCCTCCTCCCAGTTGGACGTGCCTGGAACACCTCACCAGGGAGGTGTCCAGGAGGCATCCTGATCAGATGCCCGAGCCACCTCATCTGACTCCTCTCGATGCGGAGGAGCAGCAGCTCTACTCTGAGCCCCTCCCGGATGACTGAGCTTCTCACCCTATCTTTAAGGGAAAGCCCAGACACCCTGCGGAGGAAACTCATTTCAGCCGCTTGTATTCGCGATCTCGTTCTTTCGGTCACTACCCACAGCTCATGACCATAGGTGAGGGTAGGAGCATAGATCGACTGGTAAATTGAGAGCTTTGCCTTACGGCTCAGCTCCTTTTTCACCACGACAGACCGATGCAGAGCCGCATCACTGCGGATGCCGCACCGATCCGCCTGTCGATCTCACGCTCCATTCTTCCCTCACTCGTGAACAAGGCCCGAGATACTTGAACTCCTCCACTTGGGGCAGGATCTCTCCCCCAACCCTGAGAGGGCACTCCACCCTTTTCCGGCTGAGGACCATGCTCTCGGATTTGGAGGTGCTGATTCTCATCCCAGCCGCTTCACACTCAGCTGCGAACCGATCCAGAGAGCTGAAGATCACGGCCTGATGAAGCAAACAGGACAACATCATCTGCAAAAAGCAGTGACCCAATCCTGAGTCCACCAAACCGGACCCCTTCAACACCCTGGCTGCGCCTAGAAATTCTGTCCATAAAAGTTATGAACAGAATCGGTGACAAAGGGCAGCCCTGGCGGAGTCCAACTCTCACTGGAAGCGGGCTCGACTTACTGCGGCAATGCGGACCAGGCTCTGACACGGTTGTACAGAGACCGAACAGCTCTTATCAGGGGGTCCGGTACCCCATACTCCCGGAGCACCCCCCGCAGGATTCCCGAGGGACACGGTCGAACGCCTTTTCCAAGTCCACAAAACACATGTAGACTGGTTGGGCAAACTCCCATGCACCCTCCAGGACTCTGCTAAGGGTGAAGAGCTGGTCCACTGTTCGCGACCAGGGCGAAAACCACACTGTTCCTCCTGAATCCGAGGTTCGACTATCCGACGGACCCTCCTCTCCAGAACCCCTGAATAGACTTTTCCAGGGAGGCTGAGGAGTGTGATCCCTCTATAGTTGGAACACACCCTCCAGTCCCCCTTTTTAAAGAGGGGGACCACCACCCCGGTCTGCCAATCCAGAGGCACTGTCCCCGATGACCATGCGATGCTGCAGAGACGTGTCAACCAAGACAGTCCTACAACATCCAGAGCCTTAAGGAACTCCGGGCGTATCTCATCCACCCCCGGGGCCCTGCCACCAAGGAATTTTTTGACCACCTCGGTGACTTCAGTCCCAGAGATGGGAGAGCCCACCTCAGAGTCCCCAGGCTCTGCTTCCTCATTGGAAGGCATGTTAGTGGGATTGAGGAGGTCTTCGAAGTACTCCCCACCGACCCACAACGTCCCAAGTCGAGGTCAGCAGCGCACCATCCCCACCATATACGGTGTTGACACTGCACTGCTTCCCCCTCCTGAGACGCCGGACGGTGGACCAGAATCTCCTCGAAGCCGTCCGAAAGTCGTTCTCCATGGCCTCTCCAAACTCCTCCCACTCCCGAGTTTTTGCCTCAGCAACAACCAAAGCCGCGTTCCGCTTGACCTGCCGGTACCTATCAGCTGCCTCCAGAGACCCACAGGACAAAAAAGTGCTGAGGCAAATACTACAAGAGATAAACAATAAATAAAAAGAAAACAATACAATAAAAAATAAGTATACAATTAAAATAAATATGTATATAAGATCATACAATACTAAAATGTACATTCAAGAGACAAAATCAAGAGGAGTAGGCAAGCTTTAAAAGATAAGTTTTAAGTCTGGATTTCAAGAAGGGAAGGGAATCAGTGCTGCGGATATCTTGAAGAAGGAAGTTCCAGAGGGCATAGCCAAGAGATTTAAAGAAGAAGATCTAAGAGTAAAAGCAGGTGTATAAATATGTAGCAGATCCAAAAGATATGAAGGTACCAGGCTATGAAGAATTTTGAATGTTAATAACAGAATCTTGAAATTAATATGGTAATTAATTAATACAATGAAGTTCTCAAAGAACCGGGGTAACATGTTCTATGGAAATGGTTCCAGTTATAACTTCAACAGCAGAATTCTGGACCAGCTGAAGCCTATGCAGAAGCTTGTGAGGGAGGCCTGCCAATATAGAAATACAGTACAGTATTCAATTTGTGATGTTACCAGAGCATGTACGAGAATAGAAGTACTATTATGTGCGAGGACTGAATGGAGAAGATTTATATTGTGATGGTGAAAATATGCAGACCAGGTAATATTGTTAATATGAACTTTAAAAGACAGAAAGTTGTTGAGGATGACACCCAAGCTCTTAACCCGAGTGGAAGGAAAAAACCATAGACCCATCAATTATCAAGGGAAAAACTGTCAGGTTCACTGAGAGTAGATTTAGTGCCAATGAGGGGAACTCAGTTTTATCATTATTAAGTCTGAGAAAATTAGAAGATAATCAAATTTTAATTTCTGAAAAGATGAGAAAAGGAAGGCCAGAATTGGGCTTCTTCTTCTTCTTTCGGCTACTCCTGTTAGGGGTTGCCACAGCAGATCATCTTTTTCCATATCTTTCTGTCCTCTTCATCTTGTTTTGTTACACTCAACACCTGCAAATCCTCTCTCACCACATCAATATCCATCCTTCTCCCAATATACTCAGCATCTCTCCTCTGCACATGTCCAAACCACTGCTGAAATAGATCATCATCAGTAAGATACACTTGTACCTGTACTGCAACTGTTTTTTTCAACTATTTTAGATAAAAATGGCAGATTTGAAATTGGTTGAAAATTGTTCAGATTTTCAGGGTCAGCACCTGGTTTCTATAAAATAGGAATTATAGCAGCCATCTTAAGAGCTGAAGGAACAAAACCAGACAAAAGTGATGAATGCTTAATTAGTTAATTAGGTATTAATAAGACAATAGAAGTTTGCAAGCTTTTACCAAATGATTGGAAATTGGATCTAACTGAGAAGTGGAAGATTTAGATTTTTCAATGGGATCAAAGATTTCAGAGGCAGAAGGGATTGTAAAGGATGAAAGGGAATTTGAGCAAGGCCTACCAGAGGCAAAGTTATGAGTATTGTGCAACTGATAATGTCAGTTGCTGGTGAATATTGCTAATTTTTTAATTAAAGAATTTCACAAAAATATTACATTGTGCAGTGGAGTAAAGGTGAGATGCAAGGGCATTATTTGACTGTAAAACCCTAATAACAGTATAAAACAAAGCTAAAGTAAACCCTTCACCTAACCTGTGGCAGCACAATGAGCACCCTTATAAAAATTGAAATGATCATGATACATGTTTTATGTTTTTTGATTTATGATATCACTTAGTGTTGATTAATATTACTTAGTGTTTATAATTATTCTTCTGCATTTATTTTTGTATGATGAAACAAATAAGATTAAGATTAAGAAAAAATAATAGGGAACAGTACTTAAAAAATGCCACTGACTTTCACTCATAAATACTATCATAATGCAGACCAGCACTAAGATCACATTTTCTGACTAGTAAGTGCAAAACATCATCACAGTTTTCTTTGATATTTTTATGATTAAATTAAGTTTTCAGGGAGAATGCACATTTCTGAGACTCAGGTCTATGAGTTTGATATTTTAGTGAAAATTGTTTTTCCATATGTTGTCTCTAAACAGCTTGTAATTTCTTTTCAGCCTGTCAATAAATCAGGGATGTGTAGCTTTTTATGTATATATTCTGTGTATCTTCACTTATCTTCTATACATACGCTGTGTTTCTTCATTCACAGAGGAAACCCTTCTCATGTTCAGTCCAGTATCTTTCTTGATCGTATCTAGCCAGGAATCTTCCTTTTTTGTCCACTGAGCATTAAAAGCAGGATGTGCGGTATATCAAATAGGAAATGGCATAAGAACATTGTGAAAAATACCTAGATTTTTATGACTTACCACAATTTAAAATTTCTTTTTAACTCTATAATACTTTGTTGCACTAAAGTAGTAATTTTAACATGTTTGAGAGATGCAACTGGACATTCATCAACAATTCGAGCTGGACAGGCACTGATGTAAATATTACCTCATATTATTATTATTATTTTTTTGCCCTCAGGTTTGTTTTGTGCTATCTTGGACATTTACGTTTCCTTGTGTCACTTTACTTTTCTGATAGCAATATCTGATACTGAGGATACTCTCAATCTAACTGAATACAGTACAATGTGATCAAGTCAAGTCCAAGACAAGACTCTACTAATGCATCTTAAAGACCAACTAATTTTTGATGGACTAGCAGGATGATGTTACTTAGTCTACAATACAAATGGTATGTATAAGTGGTGTTAAGATGTTTTACATGTACTTATATATCCTATCCCTGATATGCTTAATTACTTGAACTGCTCCAGTGATATTTAGTAACAACTTAACAAGGTCTGCAATGTATTATGGAACATATTTGAATTTTCACAAAAATTGTTGTTAAATATATGTGGAAAAGTAGAAATAACATTAAAAGCAAATTGGGATTGTGGTTCAATTGTAAATCACCCAAAATTTGAAAATATGAATGATTTTTCATTCGTAGCTCTCAGGGAGGATGAGTAATTCTTTACAGGAAAGATGATTGCAGTGTCCATTGTGCATGCAGGTCCAGGCCCACATTTCCTCTTGGAAGATCTTTTACTGGGCGAACTCCTGGCGTGTTTTGTGTGCCACTGCCCATTCTTGTTTTTGTTGTGGGATCTTATTTTTGTTGTGTTTGTTGCGGGATCTTTCTTTGTGTTCCTGATTGGGATCTTCTGAGCTTATTTTTTCTCTTGAACTTTATGAGGACCTACGATTGTTTGGAGATCTACCTGCATTTGTTCCGTTACCTTTGTTAAGATTTCGCTGGCCATCTTAGGGTTTGCTGGCCATTGCTTACTCATGACACTTCAGTCGAATCGGCATATCGTGAGTAAGTTGCAACTTTCTTATGGGTTTTGTTCAGTTGTCTGTCCATTCTGCCATTGGGCAGGCTGGCTAACGTATTTTTGAACCTTTGTGCCAGGGTAGCATGTTGGGGAGCAGGTAGCCACATGAACAGTGACTAGTTTTTATTTTATATCATTTTTTTCTGGATCTGATCCTCTGTTCTTCAGATTATGGGCCAAAGCTTACGCACTTATCCATTTGTTGAGCTGAGGAGTTTGAACTGGATGCCTCGTCTAGGAGCAGGATAATATAATCACTGTGTTGCCCTTGTAATTTTACGACGGCCCCGCTATATACATTGCGGTTCCCGTCGGAGGCTGCGCTGGAATATGTCGTCTGGTTCTCTAACCGTCATTTTAATTCCTACCATCTATTCTGCTACTGGATTCTCTCTCTATGGATCAAGTGCAAAAGGTGGAGGAGGTAAATTTAATAACCTTCACTCACTTCAATACTCACGTATGATAAAGACCAATCAAAAAGACAGTGAAACACCTTCAAATGGCTCCGTGAAGATGGCCTGAATGAACATTCGGTCCGTAGCCAACAAATGTTTTATTTTAAAGTACTTTTTTCTCACAGCATAAACTTTCTATTTATGTCAGACTTGGTTAAGTGCTGGTGACTCAATTTCTCTCCATGATCTCTCCCCTCCTGATTGTACCTTTTTTAGCTCACCTAGAATCGCTAGTCGAGGTGGTGAGCTTGCTACGTTTTTTCGGAACCGTTTTAAATGTAGTCGTTTGACTGTAGCTAATTTCTCCAGTTTTGAGGCTCAACGGCTTAAAATTGATCCTATGTGCACTGGTTCATAGACCCCCTGGATACAATAAGGATTTTGTCCAAGAGTTCTCAGTTCTTATCTTTCATGGTGTCACGCGCTGGTAGAATGCTGATTCTGGGAGATTTTAACTTTCATGTTTGTTGTCTGAGAAAACCCCTGGTTAAAGATTTTTTAGGTCTTGTGAACTCTTAATTTTACTCAGGTACAGGCGAGCCAAGGTAAAAGTCAGTGTTCAACCCTGGTTAAATGACACCACTTGTGCGCTCAGACAGGAATGCAAGCAGGTTGAGCAGAGGTGGAAAAATGACAAACTGCAGGTCTCTTATGAAATTCTCAGAACTCACTGGATGTCCTATCAAGAGGCTGTGAGAGCAGCAAAATCAAATTTTTTTATCTTGTCTAATTGCTAATGCTGCCTCGAGACCTAGGGTGCTGTTGAGCACCATAAACACCCTCTTAAACCCACCTGTCAGTGGCTTCCATGAGAGTACGCCTGACACCTGTGAGCTTTTTCTTAACTATTTTATAAATTAAACCCGTTCCAGCATTACTCTACAAGGTGTTGATGACTGTGGGATGACACCAGCCTCTCTAAGGCTAGTGCACAGTCAGTTTACTTCATTTCAACCTATTTCTTCTTCTCAGCTAGCTGATATAATCCTGCATAAGAAACTTCCCAATTTTCCACTAGATATCTTACCCTCATACCTATTTAAAGATACTTTCAGAGTTTTTAGTCCAATTGTTTTGACTATTATTAAAAACTGTCTAAAATCTAGTATAATGCCAGACAACTTTAAACACTTGATCCTACAGCTCTTTCAAACTATAGGTCTATTTCTAAGTTTCCATTTCTATCCAAAATTATGAAGAAAGTAGTTTCTTTGGAGTTACTTTCATATCCGGAGGATAACAATGTATATGATATATTTCAGTCAGGTTTTAAAAAAACTTCATCATACTGAATCAGCTTTGCTAAAGGTGACAAATGATTTTCTATTAACTTTGGACTTGGGCTCTTCTGCAATCTTGGTCTTACTGGATCTCAGTGCAGCATTTGACCCAGTGGACCATGGAGTTCTGTTAAAATGACTTGAGGTTGAAACAAGCATTCAAGACTGTGCATTGAAATTGTTTGAGTCCTACTTTAAAGATAGATGTACATCTGTTAACATAGATGGAAATTTCTCTCAGCCAGCTCCTCTCACACAAGGCATCCCTCAAGGTTATATCCTGGTTCCCCTTCTATTTTCCCTTTATCTGCTCCCCTTGAGGGCCATCTTTTACAAACATGAAGTTGCGTATCATTGTTATGCTGATGATACGCAGCTGTACCTCAAAGTTAGTTCTGACATCACTTCATCTGTAAAAAAAGCTGTTGAAATGCTTTGAGGATATTAAATATTGGATGGCACAAAATATCTTATAGTTAAACGAAAATAAAACAGAGGTCATTATTTTTGGTTCTACCACATCTGCAGTTGAAAATTGCACTCAGTTAAACTCCTTGATAGCAATGATTCATAATGATGTCAGGAACCTAGCTTTCATCTTCGAGTCATCACTAAGTTTTAAAAAACAAATCTCCACGGTAGTAAAGTCCAGTTTTTATCAACTGAGGCAAATTTCTAAACTAAAATCCTTTTCTTCACAGAAGGACTTGGAAACAGTTGTTCATGCCTTTATTACATCTCATCTAGATTATTGTAATTCCTTATATGTGGGGCCGCCAAAATCTGCTCTGTTGTGCCTTCAGATGGTTCAAAACACTGCAGCTAAATTCTTAATTGGGTCGAGAAAAAGGGATTATATCTCCCCCATTTTAGCCTTTCTCCACTAGCTACCAGTGAGGTGAAGCACTGATTTTAAAATCTTTTTGTTTGTTTTTAATGCCTTTTAATAGTTCCAAGATCTCAGCTTAAGTGTAAGGGAGACAGAACGTTCTCATTTATTGCTCATAGGCTTTGGAATGACTTGCCTTTTCATATCAGGTCTTCATCCTCTATCATGGTTTTTAAAAGTCAGCTTAAGACCTTGTTTTTTTATGCCTTTCACTGTGTATAATGGGATTGTGGTGGATGTTATAATTGGTTGTTTTATTAATCTGCTTCTGCATGATTGTTTGCATTGCGTTTATTTTAATGCTTCTTTATACAGCACTTTGGTACAACCTCTTTTGTTTTAAATGTGCTTTCATAAATAAATAATCTAATCTAATCTACTATACCTTGCAGGTCAGACTTTATTCAAAGCAACAGTGAATGACATAACTGAAGGAGAAATAGAGAAAACTTTGTGAGAGGTAGGAAAAACATAATGATATGGTAGGGCAGCGTTCATTTATTAGTTTCCACAATGCTTTCAAAAAATCTTTATTTCCTTGATAACATACAGAGTAATGCATTTACTGTTCAGTGATTGTACAAGATACAGTATAGGGTTAAAGTACATATGTAACAGAATAGAAATTTATGAGATAACTGCATATTATGTATATCCCCTTTTCTCTTTTGTCTTTTAGATTGACAGTGCTGCTTCAGTTGAAGCCCTGCGAGAATGTATTTTAAGGCACAGCACAATGTTACAGACAGCTGCTTGTCTGAGACATGTGGCTACTCTTGAAAAAAGGAGAACAATAGTGTCAGACTACCTCAGATGGTATATTATCGACCGTACAGGTACCATCATATCTTAATCTCACAATTTCTTTTTAGTTACCCTGTCATGTTTAAAGCAAACATGATGCAAATCTGTAATTCAGTTGTTATCAGACAACTTACAACTACTGCATTATTAGTGAAGGACAATTCCAGTAATTTTCAACATGAAGCATTATTTCAAAAAGGGTTTCTGGTGATGAGTCAGGGTCAAAAATGTGTTTTAGTGGATTTTAGAGAATCATCCCGGTCCTTTTGTGTAGTTTCCTCTCTCACTTCAACAGTAGCACGTGGGGACATACTCTTCAACCCTTCAAACCATCTAAAATAAGTGATCCAAAACCAGACCCTCAGAAAGGATTTAACAGCATGCCCCACAGACTCATATTTAAAGAACATAGGAAAATTTAAAAGCAACAGTAAGTTTCTCTAATATAAATCTATACTCTATTGTTTATATAAATCTATAACAGAGTGAAGCACAATTTTTCACTCTGTTAGCAGCAGAAACCTTAGATGCTGAAAATTACTGCAACTGTCCTTTTACGTATCGCGTTTTAAAAACAGTATATTGTCCAAAATACATAGAATATGTGATTAGCACTATATAGCAGTGTGATAGTGTGTTGTACTCTTTAGGTTTAAAGATGGTCTTTCAGCCCTTCTGTTTTTAACTGTACTGTAGCAGCATCCTACTTTGCTGACCTCTGTCCTGTGCCACTCAGAAAAGAAAGTCACTGCTCTGGAACTTGAGAGATTTTTCAAGCCTGACCTTAGTCCATCGGGGAGCAGCAACAGGAGACTTTGAGATGGACAAATATTAAGCTATTGGGCAGATTATTCCATTGATTGTGAAGGTTTGCAAAATAAATTGCATAATAAATCCCTTTTTTAATAAGGTTGGCAGGTTGGGAGCTTGCGCTGATTACAGCATGTTGCTGCATCCACCACATGGCAAACCAGCTGGATTGAGATCTGGGTGCAGTTGTGCAACAGGTGACACCTCAGCACCATACTGAACAGTATGAGGTTTTTTACAGTGGCTGGAATGCCAATCTTGCCACCAACCTGCAAGATTTCCCTGCAAGCTGGAGGACCTACTTGCGGAGCTGGATGCAAATTAACGTCATACCCAGGACAGTGCAATTGCAGTAATTAAAATAATACTTAACAATATACCAAGATGTGCTTGAACAATTCTGTTTCCTTTACAGAAGGCCAGGCTGCTGTGTGTATGGAAAATGTTTTCATGTTTGCAACAGGGCAAACTTCACTCCCCACGTCTGGATTGGAGCCACTGATTAGAATTGAATTCCTAGATGATTCACCATTGCCAATGGCAAACACATGTACAAACACATTGAAATTACCCCTGCTAGATTCATACAATGTGTTTAAATCACATACGGATTTTGGAATTCAGAATTTGCCAGGATTTGGCTGTTTTGAAACTATACGTGAATGGAGCCGGTAGATATGGACAGGAGTGTGCCTTAAATCACAGCAGCCTGGGAGCTCACAACTGCCTGCAATGCATTTACGCACTGTTATGCACTTTTATAATTTCATTTTGTAATATAACTCTGAATCGTGTATATTTGATATTTCGAGGAAACCACGTTTGATTACTATTTATTTAAGCTACAAATGAAGATGTGTTCTTGTTAAAATATGTTACATTTGGATAGTTTAATTAATTCTTCACGGGAAAAAGCCAAATGTAGAGTACTTGAAATTAAACATATTTATTTTCCATAGTTATATAATAGTGTGATAAATATGGTATACTTTGCATTACTGTTACTCCAATTTATGTTATTTCATGCTTCACTTTATGATAATTTAGGCTAGATGTGGGAGCTTTTCCAGTAAAATATAAAATTTATGGACAGCACAAGTTAATCTTCATATGCTGGAGACACTGTGTACATTTTAGATGCATAGTACACAGAACATTTATACCTGAACAATTTCTTTAAGACATACGTATGTACAGTTCTGATGCAGACTCCCAATTCTCTGGCTTCTGTAGGTGACTGTGCTCCATTAAAGTACTCCAAGTATTCCTGCAATCCTAAATCCACAGTCTCTGGAGCCAAATCTATACTGAGGAACGGGTCTGTATAATAGAATTTATTTACATTTAAGCTACAAATAAAACAAAAACTATAGGAAGTAACAATCAGTTACCTGTGTGGAAAGTAGTACAGTTCATTGGGCACTCCTCCAAGACAAGACACAGTTCTATGAGTGCAAATCCAGTGACTGTTCCACACAGTCACACATTCATCCAGGTACTTCTGTTTGGCATCACTTAAGCAAAATCTTAGCAAGCACTGATGTTCATGATTTAAAGTGTCCTGCATCTCTGAGGTCTGCAAATAACTCCATCCAGAACGGAGACCTCTATTAATAATTGGGTTAAACTTAGCATTAATTCTTCCAGTTGCTTAAGCATACCAGTTTATGTATACTGGTGGATCAAGGGATGATATCCAGATACAAAACAAATGTTTAAAAAGGCCCAGTGTTGGGGTACTTACAAAAAAGTAACTAAATATTTTATACAGTAACTTATTATAAAATGTAATGCATTACAAACCATGCTTTTTCTTTGCATTTTTTTATTTTCTTAAAGAGATATGAAACTCCTACTTGTAATAAAAATAAATCTGTTTTCTTGAACTACTCAATTCCTGATCAAGATGATAACAAATAGGATTCAGTTCTATTTATAGTGCAACTTTTAGTGCTCTTTATTTTAATCCTTTGTTACTTCTTAGGATGTCAGCTCTAGCATTGCTTACAGTAGAACATAAACTCCACAAAAGCATATTTTAAATTTAATTGTAGTGGTCAATTAAGAAAAAATGTTTAGTCCTTAATGTGTTGTGAAATAAATAACATCCATCCCATTTTTATACTGTATTCCTGACCTGAACCCTGTAAGGTGCTTTTGCTTCCTGCCTTTCAACCAGTGCAGCTGCATTAATCACTGGCTCCTTGTGACCCTAAACTGGGCCAATTAAATTTACGTCATCACATGCAGGATGTCACCAGATGACCGGAGGAAGTGCAGGCACCATGTGACAGCCACAGAAAGCAACGACTTTAAGGGAAAAGTCAGTACTTACAGGAAATAAAACAGTAATTATAATTATTATTTTAATGTAACTTTTTGAGTGGCTTAAGTAATGTTAGTTTTTCTTCAATAAAATAAGTATTGCTTTACTTTAAAAAGTAATCTGAACACGAAACATAACATTTAACACATTGCTTGCAGCACTACAAGGAACAGTAAGTAGCCAACGTTCCTAAATATTTTTTACCTTACCTTAACTGGGGCTGGGTATTTGCACTCCTGTAGCTTCCACTGCTGTAATGGACAAAATCATAGTCAATTTGTTACTCAGGTCTGTAAGGTCATTAAACAACTGATTTTGTGGATAAGGAGAAAGACATCAGTGGTTCATCTTTAGCGGACATCTCGTGCATTTGTATTTTCTTTCGGGGTAGTTCTAGATTGTGTGGATCATTATGAGGATTATTACCAAGAAAAAAATGTCACTACTACTAGTGAGCCGTCACTACTATAAATATACTTGGATGCAATTGGCACTGCTTTGCTAACATCGTGTGAAGAGCAGACAACTTAACCCGATGTAATTAATTTAGAGGTTGCATTTAAAATTTATTCATAGAAATTTTTAATGTGTTTATGGCAATCATTCAGCAGCCTTACAAATAAAATAATACATCTTGTTTTTCCTTAACAAACTGTAGGCTGATATGTAAAGAGGAGAGCATGTCAACATGTGTTGGCCTAACACCCAGCTTCCTCGCAGCTGCCCACGAGCGCTCGTTCGCTCGCCCACATGCTCCACGTGTCTCTGTCTCTCTCGCACTGACTTGCTTCCTCGCTCCCTGTAACCTCCGTCCTCTTTTCCTTTCTCTCTTTTTCCGATCCGTTTCCCAACCGACTCGCGCTTCTATTAAACAGCGAGGGGCCATAGCAGCTGCAGCACATTAGCCACGGGAACAATCACGGATGTGGGCAGTCCCTCACCTGTGCACTCGGTGAGAAACGCCCACAACGCAGATCGCCCCGTGGCTTGCTATGGCCACTATGCCCCCTCATGAAGCTGGTGATTATTTATTTAAAAAAATGTCTTTTGCTCCGCGAGCTGTGGACCCATAACACCACAAGTATATCATGTGATTACCGGAATTTAAGAAACCACTGCCACTCTAATGTATTTTGCTGACGCCCAATATGGTGAAACTTACTGTATTTGATACATTTCCTTTTTCACAATGTCCAAGTTTTCTGTGTTGAGACCGTTTACGTTCCATGTTCCAATCTTGAATGGTTTTGTGCAGTGCAGAGTGGTTCTTTGCCTGTGGGCCACATCAGCAGATAGGCATCCCAATGGAATTGTCCCATCCTCATCACTGCCCCAGTTAGTTCAACCTCCTTCTTGCTCTTTCCCAGTCGCATTTCAGGTATCTTCCAGCCTGGGGATTCCTCTTTCCAGTACCATGTTAGAGTCATTGTTGAGTTGTTGATCCATAGAATATTTTGCTTTTAGTCTTATCCATTTCATGATATGGACATTTGAGACAGAACTCTGTTAGAAGAAGCATTATTTTTCTTTTTTTTTTTTGGTTTTATCATTCCGAGGTATTCTGCATTTACTTAACCCAAAGGGCTTCAATTACAATATGTGCAAGTATATATAAGGATGAGTGGCAGAAAAAAGGCTCAGAAATAAACAGAAAAAACAGCTAAAACTTCATCCTTCATCCAACAGGCCTCAAGTTCAAGGTACAGTCTTTCACTAGAAAATATACAGGAAAATGCGAGTAAGTTTGAAAATAAATCTAGAGCACTTACTGCTGACAAAATACATGTGCAATGCCACTCCTTATTCAGGAAAAGATCCCAGTCGTCCCACTGACTTCCCGAGACTATGGTCATAAAGCTTATGCAGCCATTTCTGGACAATGGCAGAACCATAACAACGGTTGCTTAAAGTGCAACAGGAACTTCCACCTGCAGCTAAAGTCACATTAGTACACATGTACTTTGTCAGCATGCCCGTGTGACTATTATGCTGCAGGAAGGTAAGTAAATAAATCAAGGTAAATAGGTAAATAACATTCAATGTGACTTTTATATAAGTAACATATAAATGTTTTTCATATAAAGACCATCACAAAACATAATCACAAGCAGGACTTTGCACGATACCTTGGCGAGCTCTGTAAGCTCTGCTTCTTCTTTGAAGGACATACAAGTGGCACATTGATGGGCAGAAAGACGCCCAACCAGTTGCTGCATCCAAATGGTGCCATCTTTTGCCTTTACGCCTGGTGCAGCTGCATTGTTCTTATGTGCGAGCATACTTTTCTTCTGTTCTTTCTTTCTTTCTTTTCTTCTGTTCTCTTTCTCCAATGTAGAACCCTCATCCTCATCTGAGTTCACCTCTGTTATAGCATGTCTGTATTTGAAAACTAGCAGTGTTAGATTGGGGGAGCTTGAACGTGACTGAGAGAATAAAACTGAATAAAAACTTAAAAAGCGCTAACAAGTTCCATAAATTTACATTATGTTATGTAGTCTTTGTATTACTTAGGAGATACTGCATAATATATATATATATATATATATATATATATATATATATGTATATATATGTATATTGTGACAGATTAAGTGCTTTCTCGCACCCTTGTACCCTCGGACCACACGTCAGACACCAGATAAAAGTCCAAATAATTATTTATTATAATAATTATGTGCACAAAGCACGCTCCTCTCCACAATTCTCCAATAATAAATCACAAAAATACAATAAACCAATCCTCCACTCCCAGACGCTTAGCCACCCTGCCTCCCAACTCAGCTCACCGTCTGGGAGCTCCCACAGTCCTTTTATATCCCCCGACCCGGAATTGTTCCCAATCCAACAGTCCATAAGTTCTTATTCCTTCCGGGTCAGGGTAAACAATGCTTTTTCTCACCCCGGAAGCCCGTCGCTTTTCCTATGACGAACTTCCGGGTCATCGGGCACGAAGAACTCTTCGGTCCTCCCTGTAGCTCCCTCTCGTGGCCCCCATGGCATCCAGCAGGGCGGTGCATAAAAACTCCATTGTCCATGATGCCCTGCTGGTCTTCTGGGGACCTCCATTCTGCAAGGAGGGCTCCACCTGGCGGCTTGGAAGTATTGACCGGGATAAACAGCCGGCCATCCTCCACAATATATATATATAGACACATACATATTAATATAATAATAATACCATTATAATTTTATAATAAATAACTATCAGATTTCATTTTATTACAAAATTAGCCACCTTTCTATGCATCCCATATACATAGATCTATAGACAAATATCCAAAGGTGGGTAGAGTAGTCAAAAATTGTACTCAAGTAAGAGTAGTGTTACTTCAAAATAATATTACTCAAGTAGAAGTACAAAGTAGTCATCCAAAAAATTACTCAAGTAAGAGTAAAAAAGTATTTGGTGAAAAGACTACTCAAGTACTGAGTAACTGATCATAATAAATTATTTATTTTTTAGAAATGTTGTAATAAGACAGACATAAATATAAAATAATGTGCAAATTCTGCTATTTCCAAATAATAAAATAAAAAATAAATAACATCTTTACAAAATAAAGATGCACAAATAACACAAAGTTCCAAATTTCAGTTTTTCACAACAAAGCTTTTGAAGCCAATACCTACAGTAGGTAACATGTATGTTTGAAGAGTGCAAATGACTTACAGTAACAAGATATACTGTACACTGACAGTATAATACTGCATAGGCGTTTGCCCTCCAAATAGCACAGCTGATAGAAAATAACATTACAACAAGGCAGCTTCTGCACGTACAAGAAGTCTCTTTACCTTGACTGTCTATGTCTGTGCATGTTTGGTTAAAACGTGCTTGTTCTTCACTCAGTGAAGTGGTGGTTAAGCTTCAGCAGGAGTTGGCTCTCATTTTTCATGTACAGTGGAACCTTGGATTGCAAGTAATTTGGTTTGCGAGTGTTTTACAGTATACGGGCTAAAATTTTTGATAAATTTTGACTTGATAAATGAGCAATGTCTTCCAATACGAGTAGTCTGTATATTCTTTGTCTGCCGAGCGTCACGTGATCACAACTGAGCTGATGGTTCTCTCTCTTGCTGCGGGATTGTGGGCAATCAGTCAGTGTGTCTAACTCATACAGTCTACATCCATACAAGTGTATACTGTTTACTACAGTATTGTGACCGTGTGTGTGGTGTGACGTGTGAGTCCCCGTCTTGCACCCCAAAGCATGAAGCTGAGTCTCAATACTTTAGCGACGCCATCTTTTTCAGCTTGAAACAGGAACAGCACGGTTATTTATTGTAGCAGGATCTGCCACTCTCCTATACACAGACACAGCAGTCAGGCAGTATTTATGCTGTCACAGCTTGTGTGTGGTCATGTGACTGCATGGCTACGTCTGATTTGTAAAATGGAGCCATGTGATTATTGTTGCTACGTCTGATTGGTGAAACGGAGTCTTAAGATTATTATTGCTACATCTGATTGTGAAACAGTCATGCAATAAATCCACTGGCCGCTTCTCTCTGGCAATAATATAGTGTAATGTGTAAATGGAAAAAAGTAACGAGTCGAGTGTTGCCCAATGTAGCAGAGTAAGAGTAGCGTTTCATCTTCACAAATCTATTCAAGTAAAAGTAAAAAGTATGGTGCAGTAAAACTACTCTTAGAAGTACAATTTTTTTAAAAAGTTACTCAAGTAAATGTAACATAGTAAATGTAACTCGATACTACCCACCTCTGCAAATATCTGTGTTCTATAATAAAGTATTTCAGTCACCACAGGGATAAACTGTAAGTATGAAAACTCTATTTTTAAAACCTATTTTTATCCTCAAAGGGAGCATTACCTGAAAATTCTATTAATGTGATTGCCTAACATTTCGAAATATAATATTTATACTACGGATTGCACATATTTCTTGCATTTTTGTTTGTTGTTTACTTTGTCTCTACTTTGCGTTGTTCAATAAATTGCAAGAATGAAATTTCTACTTCTAGTTATTTACACTATTATTTAATGTGTTAGTGGGAGAATGTACACTGGTTTGATACTGGAAATGCAAAAAGTAAACTTGAAGCTGAAAGACAGTGCTATATCCTAGTTGTAGTATTGTATGTCTTACTGATTTGTTATTAAAGTCTTTGTAAGGCAACCCTTCAAATTAATAGAATGTATTTAAAAATGAAGCTGAAAGAAGACAGTTATTTGTCTGTAAGTATTCGGTAAACTTATATTAAAAACATTATGACCACCAGTATTCTAAAAGGCATTTTACTTGGAAAAAAAAATTAATGGTGGAAAGCCCAGCTTTCTCTTTTCTTTGATAGCAGCTTAGTCGTGTCATGCAAGTGACAGGAGTGTAAGTTGTTATTCCATGATTGTTGGTAGCTGACAGGAAAGAAGTGTCTGCAGCATAAAATCAATACAATCTCTTGTCAGAATAGGAAAGATACAATAGTAACACTATGCTTTCGATCACTTGTTATTTGCTTTCTGTGAAATGCTTTCTACATATCCTCTTAGGATGGCAGTCTAATGGATGTTTGCTGAGTTTTCAAGTGTGAATGGAAAGCAACTATAAAATTTTTAAAATGTGTATATACATTACTGGATTACTGGAACATTGATTTCTTGAAATTAATGTCTTTATGGAGGATGGCAAAACTATTTAAAAACAGAAGTAACTGTATATAGGATAGAGTTTTCTACATGGTTTCCCTTTCGAAATAAAATCAAATTAACTAATAAATAATAAAAACTACACTTTGCTACTTGGAAATTTTACTTCTGTCTTTTTGAGCTCATACTAACAACACTAACCAAAGCTTTGACCACCTTACTCTTCTCTACCCAATTTTAACCCTTACTTATCATTTGTCTTTTTACTGCTGCTGTCTTCATGTATCAACTTGTATTCAGGATGAACGTGATAAATGAAAAATCAAACAGGTGCTTTCAAAATATAAAAAATTATTAAAAACAGGGCAGAACAAACACTCACTATATACAACTAGCCGCAGTACCAGTCACAGACGGGTAAAAGAACAATTACAAAAATATTTGCCATTTCTTGCCCTTCACGTACCTTTAGCGCCTTTCCTTCATATTCCCATGTGTGTGAACAACATTTCACCAGTGCTCCCATTTTTAAACATATTCCTGTAAGGCCTGTGCCTCATACTCCTTCATTATTTATGAGGCACCTTTCTCGCCTCCTGTTTGGTTTTATACTTGTTTTCTTTGAATGCGACTCTATCGTGCATCTTACACTTACTCTTTCATCATGGCACCAAAGCCACTGACCAATCAAATCGCTCTGAGGAACTGGACACAAATACGTTAGTGTTTTACTATATAGTTAATAGATACCTGGTACTGCAGTACACAATAGATGCCTGCATGCAATAATCTGAGTTTATTTTATAAGTAACTTTAACCTTCCTCTTTTTCTTCCGGTAGTGTCATTAAAGCCAAAATAACACAGAACATTATTTTAAATGCACTGCTGTAGATTTAAATACAATAGATACATGTGCATGCAGAATACATTTGCAAATGTTGTATGGTATTATATTTTTTGTTATTTGAGAATACATTTTCCGTGTAATATGTTCTAAACCTGAAGTCTGAAATGAAAATAACTAAAAAATAAATTGAGTCGAACAGGAAGATATTAGAATGATTAGATGTTTTTACTTTCTGAAGGCTTATGGCAACTGCAATTTTTAAGATTACTTTACCAAATATTGGAACATTACTTTGTGCTTCTCACATAATGACAAAATAAGTTTTTTTTTTTGAGAGAAGGTCCTGATCTGCAAAAACAAGCACAAGTTATACGTTCACTATTTAATTTATGAAGTTGAAAGGGGATAAAAGAGTTAATACCCTGAGTACAGTAAAGCTAGGAGACCAACTTAGAGTGGTTTTGGAGTCTAAGTTTTTCAGAGCTGAGGGTAAATCAGGAAACATGCTGTCAGAAACTGGACATGCATTGGGTTTTACAGGCAAACAAATTGGAGGTGAAGCTTAGGGGTTAAGAAACACTATGCACCCAAAGATCAGAGGATCAGAATGTCAGAGGTAGAGTTTGTAAATGTGAGTAGCATACAGTTAATATTACTGAAGCTGAATGTCTTTCTTTCTTCTTGTGCAATGAGTGATTCATCATTTATTCTGGAATGATTAAGCAGTCAGCTGAAGCAGAGGTGCTTGGCTGTCTTGTGGGAGATTGCAAAGCATAAAACTGTGCAGATTCCTCATCTCTGGTAGACAGGCATCCATTGATTACCCAGAATACTTAGTGACAACACCTCTGTTTTAAATCCACTGAATATCTCTGTCTAGCTGGAGCTTCTCTTCCTTTTTAACCTAAGAATATGCAAAAAACACAATCAGTGTTACTTTAAATATAGAAATCTTCTGATTAGTAAGTACCCCAGCTTTAAGCCCTGTGTTAATTCCTCCCATGGGTGATAAAAATCTTCTATAAAAAGTGCTGTTAATATTTATTCATTTCATTATATTGAATTTTGTCAAGATTAATGTAACATATTCCTTATAGATAATAATTGGACTCGGTATTAAATACATCATCCTCCCTCACCTTATATCTAACTGCTTTAGTAGAGACAGCATTATAGTTGACAGGGAGAGTACACCCACTCAAATAAGCCACATTTTTTATTTCATGCTTTCTGCTTAATTCTTGCATATATATATACAGTATATATATATATACACCTTGACAAAAAAGTCACATACAAAAACAAGACTTAGTTCTGCTTTTAATGCTTTTCATTTTCTGGGAACAAACAGCTGTTAAAACACAGGAAAACAGCACATCAATATCATCTCAAATACAACAGTCCCTTGTCTAACAATACATAGCTTTTCAGCTGTGCGTGTAACATGGTTTGGAGAAAAGTTTCAATGGCTTGATGGCATAATAAATTTCAGTTAGAAATATTGTATTCCAAAACAATATTTTTATGTTATCTACCCCAGTGTTTCCCAACATCAATCCTGGGGACACACTGTGGCTGCAGGTTTTTGTTCCAACCAGATTCCTAATCAGTGACAACACCTGATAACACTGATCTTATTTAATTAGCTGGTATTATTTTTCTTTTATTCTACACTAGCAAAATACCCGCGCTTCGCAGCGGAGAAGTAGTGTGTTAAAGAAGTAATGAAAAAGAAAAGGAAACATTTTAATAATAACGTAATGATTGACATTGTCATTATCATGAGTGTTGCTGTCATATGTATATATACATATATATATATACACACACACACACAAACATATTCACACATATATATAGTATATATACAGTATATATATGTGCACAAAACCACGCTTTTATCAAGGCTTCCGTCGGGTAGTCTTTTGAAATGAAATTTTCCTCCAATCAGTCGTAGCAACGCGCTTTCTTCCAACTGTTACGTTTTTGTAGCTCTGATGTGTGCATCAATGTAATCGGTGTACCAGGAAATCATGCATTGACAGAAGTTCCCCTTTACTTGGAATGCAAAGTGTGATTAAATGCGTTATTTTTGAACGCGTTATGGAACACATGTATCGAAGCTTCTCAGCTGTACTTGTGCTAAGAAAAGGAAACATTTTAAAAATAACGTAACATGATTGTCAATGTAACCTTTTGTAAGTAGAGCCTGGAGGATTCAGAGTGTGGAGAAACTCTAGAGACAGCGTGTGTATGAACTTGTGGATTTTTCTGTGAGTATTTGGTGGCAGCCTGACAAAGTTGGTTCCACAAGACTGCGTTAGAAGTGAGGTGAATGGGAGGGGAGATGATGACGTGACTCCCCCACCCACCTTAACTGTCAATCCCCCCACAAACACAGTCTCTTGGAATTTACATAAGCACAGCCCTTCACCTGAAATTTTAACTTAGTTACAAATGATCTCATTAAACTTGTATCCCGCATTAGCTGTGGGCATGACAAACGCCAGCGGCAACCTGTCTATGAACTTAATTTAAACTTTAGGTTTACACCGTGCTTTGTTTCTGAAGTAGCAGCACTCATGAATATGGTTGTATATGTCACTCGCTCGCTTCTTATTGTTTCGCTGCCTTCTCAATTATATAATGCATGTTTTCTTCAGCGCTTTTTGGAGCTCTTCCTTGTTTTCTACGTACTGCGTTGACAGTCAGTTCACGTGATTACGTGGGAGGCGTAATGATGTCACACAAACTCCACCCCTCACGGCCATCGAGATCAACTCCATTACAGTATATGGAGAAAAATAGCTTCCAGTTATGACCATTACGCGTAGAATTTCAAAATGAAACCTGCCCAACTTTGGTAAGTAAGCTGTAAGGAATGAGCCTGCCAGCCTTCCACCTACACGGGAAGTTGGAGAATTAGTGATGAGTGAGTGAGTGAGTGAGTGAGTCAATCAGTGAGTGAGTGAGGGCTTTGCCTTTTATTAGTATAGATTCAGAAAAGCATAGCAGCATGATTTCTCATTTATAAGACATTTAGAAATATTTCTGCTTTTGCTATTGATTTAAATGCTTAACTCTCTTTTCTTGATTTCATTATATTTTGCCCTTTCTCTGTGCAGTTTTTCCCCTTCATTGTATCTTATTAATGACAATTAAAAATGAGCAGAGCAGACATGCTGGCAAACTACTTTAGCATCAGACCCACTAATCAGTTAATAATGGATTAATTAAACAATTAGAACACGTAGAAAAGTAGAATGAAAATTAAGATGAAAATATTGTTAAAAAGAAAAAAATACATCATTCCCATATAACTGCTTGGTACATTTTAATATATATTGTGGTTGTCGGCCCAGACACAGACAGACGGACACGCCAAAGTCACCCAACACACGTTTAATAACCATTATTTATATACAATAAGTGCCACATAACCCCAAAGTCCAGGCCACAAGTCCAATGCCTCACTTCTTCAGGCTGCCTCCTTGCCTCCTCCAACATGTCCTACTTCCTCCCGACTCAAGGCATCGTATGAAGGGAGACGGCCCGTTTTATACACACCCGGATGTGCTCCAGGTGCTTCCCGGCAATCTTCCACCGGCACTCCCCAGTGTGGCGGAAGTGCCGGCTGCATCCCCGGCAGCACTCCGGATGTCCCTGCTCCTCTTCCCCCCAGTGCTTCTGGGTGTGGCGGCCGTGGCCACGGGCCCGAACAGGGTTGAGCTTCAAAGCTCTGTACCCATGGTCCCAATAGGCACCAGGACGGTCGCCCCCACATGGTCTGGGGAGGCATGAGCCCTCCTCCGGTCCTCCTGGGCATCCCGGCCGGGTCGCCCCCCCAGCCATCTGCGACACTATATACATATATTTACCAAATTTAGTTTTCTAATTTCTATATTGTTCCCCAAACACAGAACTTGGGAAATAACAGTTTGCTTAATTAGCCCAGGAGTCCAATTAAAAACAGAAGCTGGTTGGAGCAAAAATATGCAGCCACAGTGTGACCCCAGGACCGAGGTTGGGAAACACTTATCTATCCCATGTGATATGTAGTGATAACCAAGAAATTTTTTAGTCTCATATTTTAAGAAAAGTAGACATAACAATGTTTCATATACTGTAGAATGGGAAGCCTATGGTGCCCAAAACCCAACAACAGCAAAAAATATCAAAAATGTTCTTCAAACTTTTCACATTACTTGTGTTACATAACCCACTTGTCAAGTCATCCAGTCACATGCTCACCACTTGCATATACATAATGCACTTATTACTAAAATATTCCTAAATACCTCTGGAAAATGAAAGTAGTCCACAAACAGGAAGCCTTTTCATGCAGTGTTGTGCTTTTGAAGACAAGAATCTTGAACAGTAAATGAGGGGGAGAGGTGGCCAACACTATAAACCACATGGGGTAAGTAACATATAAAAATATTTTTGAGTGGAATATTCCTTTAAACCAGCAGCAGTGCAGTCAGACTGCCTTTTGAAGGGGTAGCCACACTTGGGAGGGTTCACTGCACTCCTATTCATATTGTTTAAAAAAAGTTGTCCAATAAACAATCCTGTTTCAGAAAACAACCCCTTCATATCACTGCTTCTTTCAGCAAAAAGAAAATGTAGCAAGACCCTGGTTTTATAAAAAAATCTTGTATGTTTTATTTTCTATTTTGTCCCTGTTCATTAACATTAGAAAATACTTTGACTTATAGATTACAATAATTCTTGTTTAATCTTCAACAATAGCCAATATGTTTTCCTAGTATATGCCAAAATACTTTTATAATTTTGTATAGAAGCAAACGAATATCTATGTGTAAGTATGTAGTTATAACATAAACAGACCATGTACACAATGTCCTTATGGACATATAAAGCACACATCATGCTGATATATTGATTATTAGTTGCTACTAACCAGGGATATTACCACCTACTACTATAGTACCTTCTGTGAAAATATTTCTTTGATATTTGGACTTCAGGCTTCATACATTATATAGTTTATGCCTACATTTTGTCATCTACTACTAGAATATAAAAAACTTTTCTGTTTTAACAATGTGTTTACACAGATTACTGTAGAAACGGAACAGACATGAAATGCATGTGTTCCAAACAACAATCTATTATTTCCACTCTAAAGCTCCACTTCACTCCCAGAAAATCAATCAAGGCATGAGCTGGGAGAAGTTCGTGCACGTTCTAAGTCGGTGGGGGGATGGAATAGCCGGCTACTTGCAGCTTTTCTTTTATCAGCACATTTAGATTAACAAATGATGCTGGCGGAGAGGTGAGAACGAATTTAAGAAGCGATTTAAGGTGGGACGGATTTACGAGTTTTTTTGTAGGCTCTGGTAATTCTAGTGTTAAGTGAAAATAAATGCAAACAAGAAACTGTATACTAAGAAATTATTTATTTTCTATGTTCACTGTTTAAGGTTTTCAGGAATAAAGCAGTAGGTATGCACAATCAGAATGGGTCATTAGCGAGACCAAAAGGATTTGGACGAATGAGTGGTTTCAGTGGATGCAAATGCTGCACACTGCACAGTTAAGAGCTGGGACACAATCTGTCATTGTCTGAGCTTTATTTTAAAAGAAAAGACTTTTCATTCATCAGAAATAAAATAGCTTCTGATGAATGAAAAGTCTTTTCTTAAGATAATCTCCAAAGTCCTACCTAGAAGGACTGAGAAAGTGCTTCCTTTGATAATATCTCAAGCCCAAACTGGATTTATTAAAAGCAGACACTTAGCTTCCAATCCTCGGCGCCTGTTTAATGTAATATATTCACCTGCAAAGTCAAACACCCCAGAGATATTATTATCAATGAATTCAGAAAAAGCATTTGATAAGGTTGAATGGAATTACCTTTTTACTACATAGGAGAAATTTGGGTTTGGCCCGAAACATTTGTGCATGGACCAAACTACTGTATACCAATCCAGAAGCTTCAGTTTGTATTAACAACATTAATTCAGACTACTTTAAACTAGAACGTGGTACCAGACAAGGATGTTCCTTGTCACCACTGCTTTTTGCAATCGCCATTGGCAGTTCACTGTCGAAATGCTTATGAGTTAAAAGGGATTTTGAGAGAAGGGCTTGAACAGATTTCTCTATATGCAGATGATATGGCATTGTATATATCAGATCCACAAAATACTGTGCCTGCAGTTCGAACAGCACTAACAGAATTTCAAAAGAACAAAAGTGTGCTAATTCCAGTGAATTCTCAAGCACGCCATATTAGGTTGGATACCTTCCATTTTATCATCGCAGATTAGTTTAAATACCTAGGGGTAAACATCACAAATAAACAAAAAGTTCTTTCAACAACATTTTGCCATCTGTATGGAAAAAATCAAGCAAGACTTATAGATGGTCTACCCTTCATCTCACTTTAGCCGGAAGATTTAACATTGTTAAGATGAATATCCTTCCTAAGCTTCTTTTTTATTTCAAAACATTCCAATATACATCAATAAATCATTTTTCAAGAAATTAGATTTAACTATAACCTCATTTATTTGGAATTCAAAACATCCATGTATGTAAATTGCGACCCTACAAAGACCTAATGCAGAAGGTGGCACGGCTCTACCTTTCATTTTATTTTACTAGGCAGCAAATATACTAGCTATTAAAACCTGGACATGGACACAAATGGATGAACATACACACACTGTAAAAAATCAATCCTACTCCCAATTAAAAAATATTAAGTAACTGATTACAATGTGCTTTTTGAGTTTGCCCAACATTATATTGACAAATCCAGCCAATTACAAAATTTGAGTTCACTGGATATAAGCTACTCTATGCCAAACTAAGAAAATTAAATTAGCTCAAGTAGAAATAACTAATATGTAAAAACAGCATTAAGCCCATCTAACATAAATTTTAAGGCTTTGTCAATGTCATCTCTAATTGGCGTAACTAAAAAACCTATGCTGAATAAACGTAAGTAAATTTAGGCAAACTTCAAGGTAGTAATTCAAGAAATTAATATATTTATTTTTTGCAAACTCAAAAAGCACATTGTAATCAGTTACTTAAGAACTCTGACTATATTGAGCAACATATTCCATTTTAACAAAAAAGAAAAAACAGCTTTTTTGAAAATAATGTAGCTTTATTTTCTTAGACATGGCATTACATTATTATTACAATGTGAAATATGAAAATCACTTCTATAAATGTATTTATATTCAGTGCATTCAAATTTTTTCTTAATAACATATTACTAATAACCACAAGCCATGCCATCTCTGATGTTGTGGAATCTTAAATTGAAAAGTGTTACATCAATAATTCCAAAATGTCTTTTTGAACAGAACCTGAACAGGGTAAAGGGATTCTGTCATAACATTAACACTAATTTGCAACGGAGAAAGAATTTCACACAAAGAAAAGTAGATATAGCTAACTTAATCTAAAATCAAAATACAAGCACATCCTATTCTGCAGATTTGAGACACATTTGTCTAACATTTGCGCAGCATATTTTTGAGTGACAATACTCTATGTGAGTATGAGTCTCCAATATTTAGAAACACCTTCTGCACTGTTTCAAAAGTGTATTTCAGTTCTTTTGGGTATTGAATGTTTAGAGCATACAGAAGACCAACAAGTATGACAAATGCAGTTGTGAAGTCAACAAGCTCTTCAATTACTACTTGACCTTCTATCACCACAGCCACATTCATTGGTGCAGCTCCCGGATGGGTCTCATGGTGCCTCACAACCTCCAATATTCCTATCTTCATTTTATTTGTATATATTTGAAGGGAGTCTGTATCCTAAAAATATAGAACAATGATATAGATAAGGTGTGAAAAAATAAACCATAGTTGACTCTTTTCGAAAGCCAAGTGAAAGGTTGTCTACCAACTTAACTTTCTTGTTTGTTAATCATTTAGTTCTACATTTCCAACCGAACTCACATGACATGTTGTTGATAACTTCTTGTATTCTCTTAAGTACAGAGGTAGTCCTTGTAGAACCGTTGCCCTCTTGTGTGTGGTAACATCCATTGTCTGAAAAGTTAACAAGAATGATAGTCATAGAGTTAGAATATACAAAGAAATAATGTTTGAACAAAACGACAATGTAAGAAAACTTAAACAAAACAACTAAATATATTTGATATATTTCCTTCCTCCTTACTATATACAAAAGTCCATCTTTGTTAAATGAATCCAAATAATGAAAGGATTTTGTACATCTGCAAATTATTCAAAATGTATGCACACATCCAGAAACAAACAAAAAAATGCTATTAACCTGGGCAATTTCAATTTATAATAAACAGAATAGCTCAGGAATGTACTTTTATTTCTGGTAAAATATTGTTTGTGTAAATCTCACCATTAAAGAAAACTGTAAATTAATACATTATGAATTTGTAGTCCATGACATTGGAGGGAATATGTGTAGTGCCAATGACTCAGATATAAACATATACAGTATAATTTAGCTTGTTCTATAAAATAATTTTGCATGCATTTGATAACAGTCTATGGGTTTGCCACATGCACCTTCATAAGCAAACAGTTTAACAGCCTTAATTACAACACTGCCACATGCTATGTTAAGTTAATGCTTATGACTATAAAACAATTCTTTCCTGATCCTTATTACGTACCTGTTCATCTAGTAATTCTAAAAGTGATTTCAATTCATGTGCTGTCTTGCCTCCATTTGCTCTGTACATTTTGATCAGAGCTGTCGAATACTTGTCCAAGGATGTCAGAAATGTTTCTTTCAATTGCACCTGGGTAATGCGATAAAATTCTGCATATACCTGTAACAAAATTCAGAAATTAATAATGTACTTATTTTCAAGATACTAGCATCGCTACTCAACAATTGAATTATAAGATTAGAAAAAACTCACCTGTTGCTCTATGAAAAGGCCTGGCCATCTCTGTTGGACTACAGAGACCAGTGGTTCATCCATGACAATCTCCTTTCTTCTCAGGGAAAAAGTGAGGTCCATTTTGGTGTTGACTAGGTCCAGGTTCATATTTTTCTTCTTCACTTCATCCACAAGCTGCTGCCTTGTACGCTCTTATTGCCCAATCCACTATGTAATCATCTGCTTCCAGTCTCTGTTCGCAACTTTGGTATGGTGCCTAAAAAGCTTGAGTCGGTCACCGCAGCTACTACAGGAATTCAGACCGCTAACTTTAAGTGAACAAAGTCCTGATGTCGGGTTTTGAGGTATAAAAACATAAGCTGTTATAGTGAAAAAAGGAAAGAAGGAAATAACGCAATAGTGTGGCTTTTGATAAAAAGCCACGACAATAAGCACAACTGAGCTTTCATTTTATAATAATTCATTTTCAGATTCTGTTACAGTCATTAAAATCTTCCGTAGTTAACGGACCCGCCATCATTACACGTTGCAAATAACACAAGCTAACATTAAACGCATAAAAATCTTTACGTTCGGCAGTAGGTTATCATCGATGGTCGTCGAAGTTAGTAAGGTTACTCGCGTGGCAACTGTTAATAAATCGTACCCCGATTTTTTTAACTATATAGGTTTCAACAAAGAAAAGTCCTACTCATGTAAATGCATTTACTTACCTTAAGTCGGGACTATAAAACGTTAGTAATTACAGATTTTGGAGTCGTGGACTCATGCACGTGTCCAAACCTCATAAATCGAGAACATTCTCGCAGGAAATGCGCATTGCGCAAAAGAAAACTCACACAAACAACAGATTATTAATTCTCACAATGCTGATTTTTACATTTGAACCGAAAAGAAAAATAGAACTCACATCTGCGCCACACAATGAAGAAACGATTGTCAAGCTAAACATTTAACACAGAAATGCTGGAACAACAAACTTTTTTACACTGGGTCGACTATCACTTAGTTACATTTTTTACAGTGCAGGCTTGGTCCGCAATATAAATAAAATCCTGCACAACTTCTTTATATTCCTTGCTTTGTAACCCAATAAGTACAAGTCATTGCCAATATACTAACAACCCAATTGTGCTTCACTCACTCAAAATATGGAACCAATGTAGGAAGTATTTTAAGACAGAGAAGCTTTTAGCTGTGGCACCTCTGCAAGAGAACCACCTCAAACATATGCAGTTTTTAATGTCTGGAAAACATTCGAGATTAAACCACTTAGAGATCTGTACATACACAACATCTCTGCATTCTACGAACAATTACATTCCAAATTTAACTTTCCAGAACAAATTTCTTTCACTACCTTCAAATTAGAAACTTTGTTAAACAAAACCTGGCCTATCTTCCTCATCTCCCACCTATCACTCAATAAAATATTGATCAGTCTTGATGACTTAGACAGCATCGCTGTAATATATAATACCATTTTACAATGCCTCCCATTCAAAGATCCAAGAGTAAACTGGGAAAAGGATTTCTTACTCAACATTTCAGAAAAGGAGTGGAAGGTAGCAATGCACAGAATTCACTTGCGCTCCATATGCGCAAAGCATACAATTATTCAACTTAAAATTATATATTGAGCTAATCTGTCTCATTTAAAATTGTCCAAAATGTTTCCAGGGCAAGATCCAACCTGCAAACATTGCAATCAAGTTCTAGCCTCATTGGGTCATATGTTTTGGGCCTGCACCAAATTAACATCATTCTGGACAAAATCTTTAAATGCCTTTCAAACAGCCTTGGTGTCACAATCTGTCCTAACCCACTAACAACTGTGTTTGGTGTTCACCCAGATGGGCTTAAAGTGGAGAAGGACAAGCAAGCTGCGATTGCCTTCACTACACTATTGGCACGTAGACTTATCTTGCTCAACTGGAGGAACCCTAACTCTCCTATTTTCAGTCAGTGGGTAACTGATGTTATATACTATCTTAATCTGGAAAAAAATCAAATTCTCATTTAGAGGACCTATACAAAAATTTTCCAAAACCTGGCAGGATCTAATCAATAACATTTTAGAATAAGCATTTTAATTGAGGAAGCCGATTCTCGCCCCTCTTTTTTTTTATTAATATATTAATTTATCTGTTTACTTATTTTTACTAGCTTGAAGTTTTACTCTGCTGACTTAGCTCTCTTTCTCATGGGTGGGGATTGAATTGTTTTGAACCAAATCTTGTAAAACCTTACTTATTTGTATGGAATGTTATTTGATTTAAAAAAAAATCAATACAATTAAAAAAAATGAAATAAACTAGTTTCTAAGACAGGGTTTGACTTTTGGTTTTGACTCAGCTTTCTTAATTACTTCAGGCTTGTCTAGTTCATTTGCTTTAATTACTGGTATCTTAGGCCTTGTGTGTCATGCTAACACAAAGCTTTGTGGTGTTTCTTCACAGATCCTGTGTCCTAGTTTCAAATCCAGAATCCTATCTGTGTGAAGATTTTAATGTACAACTCTCGGTCATCTGAGTCATTTTCAAGTCATCACAGTCATGTTCAGAGTCATGGGTAGCAGCAGCATATGCAGACACCTTTGGTAGTAAATCAAGTCCTGGACTCTGGATAGGACACCAGTCCCTAGCTGGTCCCAATTACACACACACACACGTTAGCACAGGGTCAATTTAGAATCACAGATTAACCTATGCTGCATGTTTTTGGAGATGAGAGACTAAAACCTCGGAGTGGTGGCTCTAAGTCTAAGGATCTGCGCTGGTATCCCAAAGGTTGCTGGTTCGAATCCCTGTCACTGCCAAAAGAGGCAAGGCCCTTAACCTTCAACTGCTCCAGGGGCGATGTACAATGGCTTACCCTGTGCTCTGACCCCAAAGGGTATGCGAAACTAACAAATTCCTAATACAAGAAATTGTATAAGGCAAAATAAAGAACGAAAAAAAAAACAGTGTGCATAGAGAACAAAACATACAGAGATGGGGAAAAAGTGGAAACTAGATATAGACAGCAACTGGTTATGGGATTAAAACCCACAATGCTGGGTCCGTGTGCGCTAACCAATGAACCAAACCATCATCTGGTGTCAATAATCTGCCAATAAAAACTAATTTTTGCCATGTCTAAATTTGATCATACTCAACTTGTATAAGGTGTTTCATCAAACCTGGTAAAGGTTAATCTCTGACTGAAATTGAAGAAGTGTGATTTTAATATAACTTTTGTGTTATTTCTTAGGTATAAAATTTCCAGTGTGGAATTAGTTACAGATTTAAATTAACTAGACCAGGGGTGCCCACACTTTTTCGACTTGCGAGCTACTTTTAAAATGACCAGGTCGAAATGATCTACCAACATTAAAATATATATATATATATATATATATATATACACACACACAGTGGAACCTCAGTTCATGAACGTCTCGGTTCACGACCAAAAAGTTCGCCAAACTTTTGCCTCGGTTCACAACCACACACTCGGTATACGAACAAGCCAGTTTCCCTTGCCTGCCTGCAAGCTGAGAGAGAGAGAGAGCGAGCGAGCCACGTGCCTGCTGTGGAGGGGAAGATTGCTGCACGTACTGCCTGCCTTTTGCATAGGGGAAGGGGGGTACAGCTGAGACTCTCTCTCTGAGAAGCAAGCAGTACGTGCACATCCCCCCAACTCCACCCCCGGCACAGGCAGGCTGAGAGAGAAAGAGAGCGAGCAAGCCACGTGCTTGCCTGGCTTTTTCATTTAAGCAAAGCCGCTCCTTGTTCATTGATTTCAGTCAGACGTGCACTCTCTTTGTGCTGTACAGTATTTTGTGTGCTTTTGCAGTTAACTATGGCTTCTAAGCAAGTGAAGAGTGGTGAGAAGAAAGTTTTGAAGAAAATTGAAATCGAAGTAAAGAAAGAAATTACAAGAGGTGGAAAAACTGTTTACCAGTTTACTCATTTACCAATTTGAGAACCCTCGTGCTTTCAAGCAGCACAATGTAAACAAAGCCAGACAGCCAGTAATGTGGAGGGCAAACACAAAGGGTTGGGTCACAAGGACTTTCTTTTTGGAATGGCTGCATGAGGCTTTCGCTCCCACCAGCTAAACAGCTAAAAACACCAGAAACCCAAGAAATCACAAGAGAGAAAACCCCTGAAGGAAAACACTTCATGCCAGAACTTGACTCATGCAAGGTTAGTTTTCTTGGTGGTTTTTGTATTACGGATTTTTCAAAAGTTAATTTTTCAGTTCGTAGCGTGAATTGTTGCAATGTTACTTTTCTCTTTTTTCAAATGTTCGCTTTTTTCCGCTGTGCTTAAAACTCATTTTAAAAAAAGTGTTTACAGCGATCGGGCTGTAAGGCTATTAGCATGAACTCCTGCAATGTTTTTGGTTGCTTGTGGTTGGTGTTTAAAGTTCAGATTTGTTCTAATGTTCCTTTTTTTGCTGTGCTTAAGACTCATTTTAAAAAAACTGCTGCACATGCTGCTGACAGAGGGGGGGGTGTGGTGGGTGGGTGTGTGGTACAGAGAGATTAGAGAGCACGAGCGAGCAAGCGCAGAGAGAGAGCTAGGGCGTGATACAGAGAGATTAGGGAGCGCAAGCGAGCAAGCGCAGAGAGAGAGAGAGAGCAAGCACTTGCTGCTGACAGGGAAGGGAGGGGGAGGAGGGAGAGGGGTGGGTGGTGTGTGTCTGTGTGTGCTACAGAGAGAGAGAGAGAGAGCGCGAGCGAGCAAGCGCAGAGAGAGCGAGCGCGTGCTACAGAGAGATTAGAGAGAGCAAGCTAAGAGAGAGAGAGAGAGCAAGCACTTGCTTTTGGCAGAGAAGGGAAGGGGAGGAGGGGTGGGTGGTATATGTGTGTGTGTGCTACAGAGAGAGAGAGAGCGCGAGCAGGCTGAGTAGGGAGCCTGGATATTTTGTGTCAGTGTTATTCAATGTTTTTACATTAGTTTACTATTACACTGTGCATTCTATGGTGTAATTAACTATATTTGTGCTTAATCTTTACATATATTTACATATTTACATACAGTTTGTACGGTCTGGAATGGATTAATTGTATTTACATACAATCCTATGGGGAGAACTGCTTCAGTTCACGACCAACTCGGTTTATGGCCAAAGTTCTGGAATGAATTATGGTCGTGAACCGAGGTTCCACTGTATATTGTCACACACTTGCGAGTTGGAGGCAATCAAACAGCTTAAAGGTGAGTGAAATATCGCGAGACAAGGGGCTGTCACGTGGTACTTACCTAAATCTTTGTGTACCTACAGAAAACTTGAAGAAAAATAAACCTCTCCATTTCCGGGTTCACTTCCGGTTCATTATGATGATGTCACGTCCGGTCCCACAATCCATTGCTCCTGTCAACTCCTGATGACATTGGTTCTGTGTTCCTGCCTCCAATCGTCACTTCCGGCCAACCATTTCCTCTCCCATCATCCATTCTGTTATAAAATGCCATCTTGTATAGTCCTACAGTAAATGGTTCATTTGCACCGCAAGTCATTTGAATCGGTTTCTTTTATTTCAATTGTCTGGACAACAATATATGGGGACGATCCTCAAACCTTTTTTCTATTTTGGGGAACTTATTTTTTCAATAAGACTCTTATCACAATATATATATACTGAGTATATTTCATACATAAAATATATGTTGCCATACTTTGCATAACTGAATAACCTTTATGGCACAATAACAATTCAATACATTTATGGTCACTACAGTATTTGGATATAATAATCTTCATGTGGGAAAATGCTGACTTGCATAAATAAATGCAGCCGAATAATGCAGTCAAGGAGCTTTTGAGTTCAGCCGAGTGAAAAATGACTGCTGTACGATTAACTTCAATTTTAGTTCCATCTCCTTTCTCTTTCTCAGATCACTTTTCGGAAGGAAGTCAGTTTCATAGTTTTTATGAACAGTAATGTGCCTTTCCACATTTTCCTTCTTTAGAATAGCAATGACAGATTGACAGATCAGACAAACGCACTTCGATTGTGACATTGTGAGAAAAAAAATCCTCTTCCAATTCCACATCCAGGCCATACCCTCCCCAAACAATTTTTTTTAAAATCCCTTCTTTAGTCGATATAAATTGGAAGGGTAACTAGATCACAGCCTGAGTTTTGCAGTAGCTCGTGCATTTGATCATGCGTGCGGTATGACCAGTGTGTTAGAAGAAAAGAGATCTCAGACTGGCCGCCCTGTATGTCAATGAAGTGGCAAATGCCACAGGCAGGATATATGATAGACTAACGTTTAAAACAATTTTTTTTTAATGCAACGAGATCTACTTGCACTACCTTTCCAATCTACCGGTCGATCGCGATCGACGCATTGGGCACCCCTGAACTAGACGTTTTAAAATAAACCATTTCAACATTAAAACATAGATTAATTTTGCCCATTATTAGTTCACCAGTTACAGAATTTAATAAAAATGTACTGGTAAAATCAGACACTGAGTTTTTTTAGCCATGTTTACTTTTTCTAGTAACAGAGTTCTAATTTTTTGCACCTACTTTCAACATTGGACATATTTTGATAGTAAAAGAGAACTGAATGAAGGAGACAATATTAAAGTTACTCATAATCTATTATATTAAGCTCAATACGGATGCATTGGTGTGTGTGTGTGTGTATGTGTTTGCTCTATATTCAATTCTACACCTTTGGTCCAATCACAACAAAAGTTTGCACACATATACTTTTTTCAGGAAGAGACAATAGACTACCTTGGAACCCAACATTTTGACCTTGGGTGGTACCATGGGGTGGGGTGTTCTTTTAACTACCGTGAGTTTTAAGGGCAGTGCCTTTTCCCAGATTTTGAGCCAATTAAATAAATTTCAATTATCTGTTTCTTGGAGGGTACACTTTAAGAAACACAATTTATAGAAGTTAGATGGTTCTGTGTTACAATTACTTACTGCTTCTAGTTCATTTATAACTATGAGATAATGTTTATTGAGTATTACTTGTACAGCAAATGCTTTTCAAGGTAAACCTATAACTCACATGATAGACAATAAACAAGAATAACCAACATTTCACCATAAATGAGTGGTAGAAAATTAGTTCTTAATGACCCAGGAAAGAGTACTCAACATTGAATGCCATTAACTGAAAATGTTTCGGTAGTTATTTTTTTGAGATTTTCCTCTTTTTTGATTCTATAATTATATTTTCTTACATAATTAAAAGTTTTAAAACTTTATCTTGAAAATGTGTTCATAGTTAAACATATAGTCCTCCTTGTTACATCAGACAGCTATGTTTATTGTCAAGGCAATACTGTAAGATACTAAAGCTCACATAAAGCTCACATAAAGACCCAGACCTAGCTTGTAAATCTGACAATAATTAATTATCCACACACTATTGTATCTGCACATGTATCTGGATACTGCTTTCAATAAGAGAAATATACTTAAAAGAGGTCACTGTGTTTGCAAATCTTGGAGAAATGCAAGCTTCTTCCTGTGTCTGCTTTTGGCACTTTCTGTGCCACAAAAAGAACACTGTAATTTGCTAAAGAGTTACTTATTTATAAGTTAAAATACTATACTATTATTTATCTTTTTAATTTATGTATTTTTTAATGCTAGATTTGCAGACCAGATTCTGATAGTCATGTGCTTCTGGCTGTTTAACACTGAATGGCTGTCCTGTCAGTTCTAGAAAGCTGTATAAAAAGAGACCAGCACTTATTCTTTGATCCTGTTTTCTTAAAAGTAAATATTTCAAAACATTAAGAAACACATACAATAAATATTTTAAAAATATAGAAAAAAGAAAATAACTTGCTAAGTGCTAAGTTCTTCTAGATTTGATTTAACCTTTAGAATATACAATCATGACCTTTGTTTTGTCTTCAAGACATTCACCTGTGTTATCTGTTGCATCATTATTTAATTCATTATTTAATTATGCACACTCAGTCTTACTTTGTTTTTTTCAAAAAATAACATTCACCTCTAAGGGAAGGAACGGAGTGATGTGCTATAGCAGTACATATAAAGCTGGATTTGTGTTAATGTACTTTATGCCTGCTTAGTGTTCAGTCACTTACAACTGTGAATGTGCAGTCTGCCTATTAGGAAAATGGAAGCCTGAGCCTTTAAGTAGACACACTTCATGGCTGATGGTGAGGGACCTTACAAAGGGTTTATTCTAAAAAGCTAGAAATAATCTGACATTGAAAGAATGAGAAAAAATCTTTTCAAATAAGAAAGTACAGTGTGCAGGATATACAGTATCTTCTACATTTAAATAGAAATGATATAAATGATACTTCTAAGCTAAGAAAATTCAGGAAACTGCACAAGAAGTCTACAAGTGCATACAAGGTACAACAACTATTAATAAAAAGAGAGGTTCTATTTCAAAAATTCGAGCAAACCTGAAACATATGAACTTGTTAGAACTAGTAGAAATTAAAATTTATTTTATTTTGGGAAATTCTTGGTTATTCTGCTCCCCTCCTTCCTCTCAGAATTTCAGTTAATATTGGAAATCATCAAATCACCAATACTATAATTTACTTGGACTATGCATATTAGGCAGAATCAATGTTCATGATTCATATAGCACTAGCCATGTAACCTGTCAAAGACATGGAACAGAATAAATTAAAAAGTATTTCACATCTCTTACTGTATGTTTTCCTTCAGTGTCTTTCATCAGTATACTTGTGTGTCTGAAGCTTTCTTGACAGACATGTCCTCTGTTGAGCACACTCCGATAAAGTCTGCTTTTCAGATTCTGTTATTTTGAGATGCCTTGTTTGCTTCTTGTCTGCTTTTGTACTTCTCTTTGAAGACAACTCTCAGTATCCCTCCTAAGCCCTCCTTGCATAACTCACATTTGCACTTACTCTTTCTTTTTTTTAATATTAATTTTATTGTAATCATTCCATACAAAAATCATTTAATTTTTACAAAAAATAGGATTGAGAACAAGTTGACCCCGACCCCTAAGAGAGAGAGTGAGCATGGCTAACGGGGTAAAGCTTAAGGCTTGTAAGCATACATAAATTGATGAGTTTGATAGGCCAATAGAGATGAATGGAGAAGAAAAGGAAATGCGGAAATAATTCCTTCTTCGGTGCTTTGAGAGCTTATTCTAAAATATTATCTATTAGATACTGCCATGCTTTGAAAAAAATCTGTACAGATCCTCTGAGTATTTGATTTTTTCCAATTTCAATAGTATAACACATCGGTTTCCCTTTGACTTAAAAGAGGAGAGTTAGGATTCTTCCAGTTTAGCAAAATAAGTCTGTGTGCCGAGTGTAGTGAATGCAATCACAGTTTGTTTGTCCTTCTCCACTTTTCACCCATCTGGAAGAACACCAAACACAGCTGTTAATGGGTTAGGAGGGGTTGTGACACCAAGGCTGTCTGAAAGGTAATTAAAAATTTTGGTCCAGAATGATGTTAATTTGGTGCAGGCCCAAAACATGTGACCCAGTGAGGCAGGTTTCCATCCTGACCTAGAAACATTTTGGAGAATTTTAGGCAAGACAGATGTGCTTGATATATTATTTTGAGTTGAATAATTGTATGCTTTGCACATATGGAGCTTGAGTGAATTCTCTGTGTTGCTACTTTCCACTCCTTTTCTGATATGTTTTCCCAGTGTCTTCTTGGATCTTTGAAAGGGAGGGACTGTAAAATAATTTTATATATTGCAGAGATGGTGTCTAAGTCCTTAAAACTGAACAATATTTTTTCCAGCATGGACGAGGGTGCAAGATGAGGAAAATCGGGCAGGTTGTGTTTAACAAAGTTCCTAATTTGAAGATAGTGAAAGAAATGTGTAGCTGGAAAGTTAAATTTGTATTGTAATTGTTCATAGGATGCAAAGATGTTGTCTATATATAGATCTCTAAGCAAGTTAATCCCAAATTTTTTCCAGATATTAAAAACTGCATATGTTTGCAAAGGTTGAAAGAGGTGGTTCTCTTGCAGAGGTGCCACAGATAAAAGCTTCTCCATCTTAAAATGCTTTCTACATCGGCTCCATATTTTGGTTGAGTGAAGCACGATTGGGTTAACAGTATATTGCCGATAACTTGCATTTATTGGGGCACAAAGCAGGAAATATAAAGAAGTACTCCAGGATTTTACTTCTATTGCGGACCAGGTCTGTGTATGTTCATCTATTTGTGTCCAGGTTTTTATAGCTTGTATGTTTCAGTAATAAAACTGAAAGTTAGGTAGAGCCATGCCACCTTCTGTCTTAGGTCTTTGTAGGGTCGCTCTTTGGATATGTGGATGTTTTGTGTTCCAAATACATTTAATTGCTTAAAAATGATTTATTGATGTATATTGGAATGTTTTGAAAAAAAAAAAGCTTAGGAAGAATATTCATCTTAACAGTGTTAATCCTTCCAGCTAGAGTAAGATGAAGGGTTGACCATCTATGCAAGTCTTGCTTAATTTTTTCCATGCAGATGGCAAAATGTTGTTGATAAAGAGCTTTATGTTTACTTGTGATGTTTACCCCTAGGCATTTAAACTGTTCTACAATGATAAAAGGTAGGGTGTCTAAACTAATATTATATGCTTGAGAATTCACTGGAAAGAGCACACTTTTATTCAGATTAATTCTGAGACCAGAGATCTTTTGAAATTCTGTAAGTGCTGTTAAGACTGCAGGCACAGAATTTTGTGAGTTTGATATATACAGTACCATATCATCTGCATATAAAGAAATTTTCTGTTCCAGTCCTTCTCTGATAATCCCCATTATCTGATCAGTATTTCGACAGTGAACCGCCAATGGTTCAATGGCGATTGCAAATAGCAGTGGTGACAAGGGACATCCTGTCTGGTACCATGTTCTAGTTTAAAGTAGTCTGAACAAATGTTAATACAAACTGAAGCTTCTGGATTGGTATACAGTAGTTTGATCCATGCACAAATGTTTGGGTCATACCCAAATTTCTCTAATGTAGTGAAAAGGTATTTCCATTCAGTCATGTCAAATGCTTTTTCTGCATCCAATGATAATAGTATTTCTGGGGTGTTTGATTTCCTCTTTTGATTGTTTCACTGAAGCTAAATCGACCAATCACACCAAAGCCAACTGATTGATTAGACTACTCTGAGGGATCTATTACAAACTCAGGCCTAAGCATTTTATTATACTGTATACTAGATATATGTGTGTGATCTTTTCAAAATGTGACATTGTTTAATGGCTTGTTTACAATGTTTGTGCTGATCAATGTTTTATGTGCCTATAAAAATATATATCCCCTGGAAGTTTTCACATTTACATTTTATATAACTTTGAATCCCTATTAATTTTTTGGTCTTTTTGCCATTGATTAACAGAAAAAGACTCATATATACTTATATAAGTAACATATAAATGTTTTTCATAGACCATCACAAAACATAATCACAAATAGAAGTTTGCACTATACCTTGGCGACCTGTGTAAGCTCTACTGTTTCGTTGAAGGACATGGATGTGACAGATTGACTGGCAGGATGCCCAATCTATTGCTGCATCCAAACAGTGCCATCTTTATGTCTGGTGCAGCTGCGTTGTTCTTATATGCGAGTTGTGACAGATAAGGGCCACTGTCTTCCCCTTGAACCCTCAAATCAGATGCCAGACACCAGATAAAAGTCCAATAATAATATTTATTAGGACAAAATAGTGCATAAAGCACCCTCCACTTCACTATACTTATAAATCTACACAATACAATAATCAATAAACAATCCTCCTATCCCAGACGCATTGCCACCCTTCCTCCCAAATCAGCTCGTCTGTCTGGAATTTCCCATAGTCCTTTATAGTCCATGACCCGGAAGTGCTTCTGAATCCTCAGTCCATGTGACTTCTTAGCACTTCCGGGTCAGATCAAAACTCTTCTATTTTCATCCTGGAAGTATGTCATTTCCTCTGTCCCTGTGACCAGGACGTACTTCCAGATTATAGGGCACATAAAAGTCTCTTGAGTCCCTGAAGTGTCCCCCATGGTATCCAGCAGGGCTGTGAAAGAAAACTCCAATATCCATGATGCCCTGCTGGAATTCGGGGCACCTCCATGCTGCCGGAAGGGCTCCATCTAGCGGTGTGGGGGTATTGGCCAGGATGAACGGCCAGCCATATCTCACAGTACTCTTCCCCCAGTGAAGAACCATGGTTCGAAGCAGCCAGCCCCACGAGGGATGTCGTCCTCCAAGAGGAGCTATCGGTCGGCCCTTGGCGATGTCCAGAAAACTCCTGGGAGAACCTTGGGGAGTATTTTATAAATAAGAACTTTTATTCCTAGTCCTCCCAGGACAACTTCGCCATACATGGCCCGGTCGGTGGCACTCGTAGCACAGCTGCCGTTCTCCTACTGGTCTCCCTCTGTGTCACTGGAAACAGTTTGGAAACTTTTGCTCCGCCCCTTTGTCCACTGAGGAGGGTTCCACCACCACAGCTGAACTCTCAGCTCCCTTCTCTATTTTGTCAGCAGACCCCCGTTTCTCATTTGGGATCTCCTTTTTAATCTGGGGTTTTCCCACAGTCTAAATCTCTCTATTTGTCAGAGAGAGACTTTTTACTGTTTGTACCCTTTTCAATTTTGAATAGACCAATGGTGGCATCTTCAGCACTGCATCGCTCCGGGAGACAGCACTTTTTAGCTGCTCCGGCTTGATCGCTGCTTCCCCCGCCCCTTCTGTCATTACTCCATACTCTCGTGTAGAGCTCGCAGTGATTTGGCACCCGCTACTAATTAATCGTGGGCCCGGTTCACACTGCATCTCTCTATAATGTACGGTACAGGTCTCACCTGTACCACCAAATTAATTAATACATGCAGCTCCCAAGAAGATCGCCGCAGGTACTTGTCAAGTTTCTTAATCAGTGCTTCAGCCGCTGCTCCCAAGTCCGCGACGATCTTCTGAATTGTTTGCACCACCTGTAAAAAACGATGTACGGGCTGGAGTAGCTTTTCCAGTTCCTGCATGTCCATTAATTTATTTAATTCAGTCCGAGGTAGGCTCAGGAGATCACTACCCTTACCCTCCGGCTGGAAGTCAATGTGCACGCCCGCTCCTGGCACGTGCTCTGACTGGTTTCACAAGGTAGCCTGGGATTTGGAGTTCTTTTCGGAGATCCACGGTGCCGCCTTTGGCTGACTGTGATCCGTCTGTCTCAATTTATCGACGGACCAATCGGTCATTTCCCGGACCACCTTACCCTTTTGTTGGGAGAGTGATGCTTTGCTCTCCTCCCCCTTCCCCTTTGGAAAAACCAAGTCCGTCTTTACTTGGGTGAAGCTGTAACCAGTAGGATGCAGTTCTTCTCCTTCCCACAATCCTTCAAGAATGGACACGCCTTCCTTGTCGGCACACGACATGCAGAAGTCCCCCTTGCTCTCCTGCTGGATTGAGAGCGCAGCACTATCGTCGGGCTTTTCTTCTGCCTCCCGCAGAATCTCCGGATGGACTCCTTTGAGGTATGTGCACAGGACAAAATGTGTTATTTTAAATATATATGTTATTTTAAACTCCCCGGCACATACCTTGCGGTAATTGTCTTCCTCCGGAAGCCTTTCCCGACCTGTGCAGCTGCTCCGTAGCTCCTCCTGAGCGCCGTCCAGGGCGAGCGTGGAACCTCCGCTGTGGTTGTCGCTCTGCTTGCCTTTTTTCTTCACCATGGCGGTCTCAGTGAATAGAGTTTGTGGCGATTTTTTTCTGCATGTCCTGATGTTGTCTTCTTGGAGTTCTCTGTCCACATAAATTTTTAATCAGGACCTCTGCCAAATTGATGGCCAGAGAATCCTGCCCGCTATGCCACAGTGACAGATAGGGGGCTGTTGTCGTCCCCTTGAACCCTCAGATCAGGCGCATTGCCACCCTTCCTCCCGACTCGGCTCGTCTGTCTGGAATTTCCCATAGTCCTTTATAGTCCATGACCCAGAAGTGCTTCTGAACCCTCAGTCCATGTGACTTCTTAGCACTTCCGGGTCAGATCAAAACTCTTCTTTTTTCATCCCGGAAGTACGTCATTTCCTCTGTCCCTGTGACCAGGACGTACTTCCAGATTATAGGGCACAGAAAAGTCTCTGAGCCTCCCTGAAGTGTCCCCTTGTGGCCCCCATGGTATCCAGCAGGGCTGTGAAAGAAAACTCCAATATCCATGATGCCCTGCTGGAATTCGGGGCACCTCCCTTCGGGGCACCTCCCATCGGGGCACCTTCGGGGCTCCATCTAGCGGTGTGGGGGTATTGGCCGAGATGAACGGCCAGCCATATCTCACAGAGTAGACAGGGCTTCTGTTCTCTTTCTCCGATGTACTGTAGAATCCTCATTCTTATCTGAGTTCACCTCTGTTATAGCACATCTTTATTTGAAAGCAGCAGTGTCAGATCGTGGGGAGCATGAACATGACTGAAAGGAAAAAACTGAATAAGAAAAAAAAAATACTAACATTTACAAGTTACATGTTTTTATTCTATAATAGTAACAATAAGAGCAGCTCACTACTCAAAATGGTATTTCTGGGAAGCGCCCAGAATTGAACCATCAACCTCTTGATTATGAGTCAGCAGTTCTTACTGCTGCACCACCCAAGCAGTTGTGTCAGCATCATACCCTAACACAATTTATTTTTTTTCTTGTTATTTTCTTAATTAAAAGTGCACTTGTTTTGTTATACTTTTACCTTTTGTGAAAGTGTTTATTTGATATTTGGAGTTCAGTCTTGATACATTATACACTTCATGTCAAAATTTTGCCATTACTACTATAACATGAAAAAAGTTTCTGTTCAACATTTCTTGCCTCGCATTTTCTGTCATTCTACATTTACATAGATCGTTGTAGACACGGAACACACATTAAATATATGTTTTCCACATAACAATATATTATTTTTCCTATATAACTCCAGGTACCTCACACCCAGATAAACAGACTTGAGCTGGGAGAACTTTATGTCCAAGTTGAGCTGCGGCACTTGGGGGATGGGATAGCAGGCTGCTTGTGCTGATAAACACATTTACTAAACAAGTGAAAGTGGGTCTCTGCAAAGTGGTCTAAATACATTTCAGTCATAAAACACAAAGTTATTGATTGCATTTAAAATGTACCTATTTAGCAGAGGTACAGTATCTTTGCACAGTTCTCTATCAGTTTTGCACATCTGGACACTGAAATCTGCAACCATTTTTCATTGCAAAACTGCTCAAGCTCTGTCAGATTGCATGAGGATCGTGAGTGAACAGCCTTATTCAAGTCCAGCCACAAATTCTCAAATGGTTTGAAATCTGGACTCTGCCTTGGCCTCTCCAGAACATTAACATTGTTCTTTTTAATCCATTCATGTGTAGCCTTGGGTTTATGGTTTGGTTTCATTTGTCTTGTTGCAGATGCCTTGCAAAATGCCTCAGATTTTCCTCCTGGATTTCCTGGTATTTTTCTGCTTTCATTTTATTCTCCACCCACTCAAGCTTCCCACAGCCTGCTGCAGAGAAGCAGTCCCATAAAGTGATGCTACCACCACCATGATTCATGGTGTGGATGTTGTGATTTTGGTAATGCTCAGTGTTTGTCTTACACCAAACTGTCAAAGACTAGAATTCCTAAACCACATAGCCTGAAAAAGCATTTCCAAAAAGGCCCACTAGAGGGTGATCACCAGATCAAATCCCGGCTAGTAATAATAATACAGTATTTAAAAATAAGAGCACAAATGGCATAAATTAGTTGCCTGCAATACAGATGTCCCAAAAACATAATCCAAAAGCAAAGTCAAAAACAGAGCATGAAGTCAAAAACAATTCATAACCACAGTAAGCACAGCAAAGCACAAGTAAACTCCCCACTCCCCGGCCCGTTTGAAATGTACCACCAGGAACTGTGGAAGACCCTCTGGATTTAAAGGGGGGAGAATAGTTCCTGGCTATGACTGGCAGCTGGCCCAGTCTCTTTGTGTACCACCCACAAAACAGATGGAATATAACAAAGGCAGCTTACATATATAAACAAAGAATAATACATATAATCAACAAAGTAACATTACCATAAATAAAAGATTCAAAAACAGACACAAAATATGAAATTGAACCCCAGCCAGGGAGAAACCCTGACTGAGGTATGACACAAACTTGACGTTTAGTCTGATGGCCAAATAATTCCATTTTTGTCTTATCAAACTATAGAACTTCGTTCCAGTGGACTTCAAAGTCTATCTTTTGCCTTCTGACAAACTATGCTTTTTTAACAGTGGCTTTCTTTTTGCCACTCTCCCATGAACCTGCCACTAATGAAGCACCCAGACATCACTTGCTGTCCAGTCTCTACAACTGTAACTTGTAACTCCTTTAGAGTTGTTATGGTTCTCTTGGAGGCCTTCCTTACTAGTTTTCTTCTTATGCAATCACACTTTTTTTTCAATAGCCTGCTCTCATCAGATATACAACTGTGTGGAAAGGTGAACCTAGAACATACTAGTGTTATAGCCAAAGTTACTTTGTGTAAGATTAAAGAATAGTTGAATTTAAAGGCACTTACCTTTTTCATCTGCTGTGTTGGCAATTATTCTTGTGCTTATGCTTCTGTGTGCAACAGAAAATGAACATTGTGACCGCTGCGCTGCTGCAAGGAGACATGGCCACTCTTCAGAAACCCCCTCTTAAACAGTGTTTCAATGGGAAATAAACACTCTTCTGCTCCTCTTTGCAGGCTCAGGAATAGGCATGGTAGCTTTGCGCAGGGGCTTCAAACATTTAAAAGACCAAGCCGTGGTCGTCCTGCGTTCTTACTCTCCTGTTTCTTTTCACCTAGACCCCTGCTGCTCCGGCTGCTGCTTCTGGGCCACTGTACCCTTTTCATGAAGAAGACTTTGTGTTCTTTTGAGCCTCAGGTTTGACAGCTGTTCCTATTGAGGCCAGATTGCCTCTGAAAGATACTTGGGTTTGTTTCTGCTGGAATAGCAATAAAGTTTCTACTTCTTGGAAAACCTTCTGTGCTCTCCTGTGCAAGTTTGTTACCCAAGCTTGACGACATAAGAAAAGGATCCTGAATAGAACTTGAAGTTGATGCTGCTGACTTTTAGTACTTACTACTCTCTACAGTACTATGAAACTGCCTCTGGCACTATGGTTGCTCTGTACAACTAGTAAATGCAGAACATTATCATATTTTTATGGGTTTTTTTTTCTTTTTTACAATTAAATTATATTTTAGGTGGAATTGTATACCATTTTAGTTAGGTTTTGTACAGATATCTAGGAATTTCTGAGTCATGTAATAAATATAGCTTATCTGTGTGTTATATGGTACACATTCTTGGTGACTTTCTTCAAAACCAAAAGTGAATTCTGATTTATTGGGTGCTGAGTAGCTTAAGCTTTGGGGGTTTATACTTTTACTTTATCCTGGTTGAGATTCTGTTCTAACATAGGTGCCCAGAGGAAGACTTCATTAATCATGTTATACCACGGTCACTCTAGTTTTCCAGTGTGTGACAGGATGAAGAAAGACCTATACAGTAATCCCTCGCTATATCGCGCTTTGACTTTCGCGGCTTCACTCTATCGCAGATTTTAAATGTAAGCATATCTAAATATATATCACAGATTTTTCGCTGGTTCGCAGGTTTCTGCGGACAATGGGTCTTTTAATTTATGGTACATGCTTCCTCAGTTTGTTTGCCCAGTTGGTTTCATACAAGGGACGCTATTGGCGGATGGCTTTGAAGCTACCCAATCAGAGCATGTATTACATATTAACTAAAACTCCTCAATGATATAAGATATGCTTCCCGCGCGGTGCTTGATTGTTTGCTTTTCTCTCTCTCTCACCCTCTCTGACATTCTCTGCGCCTGACAGAGGGGGTGTGAGCAGAGGTGCTGTTTGCACAGAGGCTGTTTGCCTAGAGGATACAGACGCTCCTCTAAAAAATGCCGCTTTGTTGCAGTGGTTCGGCATACTTAGATACTGTAGATAGATACTTCATTAATCCCAAGGGGAAATTCACATAATCCAGCAGCAGTATACTGATACAAAGAAACAATATTAAATTAAATAGTAATAAAAAAAAAAAAATTAAAAAAATTTAAATAAAATTAATGTTAGCATTTACTCCCCCGGGTGGCATTGAAGAGTCGCATGGTGTGGGGGAGGAACGATCTCCTCAGTCTGTCAGTGGAGCAGGACAGTGACAAAAGTCTGTCACTGAAGCTACTCCTCTGTCTGGAGATGACACTGTTCAGTGGATGCAGTGGATTATTCATGATTGACAGGAGTTTGCTTAGTGCCCATCGCTCTGCCACAGATGTTAAACTGTCCAACTTTAATCCTACAATAGAGCCTGCCTTCTTAACAAGTTTGTCCAGGCGTGAGGCGTCTTTCATCTTTATGCTGCCACCCCAGCACACCACCGCGTAGAAGAGGGCACTCGCCACAACCGTCTGGTAGAACATCTGCAGCATCTTACTGCAGATGTTGAAGGATGCCAACCTTCTCAGAAAGTATAGTCTGCTCTGACCTTTCTTACATAGAGCATCAGTATTGGCAGTCCAGTCCAATTTGTCATCCAGCTGCACTCCCAGATATTTAAGGTCTGCACCCTCTGCACACAGTCACCTCTGATGATCACAGGGTCCATGAGGGGCCTAGGCCTCCTAAAATCCACCACCAGCTCCTTGGTCTTGCTGGTGTTAAGGTGTAAGTGGTTTGAGTCGCACCATTTAACAAACTCTTTGATTAACTTTCTGTACCTCTCCTCCTGCCCACTCCTGATGCAGCCCACAATAGCAGTGTCATCAGCGAACTTTTGCACATGGCAGGACTCGAGTTATATTGGAAGTCTGATGTATATAGATTGAACAGGACCGAGAAAGTACAGTCCCCTCGCGCCCTGTATTGCTGCACACAATGTCAGACCTGCAGTTCCCAAGATGCACATATTGAGGTCTGTCTGTAAGATAGTCCACAATCCATGCCACCAGGTGTGAGTCTACTCCCATCTCAGTCAGCTTGTCTCTAAGGAGCAGAGGTTGGGTGGTGTTGAAGGCGCTAGAGAAGTCCAAAACATAATTCTTACAGCACCACTGCCTCTGTCCAGGTGGGAGAGGGATCGGTGAAGCATATAGATGATGGCATCCTCCGCTCCCACCTTCTCCTGGTATGCGAACTGCAGAGGGTCGAGGGCGTGGCGGACCTGTGGCCTCAGGTGGTGAAGCAGCAGCCGCTCCATGGTCTTCATCAGATGTGACGTCAGAGCAACAGGCCGGAAGTCATTCAGCTCACTAGGACGTGATACCTTTGGGACAGGAGTGATACAAGATGTTTTCCAAAGCCTTGGGACTCTCCCCTGTTCCAGGCTCAGGTTGAAGATGCACTGTAGAGGACTCCCCAGTTCCAACGCACAGGCCTTCAGCAATCGTGGCGATACACCATCTGGACCCGCTGCTTTGCTGGCACAAAGTTTTTTCAGCTCTCTGCTCACCTGGGCTGCTGTAATTGTGGGTGGGGATGTCTCACCTATGCTGGTATCAGCAGAAGGATGGTTGGAGGATGCAGTACTCGAAGGTGAGAGTGGGTTACTGTGATCAAACCTATTAAAGAAGTTGTTCATTTGGTTTGCTCTCTCCACGCCTGTCTCGATGGCGGCACCCGCTCGAGCTGCAGCCAGTGATAATCTTCATCCCATCCCACACTTCCTTCATGCTGTTGTTCTGCAACTTCTGCTCCAGCTTTCTCCTGTACTGCTCTTTCGCCCCTGAGCTGGACTCGAGTTCCTTCTGCACGCACTTGAGCTCATGCTTATCACCACCTTTAAAAGCCCTTTTCTTCTGGTTCAAAAGGCCCTTGATGTCACTTGTAACCCATGGCTTGTTGTTAGCATAGCAGCGTACTGTTCTTACTGGAACTACAATGTCCATACAGAAGTTGATGTAATCAGTTGTGCATTCAACAGCCTCTTCAATGTTCTCACTATGTGACCCAAGCAATATATCCCAGTCTGTAGTTCCAAAGCAGTCTCTCAGAGCCTGCTCTGCCTCAGGGGACCACTTCCTGAATGAGCGTGTAGTTGTAGGTAGCACCCTCACTCTTGGTTTGTATTGAGGCTGAAGCAGAACCAGGTTATGATCTGCTTTCCCAAGCGCAGGCAGCGGGTGGCTCTGTATGCGTCTTTAACGTTTGCATACAGTAGGTCGATAGTCCTGTTTCCCCGAGTGTTACAATCCACATACTGGGAGAAGGCAGGTAATGTTTTGTCCAGCGTTACATGGTTAAAGTCTCCAGCGATTAGCACAAGTGTTGATTTTTTGATTGTTTGCTTTTCTGTGGCGCGCTCTCTCTCTCTCTGACATTCTCTGCTCCTGACACACATTCTTTGAAGAGGAAGATATGTTTGCATTCTTTTAATTGTGAGAAAGAACTGTCATCTCTGTCTTGTCATGGAGCACAGTTTAAACTTTTGACTAAAGGGTGTTATTTCATGTCTAGAGGGCTCTAATACTGTTAACAGTGTGGGAGAGTTTATAAGGGCTTAAAATATATAAAAATAACCATACAAACATATGGTTTCTACTTCACAGATTTTCATCTATCGCGGGGGGGGTTCTGGAACGCAACCCCTGCGATCGAGGAGGGATTGCTGTATTTTTCTCTCATAGTATATATTAAAAAAATATCTTCCAGTTTCTTCCTTTTGTGTTTAGATTTGGTATGTACTTCATGTTAGATAAAGCAAAGAAATGTATGTAAATGTACAATATACTAAAATGAGCTGTGACAACTTCAGCCGGGTTGGATAATGGCTAGATGAAGTAATCATTTTCTAAGAAAAAATAAACACTTTGATTTGGCCAGGCTACTGATTAATTAATGTCATAACACAGTGACAAAACCTAGCTGTCACAGTCAACTTAGGTTGATAAATAAAAAGAATATTAATATAACATTTTCCCCACATAATTTGTTTTACTTTTAAATGGAGAAAAATGGTCCACAGGGGATGCTGTCAGTATTGCCATGAATGTAGTTCTCTCACACCTTAAGAACAGGGATTATGTTAGAATGCTATTTAGTGAGTGCAACTCTGCATTCAATACAATTATACCATCAAACTAACAGACAAGCTTCTCACCAGTGGTCTGCTATCTGCCATCTTTAATTGGGATTGTACTTTCTAACAGGCAAGCCGCAAGTAGTCCGAACTGCATTTCCAACATACAGATTTTAAATACAGAGGACCCACAGGGCCTTGTGTTCAGCCCTTCTTCATAAGTGACTGGGTTCCCTCCCAAAATAGCGGCAGTATTGTCCAATTTGCTGGTACTACGGTCATTGGTGGGATTACAAGGAGGTATAAGACAGCCTATAGGAGAAAGGTGCTATATCTGGTAATGTGATGTCAGGATAACAATTAATTCTTTAAAACTAGAGATGACTGCACTCCACTGAAAAGGTGGGAGCAGCACAAACCAATGTACATCAGTGAGCCAGAGATGGAGAGAGTGAAAACCTTTACATTTTTTGGCATAAAGAAATCCGAACAGCTTTTTTAGTTCCTGTAAATGCTAAAGGAATATGGCATGCTAGCCAGAATCCTTGATAGCTTTTATTGGGTACTTGTCAGAACATTTTTACCAATGGCAAAATACATTTACGTAATACACATACAGTAGTAGTTGCCCTATACTGTATATCCTTACATGGAACTGCTGTATTTATT